>NC_044197.1:2317819-2676569 GCF_900880675.1 Sparus aurata | reverse complement strand
AAATGCAAAGACGTGTTTTCCATCAAGAGAAGCATTCAGCACCGTCAAGTTACAATCTCTATAAAATACAGATGTACAGATATAGATAAGAAAACAGACAAAAAGAATATCAGGGTTATAATAAAGCAAAATGCATCAAGATAAGTATCAACCATAAAATTATAAAGACATGAAATGAAAGCCAGACTGAATAGAAAGGTTTCTGGTTTGCATTAAAAAGGATGGATGTTTCCAGCTCCTCTCGGATCCTCCGGCAGACTGTTCCAACAGCTCGGGGCGTAATGGCTGGGAGCAGAACCACCAGATGTGTTAGTTCTGCTTTGTGGAACAGCTAGAAGAGAAGAGCCAGATGATCTGCGGGGCCCTCCTGGCTCATAAACCACAGGCATTTGTGTGATGAAGTTTGGTGTGCAGGCAACCAGTGTAAAGACTTTAAAAAAAAACGTGTGATGGGTGTTCTCCTGGTCTTAGTCAGCACTCCTGCAGCTGATTTATTGAATTGATTTACAGAAAGGAGACGCTTACTGTAGTCTAGCCTTCTAGTTATCAAAGCGTCACTCCCATAGTGAGTCCTGTAGTTCATTTAGTTTCTCTCTCTTAGCCTTTGAACCAATCAAACAGTTCTTCTGTGACATCCAGGCCTTAAAATCTAAAAATTCAGTTTAACAGCGAGTCAGTCGGCCCGGTGTCACCAGGAGACATAGAGCTGAGTGTCATCGGCATATATTCACATGGCTGTGGAAGGAAATGCTTTGCCTCCTGATGTCACTGCCCAGTTCTAGCATGTGCAAATTGAAAAAAGTCATTTTGACCTTGCGGTAGCCCCACGGGCAACCATCGCCTGTGGATACAAAACATTTTCTTCTGCAAAGACATGAGCAAAACCAATTTAAAACAATTCCAGACAGGCTCACTTAATCTATCTAAAAGAATGTGGGGCTTCACAGTATGCACAGCTGCACTCGGGTCAAGTAGCACCAGAACTGAAGGCTTGTTACTGTAAAGATTTGTTCTGAATTATCTAAAATACCCAGGTTCCCTTTTTCTTTTCTCTTAAAGCAAAACTCTCACCAAATGCAACCCAGGGTCTTTTAAGATTGACCGTATTTCTGTTTTCGGGAATGCTACGGGCACTTTAGTGATACGCAGCTCGACACAACATGAAACTTAGTAGTTCACCAGGGTCTCTACACGTGAACACGAGCATTGAGAACATTGTTTGTGTTCACAGAGTTTACTAAAAAGAAGGTTTTTGAACAACTCACGTTAGCAGTTGTTTTTTCAAAGACTCCAGGTTGCATTTTGGTGAGAGTTTTGCTTTAAGTAACCAAACGCTTACGTAGATCATGCTTACATCAGAATGGAATATCTCTCCTTCTGAATTATAACAAAAGATATTAAATTAAAATAAAACTACATAGTACCCCTTTTAATGTGACCGAATACAAAGCGGTGATAGTAAGTGGTATCAGACGGAGAGCGGCTCTACAATCCGAGTACACGAGGACGCGAGTCAAGAGGAATTCCAAGCTTTGGAAACCTGTGTAGTTGTTTTCGGTGAAGACTGCATGACTGCATGGATCCCCAGTCCATAATATTTAAGCCGTCATTAAATATTTATAGTTTTCCTGCATGTGCTTGATGCATATTTATGAATATGGGCATGTTTGGCTCTGACGATTGACATGACAGAGAAACTGAGCGCAGTCGATGTCGACCTGTATGCTCACCCTGCCTATGAATTTTTATGAGAACTCAATAGACCAGGGAGACTTATTATATTACTGTTCAGACTGGCCCGGGTCACTTCTGCACATAGCAGTGCTAAGCTGGATATTTTGCCCCTTTGCTATACAGGATGATGGTTTGTAGCTGATGGTAACAGCAACCTCATTAACTTGTGTTCAAATCTATTGGTGGTTGCACTGAGTGATCCCATTCACTCACTCTACGGAAGTTACTGTCATGTCCACACGTACCAAAACGATCTTTTCTCCCCCTTCTTCTTTGGCATCGTTTCAAGAATATTTGCGTCCAAACGGATCCATTGTTAACATTGTGAACAAGCTGTAGTTCATATTCCAGCCTATAGGTGGCGCTTGAAATTCACCAGAGACAGAGAAGAAGAGACGGAGCATGTGCATAAAGATTGCGCGCTGTAAACAGACAGTAGAAGACGACGATGTGGCGTATGCGGCTGTTCATAATCCTTTTTTACTCAGCGTGGTGGCAGAGCAGCAGAATATTTTCCCCTAATAGGCTCAATATCTTCTGCAGCACAAACACAAGTATGTAGTCCGCCATTGTTGTTGTTGTTGTTATGAGATGTCGCGGGGTTAAGAGGTTGAAGGCTATAGGTCGAGGGGTGAGGCGATGGTGTCATCGCTCGTCCAAATGTATACGCAAGAGCAGCGTTTTGGAATTTCTCCACCGTTAGACCAGGTTTCAAAAAAGTGTGTTTACAGGATCCATGTGGACGATCGGCCAAAACGATGCAAAACATGTGAGTTAACACACAAAAGCGTTTCCACGTGGATGGCCCCTGAGTTAGACATTTATCTAACACTCACCTCGTTAGAAAACTGCTCGAGGCATCATGTCACTTAAGAGAGTGACCGAAGAGAGTCAACACTACCTGTCCCCGAGCATGCGTGAAACGTGAAAGCGAACTTGTGACTTTCAAGGACTCCACCAGCAGTCGGAGGCAGTTCTCGCCTTACACTCCTTATAAACTACTTTTAAAGAGACAACTTCGGCCTTCGCTCCTCTCGTCTCCCTTTCTGCTGCACTAAAAGGAACACATTCTTGGAATCGTCCTTCCATTTAGAACTTTTCAGTTTCCACTCTCTGCCTCTTTCTGCCCTCAGCGACATAACTCTCATGTGGCACATATAAATGAACGTGCCACTGCTTTGCTTTTCTCTCTCTGATTTAAGCCCTCCATCGTCTCCCCTCCTCTCTCCCTCTTTCATTTTGTCCTCACCGCTCCTCCTCTCTCACTACTGTTACTTGTTTTCCAGTTTGTCAGGTCTTCTTCAGTTCTGCCAAACCTTGATGAAAAGTCTCACTTATTGAGTCAGTGTGTGTGTGTGTGTGTGTGTGTGTGTGTGTGTGTGCCAGTTTATGCATAATGAGCTGTTTACTCTCTCACATGTAGCGGCACGGTGCACACACATTCGCACCGGCGTTTCTTATGTGGAGTTTTTTAACGTGATCATCATTTTAATGAGGGCATCGCACTCGTACGCGTTTAGCTTTTGCTTACCGTGCAGCCAATCAAACAGCTCGGACGGCCGTGTGTTCGGTGCAGGCGAGGGGTTCTCACTGTGGAGTTCCTTTGGGATTCAAGGACTCCTTGAGAGGCTTCCAGGGGACCGCTGGCAAAAAGACAGAGATGCTTGAACATGGCTATGACTGAATACATTAGATGTTGCTCTAAGTGGAGAATGCATGAGTGTAGTGTTGCCTGATTGTGTTATTATTTCCCTGTATAAGCCAGCCTTAAGGTCAGTGCACATCAAGGACGATTGTTACTGTTAAGTCCGATTGGGATCACTCTCAGAACCTTCTAATGGACGATCAAAACTCATCAGAATTTTCAGGGATTTCAATCAGTCACTCTTTTATTTGTAAAGCACCAATTCACAACCAAAGCCATCTCATGACACTTTTCACATCGTTCACGTCAGAACCGTGCTCTTTAATTTAGACCCAACACTTCCCCCATCAGCAGGCACACGGCGTCAAGAAAATACAAACTGCCTTTTAACAGGCAGAACCCTCGGAGCAGAGCCCGACTCCATGATGGGCGGCCATCTGCCGAGGTAACGTTATATAAGAAATATCAGGCAGCCAAATAGTGTTGAGTGTGATTTTAGTCGGCGGGCTCAGATTCAGTCCTGTCAGACTGCGCTGAGGGCTGAAATGTGTCAGCGTTTCTTGGATCTCTCGCTCTGACGGTCACTCCTTTTCTGACTGCTGAGCTCCTGAAAAACTTCTGAGCCACAGAGTATGTGTTGCTATAACAACCGGCCGACTCACTGCATTTTAAACAGAGATTTTAATATGCTGATTTGGATATTTATTGTTTTTATTCCTCTGTTTTTGATCCCAGCTTGTGTACATGACCCAGATTTCTTCAATGCGGTGAAATGTTGTTAAAGATGAATTAACAACAATGTAATTAATTCTGCAGCACCCTTGGCCCATCCTCGGAGCGTCCCAGGGTGCCACAGCACCGAGTTTGTGTTTGGTTTAAACCTTTTTGTTTTTAAAATCCTGAGCTGATTGCAGACTGACTGGGTTTCATCACCTCTTCTTCTCCCGTCTTCACTCCTCTACGCTACGTTACGATCAGGACCCGGCTGAACAAACCTGCAGGTCGATGAATATGCAGCGGATCCTTTTATTGGATCTCAGCATCTGAACATTGTTCATCGATACTGAACAAAGTGAACCTGTCCTCCAGAGTCAGATGGAGGACAGAGGGAGGACGGCACCACGAGACTCCAGCAGCGCCCGTTTCCCACGGACCCAAACACCCCGGGGAGCTCAAGGCACATCAAACAAACACTCCTCACCCTTCTGTTTCCCCGAGTCAGCTGAAAGTGACTGCTCAGCATTCACAGCCACCCTGGCTTGTGTTGATGCGTGTGTGTGTGTGTGTGTGTGTGTGTGTGTGTGTGTGTGTATTGGGGCGGTGGGGGGGATCAATGCATGTCCAGGGTGAGAGTGTGTGAGTAAACTGTGGGAGGAAGCCTCTGCATATGCACACAACACATCGCTCACTCCAGCAGACATATCAACCCAGCATACAATCATTGGCTACTCAGCAAAGGTGTTCCCCAGGGACGGCCAATCACACGGACACATTCTGCCGTCTGTCTGCGTCTGCTCCATTGTCAGGACGGGTGAGACAGAGACATGTTGTGTCTTTTTACTGACAGCTTCCTTTTAATTGTGTTTGTAGTTGTTGGTTTTTATTTCGATGGTGTGCAAAAAAGATTTTACCTTTACTTATTTTTGACTGTCTCACCTCATATTGCTGACATTAAATTCAGGTTCAACTTGAGCGATAGAATTTGGCCCTTTTAGCTAATGCTACACCGCTCGCAATGCAACCTCAGCTGAAGGGGAAGAGTCGGCGTGGGCAGTGGGGCAGAGCTAAGCTGCCTCCCAGTGGACAGCAGATTGGGACTGAACCTCTGAGAACACCGGCTGCCAGTCTGAAGACTATGAGCCCCATTTACACCGTCTAAAGCTCAAGACGCTAGTGCGTGTTCAAGTCCATGTTTGGTAGTTGAACGACAGATAATCTGAGGTGGTGTTTAGACTCTGAATTAGTCATGGGTGTGTTCTGAGCGGGACATAAATGAAACCAGTCTGAGTGTCAGCTCCTGTTCCCTTGTGAGCCAGGTGAGCCAGGTGAGCCGGGACCTGGAGCATGTTTAACAGTGAGCTGCTGGACCCTCTGCATATTTAACTGAGGAGGAGGAGGAGGAAGAGGAGCACCGCTGATTCCCTTTGTGTGTGCGGTCAGGAGGGACGGGTCATTTAAAGGATCATCCTGATCAATAACGGTGGCACTACTGTGCATGAGAAATGTTTACAGTCCATCCTGAAGGGGCCGTGTGGTTCTGACGGACACAGCTGATGGGGATCCGTGTTTGTCTTGAGATTATCTGTGAGAATGCAGCTCAGTGACGTCGCTCCTCACAGAATCATTCATATCTGTAACATCGGGGATGTTCTGACTTCTGACTCATTGACTCGGTGTTCAGTCTCGGAGCCCTCGCTGCAGAGCCTCTGTTCCAAGTCGCTGTTCACATTTCTTGTCCGAGAGTCAAACAAACGACTACACAGAGACGCAAAATAACCACAAAGACGTGTGAAATTGAACTGTTTATCTCACGTTGGAGGGCCTTTTTTACATGTTTGGGCCCAGAGGTCCACCGTCTCATTATCAACCCGTCTCTATTCTCTCTCTCTCTCTCTCTCTCCCTCCTGTGGGATGGCAGACGCACACAAATGTAGCGATCAGCAACATGGCCGTGAATTAATTTCACCGCTGAATAAATTAGTGGCATTTTATTGAGTGGCGAGACGTAGTGAGGAGACCGCGTTGGCATTGTTACTGTATTGGCATCTTAAAAAGATTAATTGTGCCCAAGGTGGTTTCCAATTGGTAAACAATTATTATAATTCTGCAAGCATCATGTATAATTAATGAGCGGATTAAAGAGCTGATGCAAGGCCTCCGATTTCCTTCGCCGGGTAAAAGCAATGAAGGGAACCTGGTGCAGGTTACATTTGGTAATCGACTTCATATCCGATTCATCTCGAGAGCACTTTTAATGTCGAGTGGCACAACATAGTTTATACATATTGTATACACTGGGAGCACTATGAGCAGGGGAGAGGGTTAAGTAAAATGCATAATGCCTCAGAGCATACAATTGAATACAAAGACGGCACGAAGCAGTCAGGTGAATAAAACATAGCGCTCAGACAGCTTTTAAAAAGTGAGGGAGGTGAGGGTGTTACTGCCTCCGAGACCGAAAGAACCATACAGTGTAAAACAGACCTGTACAAAAAAAAAACGTGTGTGGGAGAAAGTGTGCTGCACAAAACGCATAAAAGAAGAGAGGTGCTTTCGGTCTAAGATCATGGTTGAGCATTAAAAAGAAGTATGCACAACGGGTCCTTGGTTTTAAATGCTTTGGACTGAATTTAATGTACGAGACCTTTCTCTGGTGAAATGTTTTATGTTAGAGGGTGTTTGTCAGCTTTAAAGTAACCGAGAACTCCTGTTTGTACTTTTAAATACCTCGTCGTGACTCAAGTTCAATGGTGGAATCAGAACTGAAAGAAGCAGCGATGAAGGAATACATCTGGGGGTTTGAAAAGTCAAATGTATGGTGGGCTGAGCTGTACTGTAAGTACAATACTGTAATAATTTAACAGTCAGCAGGTTAAATCAGGTCATTTTCAGGTGACTTTTGGAAAAATCCTTTGAAGGATGAAGGATTGTAAATCTGACAGCTTTGGTTGCAACTAGCGACTGTGTCAAATATCAATTAATATGTCAGTCAGTTATCTAACAATTTAGTTTAATGTTTAAAAACAGATTTCTAGTACCTAAGAAGATTTCTTCAAATTGCTTGTTTTGTCCAAGATCCCAAATTATTACATTTATGATATGAAACCAGAAAAAAAAGCTGCAAATCATCACCTGTGAGCAAAAACAATGACATGTTGTGTGAGTGTCGTGGCATTTAGTGCCAACAACAAAAAAAAGAAAGAAAGAAAACACACAATCTCGCAAAATGCCTGACGTAGGCATTTTGACGTACTTTTATACCGGCTGGGCTGCAACAACCAATCCCAACAGGGTTCAAATAACAGGAAACACTTACAGCAAGAAGACATCGTGTGACCAAAAACCAAAAACCTACACCATTGAAAATGCATCTTTAAAAATTCGAGAGATTAATGACATTACAAGTCTGTGGTTAAATAACTATATAAAAAAAACATGGCGGTTGTTGTGTCACTCCTCTCAGACGAGCATCATTTCAGAACATCTTCTGCCAAACGAGAACTTGGACGGGTTTGAAACAGTGAACTGAACCGCTGCGACACAACGAGCACAGACTCAACTGAACTGCTCTGAGTCCGTCTCACACACAAGACTCGAGGGAACAAGGAGTTGTTGTTATCAAGGTAAATGTTTTCAGATTTGTTTAGCCAAAAAAAGATTTTAAAATATTACACGATGATTTTTTGGGGCTGTTTCTGATGCCTGTCGTCAGGATGACGTGATGCTTTGATTCTGTGCTTTGGGCTCTTTGGTGAGTTGAGCTCCTCCTCGTGTCGCCCTCCCTCCTGTGTTCCTCCACCTGTCTTACATCAGCCTCATTAGCTCTTCCCCGTGTTTCACTCAGCTCTCCCGCTCTCCCCTACTTTCCTCCACTCGTTCCCTACACCTGTGTTTCTCCACCTCTCTCCACCTTCACCTCGTCCTCTCATCAGGTTTGTTAAGTTCAGTCATTAGTTCAGTCTTTTGTTGTCATCCTGTTCCCCGCTCCTCGTCTGTTCTCTGTGTTCCTGCTTTTCTTCTCCCTGGCTTCTGGTTTGCCTGCTTTTTGTTATTTGCATTCTGGATTTTTGGACTCAAGCTGTCGTCACTGATGCTATGTTTGCATTTTTGTCCTTTTTTTGATGAACTAGTTTGATTAATTCTCAGGAAATATTAAGGTTTGTGTTTACATTAATACATCAGTTTTAAGGATGGATTGTGTTGTTGACAGTCAGTTTAGGACTTAAACCTGAGATACAGCGACCTCTAATGGAACCGAGGTGAACTGCACCACACCGCAGCTGGATTGTGATTTAACCCCATCACAGTTGGAATTAAACGATCTAATTCAAACTTTGGCTTTTGCAGACAAAGCCTTTGTGTTTTTGGTTTTTTTTGTCGATGGTATTTCCTGTCTCTGTTTCATTCTTTCTGTCACATCAGCCTTTGACTGTCTGTGTTATATTACCACTGAAAGACGGCTCACTCTGCACGGTGATGACAGGAAAATTGGCCCCATCTACACCTTGAATCAGCGCTGTCCAAAATTAAAACACTGGCTTTGTAGCAGACATGAATGGGAGGTATTTATCGGGGAAGAGGGAACAATCGAGCCCGGGAATGAAAGTCACACGGAGAAAAGAGGGACTTCTTGACTCTCTGAAAAACAATGTCGTTCTGCTCTGTGAGCAGAAATTGTTTACAGTTATTTCAGGGGTAGATGACAAGAAGATGAGGGAGGAAGCAGAGCAGAGTGTCAGTGAATGGAGATAATTGTTTGAGTGTAATGATGGAGTATTTACTGATTTCATGACAGAAACATGAACCTCGACTTTTGGGTTACACAGCTTGTAGCTCCAGGTTAGTAGACGCACATCTACTGGATTACTGAATTTGTTGTTTTTGCACCAGGCTCAGCAGGGTGTAACTGACGGGAACATACACGTCCCTACAGGTGGATGTTCGGGTGTAGGTGAGGTTCATGGGATGCGGATGCACCTTAGAAGTTTGCTTCATCTGCAAAATGTCACTGAAATAAACACAAATCAACACATCTGTCTGTTACTGCTGCTCGCCGTCACACAGTGTAATTAACTGAAGCTAGACTGGGTATCGCAGCACAGTGGGGAGTCTGACAGCTGTCATTCCAGGAGAAAACATCTGGACTATATACACCTGCTCTCAATCCAGATCCTTGTGAATCACCTCAGAACATACCTTCTGTCATTTCAGACTCTAGATCACTGCTTTATATGGGCTAACTACTGCGTATTACATGCTGGAAGCTGAGGGAACACTTGAGCACATTAAATCCACGTTATCCCAGCATGCATCATATTATAATGTCTGTATGGAACAATGTATATGTTAATTTTTCTTATGAGGACGGGCTTGTTTTAAGGGCACCTCAAGACGGTTTCACCCGAACATCTGGCCCTCACTAACAGCTCCGTGTGGCAGTTTGGTTGTTTTGAAAAGAAAGCAAAGGTAAATCTATAAGACGGAGCACTGAGTCCATGTCCACACGTACCAAAACGATCTTTTTTCCTCCGTCTTCCTCGGCATCGTTTCAGAAATATTTGCGTCCAAACAGATCCACTGTAAATGACTCAACACGCTGTAGTTCATTTTCCAGGCCTATAGGTGGCGCTTGAAGAAGAGACAGAGCATGTGCATAAAGCTTGTGCGCTGTATACAAACAGACAGTAGAAGGAGGAACCGAACACAACAAGAAGATGATGTGGCGTATGCGGTTGTCCACGATCCTTTTTTGCTCAGCGTTGAATATTTTGCCCTGATAGGCTTATTATCTTCTGCAGCACGAACACAAGCATGTAGTCCGCCATTGTTGTTGTTATGAGACGTCGCAGGGTTAAGAGGTCAAGAGGTCGAGGGGTGGGACGATGGTGTCATCGATATGCAGAGTATGCAGTTTTCAAGTTTTTTCACCCTGAGACCAGGTTTCAAAAAAGTGCGTTTACAGGATCCATGTGGATGATCGGCCAAAACGATGCAAAACGTGAGTTTACACAAATCAGCGTTTCTGTGTGCATGGCCACAGAGGGTCGACGTTGACGTGCTGTGTGTGTGTGCAACTTGCAATTTTAACCAATGTTTTGGCTACACTTCACCTACAAAAATGAGCATCTGAACAATATCTGAGTATTGTGTTATTGTCAGCTGTGTTCAGAGGTGAAACTTTGCATCAGAAAGGTCAGTGGGACACTGCGTCCCTGCTTTAAAACCTGAGTTTCATACAGATTTAACTTTAAAAGTTTGTTCACTCATTTGTTCCATTAATTTGTACCATTAAATGACTTCAGTAGAAATATTCAAACATTAAATACATTTCTAAATTGAGCAATTTGAGTCGGATGGTGCCGTCTGAAGCGAGTGAGAGATATGTTTAATTCTTTTTAAGTCTGTGCTGAGTTTTAGTCCATGACTTTGTTCATCATGCCTCTCTGATCACTGACAAACCAATGTCAAACTATCAGCTGTAATCAGATCAGATTTCTCGTGGTTGCTTGCAGTGTGAATGCATCACGCCGCTCTGTCTTCTCTTTCTGTAACTCTCTGCGGACAGGTTTAGAAGACGGGAGGCAGAGGAGGAGTTTATCTTTCAGTGTGATCCACCTGCTGACAGCTGCAGTAAATCACCAGGGAATACTGCGAGAAGCAGCTTTTGAATCTGCCTGGGAGACACATGCACACTTATAGTTTATTTCGGCTCTCCCTGGTGAGATTTAATGTAGAGAGAGATGCTTCTGCGTTCTGAGAAAACAGAATACACTTGGGTCTGCGTAGATCTGTTTATTAATGTGATTTTCAGGTCCCCGGTAATCTAAACACAAGCCAAATGTCACAACCCTGCAAGATGAAGTCACGAAACTGAACAGGTGTGTAGCTGAAACCCAAATGAAGGCAGAGTTCAAAGATGGATGCGGTCCGACCCGCGAGTATTGAGTCCTGATGTAATAATGCAGTAATCACTACTGAGTAGCAGTGGGTTGGAATGTGAATATGTTGAGTGATGTCATGGCGGGTGTGACCCTGTATAGGACGTCTCTCGAGTTCATCTTTATATTTATTATTTGAAATCTGCGGTGGAGCGATAAAAAACAGGCTTGTTAATACATTGAAACCTTTGTGGTTCTGCTTCCTCCTCTGAGTATTTGAAAATCCTTCAATACAAAATGAATACAGCTCCCCTATTCTCCCCTCTTCACATACCGCAAGCAGCACGATACAGCTTTCATAGATCGGTGATGCAAATACATATAATCATGTTAAAGCACCATCACTTTTTCTCTGCATCTCTTTTATAAAATGAGGAGGCTAATTGCTGATGCCGTTTTAAGCCCATTAGCGGTTACATTGGTATTTTTAACCCGGACCCTATATTCCCATGTTTTTGTGTCTCGGTGACTAATGAGGGAAAACAGTTTTAGAAACTGGTCCGGCGTTGAGCTGCAGGGCTTCAGCCAGCAGCTGCAAAAATGGCCTGCAGGCAGTCGTGCACTGTATGTACATCCACTAAAAGTGTTTGTTTTTGCTACTGACCGGCTCAGATTGTTATTCTAATTCTCTGACAGCATTTATGGAAAAGATTCCTGCAGAGATTCCTCCACTGTTTTTTTTCTGTAAGGATCCTCTTTGAACAGCCGCTGACCACAGCCACAAACTTCATTTACAGAAATAATTTTATCTTTGTGAAAAAAACATCTCAGTTCATCTTTACACTGTTCCAACAATGACCAACCCTTAATTCACTGCTCCTCTGATATTTTTACATCTGACGTGGTGAATTGATGGTTCATCAGAGAAAAACCAGGAAGATTTTGCTCAATTTTATTTGGTTTTAGTTGGGTTTGAATGAAATGTGTTCTACAAAGATAAAATGATTGTTTCTGCAAATGGAGGATGGTGGATTTGGCCAGAGGTTGTTTAAGAAACATCTTACCACATGCTGGGCAGAGGGCCCCCAGGAGCAGGATGGAAAAACACAGCTGTAACACAGGAAATGTTTCAGCAGCTCAGTTTAGTGCGACTGTGGTGAAGGAGCAGCTTTCTCGCAGGACGATGGGACCCTTTCAAGTCCAGAGCATTCCTTTGGCTGAGCCCAGAGCTGCTGGCACAGCTGTAGACATGGGATAAAGACAAATTAAATACATTTAGGCAGGAACAAACCGATGGATCCTATTGGTTTATGTGAGACCAAAACAACCGGTGCCATCTGGCAATAACACTCTGGGTTATGGTTAATAGCACTGGTTAGACGTACTGGAGGACAGTGGTGTGCACAGACTTTTTGAAGGGCAGGGGTGAAAAGAAGGGCACTTTAGCGCATGTTTTGGCTCCCAAGAGGGCACTTTAGTGTGCATTTTGGCTGCCAAGAGGGCACTTTAGCGCAAGTTTTGGCTCCCAAGAGGGCACTTTAGCGCACGTTTTGGCTCCCAAGAGGGCACTTTATCATGTTTTAACCAGCCACGGGGGCAGTTTAGTGTGTTTTGCCAACCAAGAGGGCACTTTAGCGCACATTTTGGCTGCCAAGAGGGCACTTTAGCGTGCGTTTTGGCTCCCAAGAGGGCACTTTATCATGTTTTAACCAGCCACGGGGGCAGTTTAGTGTGTTTTGCCAACCAAGAGGGCACTTTAGCGCACATTTTGGCTGCCAAGAGGGCACTTTAGCGTGCGTTTCGGCTCCCAATAGGGCACTTTAGCATGAGCTTTGGCTCCCAAGAGGGCACTTTAGCGCACGTTTTGGCTCCCAAGAGGGCACTTTAGCGCATGTTTTGGCTCCCAATAGGGCACTTTAGCGCACGTTTTGGCTCTCAGGAGGGCACTGTAGCGCGCGTTTTTCAACAATTGGGCCCCCCCTTGTGCACACCACTGCTGGGGGATGATGAGTGACCTTCGCTGCAGAATCATTGTTAAGGGCTTACATTGTGACTTCCACTGTCACTGCACACTAGACTTTACGCAGCAAACCCTCCTCACTAATGTGCAGAGGTTAAGGAGCACTTAAAGCATTTAACCTGTGGTCCTATCCAGAGTGACTGACTGTCAACAAGTAGAGGTTCAGTGCCCCCTCTTGATTTTATGTACTCAAATCTAGATTTTGTGTATGTGCCGCATGTGCGACCAAAACATCACTGGAGGCACCGCATCACCTCTGTGAGAGGACTGTAAAGGTCAGTATGACTTAGACCAGAAGCCGCCAACACGATGCTGATGAGCGCCTGGCAGCCCGCAGTGAGCACATCAGTTGAACGCAAGGCATCTTAAACCTACACTGTCTCCTGATACATGGAATGAATGGATAAAAATGTATATTATATTATTATTCAACTCCATATCGCTCTCTCTCCTTGCAGTAGGTTTCTACCTCAAAAAGGTTGGTGACCCCAGCTTTAGACAAACAACTCGTCAAATAGGAACACCGATGCAGACAGTGAGAGGCACGCAGGTAACGGGACAGAAAGCAGACCGTGATGGAACGACAGCTGTAGCTAATAATGTGAAAGGTAAAAAAAAGGCTTGCAACAAAACAAGAGTCATCACCGAGGAAAGCACAACAAAGAACAAACTAGTCAAACACGAGGAAAACCAACAAAGGGAGGAAGTTGAAAGAGAAACATTACACACTACAAAATAAAAAAGGAAATAACCAACGTAAAACCCAAATGTTGACAACTAGATTGCATGTATATGTCAACTAAAGTGTTTTGTTGTATTTTGTTGACCACCAAGAGAACAATGTCACTTTGTTTTATCCCGTCCATCCTAACGGGATGCTGATAGACCTGACATTTACAGATCAATGTCCTACCAGAGGAAAAAAAATACAGGTTTATAAACTGTCCTAGGTTAAGAGATGTACCTCTATCAATATCAAGTTCACAAACTAATTCATGCAGCAGCTATAAATAACTTTAAATGGCTCGCATGAAAGGACAAGAGTTCATGTTGTATCAGGGTGTGTTTATCCAAGGTAAGAACACAAGTACAATCATTATTAGCTGTGGCTGTATGTATGTGGCTCATTTTTATTCATCTTTTTTTTTTTTATCTTTCTGAAACCACTTTTGAAACAGCACCAAGAATGGGAGTCCATGTGTGAGCGTGACCATGCGCGCCTGTCAAGTGTCAGACAGAATAAAAGAGAAGTAAAATTATACTTTATAATCATTTTCCAAGCAACAAAAGAGCAGAAGAAGTCAGCTGCTTGTACGTTCCTGATCCACAGAGCCCGAAGCTTTTGAAAGGTTGCTCTGCCTGGTTACATCTGAGCCGACATCTTCAGTGAGGAAACATCAACTAAACATCCTCCGCTGCCTCTCAGCTGTGGGACAGAAACTGATGATGGTGTTTTCGATTGTCTCCAGTCGCTCCGGTGTTGTCAGCTCGCTCTGGAGAAACTGCTCAAGTGTGAATCTACAGAAAAATGACCAACCTGAAAGCAATTTGAATCCTGTGTCGGACCCTGCGAGTTTGTTCTAGGATACTTTTGTCAAATTATACTATTTTATTAGTGTATATTACTTTGCCATCTTTGTAGAGATTAATATACAACTGATACTTCCCAAGCGTAATCTTGCTTTGAGTGATGAAGGTGGAGCCATGTCTGAAAATGTTGAATATTTGAGATGTCCTGAAGTCGTCCTGTGTCTGCACATTATGCCATCTTTCCGTTACATCTGCCGGCCTGGCTCTGCTCTGTCTCGCCGCAGCAGATTGACGAGGGCATTTGCAGATATTAGCAGAAATTTGCATTTCCACCACCTGCTAGAAGGTGTGTCTTAAACCAACGCTTGTCTTGATCCTCTCAGCACTATCAAAAGAATCACTGCCAACAGAGTGGCCCCGCTAATTCAATTACAAACATGTTTTATTTCCTATAATGGCTTCACAATAAAAGCCCCCCCCCCCCATTATTTGGTGATTCAAAAGCTTTTCATTATGAAGTAGCACTGTGGGATCTAAATATGAAAGAAACGAAGAATCAGTAAAAACAGTAAAGGGAGAAAAAAAAACAGCAGAACAAAGAGGACGAGAGAAACTACAGAGATTCAGCTACAAAAAGTACTGAGAGCTGAACACGCTGACATATAAAAACGTCTCTCTCTCACACACACACTTGTAACTCTGACGCAGGTCCATTGCAGTTGCAGCTTGGCTCAACTCAAGTATGACTGGTAATGGAAAAGCAAAAAGAAAGTTTGGCACGGCTAAAAGTGCTGGTGGAAAAAAACAACATTAGTTTCCTCTGTGCATGCCGGCTAAATGGTTCCTTAGGACTCTACAATTCTGTGAGACACGCTCAAGTGTTTGTGACAGTCAGTACATTTTCTTGTTGTTCTACAGCTATTTCTTTTGTAAGGATTCCATTTTCCATAGTGTCTTTCTCTCCCTAAGTGCAGCACATTGCCTGCAATTCCAACCCTGGCCACTGTGCATGAAGCTGCTGCACAGCCCAAGACCACAGGAACAGTGTGAGGCTGCAAGGTCCGAGTCAGTAATGCAGGTCACACGACATCCTAGTCGTCATCTCTAAATTGTTTTGATGTGTCTTACGTGTGCCGGGTTCCAGCTCAGCCAGAGAAACTATACCTAACACACATGATACACTGAAAACAATGATTTTGTGTAGTATTACATTTATTAGGTTAACTGTCACAATTTTTATTTTCTAATTGTAATTATCAGTGAAAATTATCCAAGTAAAACTATATATGTCATTCATGAAATAAATAAACTGTGTGGGAAGAGTAAGCTGTATTAAGTATTTTCACATAATATTCAAAGGTTTCATATAGTCATTGCACATGAACTTAGAAATACCAAGTGAGTTTTAATAGTGTTGCGTGTTTTGAATCCGTGCATGCGCCATGTGACGCACATACAGGACGCAAGACGACGACAGCGGTCAGGTTTAATGGAGGCAGGAGCAGCCAAATCATCTTGAAGGTCATTCAGGGTTTTCCTGCATATGTAACGGAGCTTAAATATAATATGCTTATAATAAAAAATGTAATGTGATCCCACTTGCCATTATTACACATTACGTATCACTGTAGCTTAATTTTACTATGGTCACTAAACGCAACGTACCTGTGGACTGGGTCGTGCACCCGGGGTGCAGCAGTCAGACCTCGCTGTCCCCTTGGTAAAGTACACAAGCTATGAGCTCCACCATAGTTTTTATTAATTATCCTAATTTTATACCAAACGAGTGGTTTATTTTGTGTTTATGAAACGTATAGCTCCCGAACGGTCGAGCACGTTCTTTTAATGTATAGTAGACGGTGGTTTTCTTCATTTGTGGCCAGTGCCACATGTGTAGCTAGCTAACCAGCTAACCTCTTTTTATTATGCACTTGCAGTGAGATGTGTGTGTGTGTGTGGGGGGGGGGGGTGTGTAAACCAGGACTGACTGTTAAAGTTTCAAATGCATACATGTTACTTTGAAGTGGATTAACCTACAGCAGTTAGGAGTAATGCCCTCAGAGGACCAACCAGTGCAGATCCAGGATATCGTGTTTTTGTATGAATTTTGATGTTGCTTCTGTTGACAACATGTACAGGTTAGTGAATTCATATGGCGCTTTCTACACAAGTATCTCCTGTCTGTTAAAACAGTGACACGTGGGAGGCCATTGTTCGCGCCCTGATGGAATTCCTGGGGGAGTCTTCAGGGGAACTCATCAAGGACTACAAGAACTATTCTTATTCACTTCCCCTTTAAACACAACTTGCTTGAACTATCAAATAATTGTCAGAAAATTCAATTTTTTTAAAATGGAGCCTGTATTGGCCCCTTTGAACAATATTTATTTATTTTTTCAAATATTCTCCAAATTTGATTTTCAAAAGTTGTGTTATTTTGAGTTATAACAACTCAATAAAAGAAACAAAATGCATCCTTTCAATAGGTAGTCTTTATTGTAAGTGCATTCAGTTGGTGTTGCCACACCAGTAAAGAAGATGAAGGTGCATTTGAGCACTGATGTGTCGATTGTTATTTAAGGGACTGAGGTACTTGACAACTGTGGGAATGTTGCAAAGGCCTGTCTCCTGTTCATGGGCATCATTTATGCCATGACCTTGAGTTACCCCCCAAAAACGAAGTACACTTTGAAGTCAAAAGCTTCTTCTAGAGCGTTATGTCCTAAAGCTGTCCTTCTTGTTGTTTTGCCATGCAAAACTTGTTGAAAATGTTTTATTGAAAAAAATAAAAATTCACTTACAAATAAATGAGTTGTTAAATTAAATAGTTGCCTCATTTGTTTTAAAGTCATTGTTTCAATAAACAAAAACATTAAGAACACATTTAGGCAATTTAAACTGCAGAAAAATTATGTAAAATGTTGTGTAAATGTTATTTAAATATAGTCCATAAATACAAGTTAGAAAAAGTATTTAAAAATTACCTTGAAAAGCCGTTGGTTTTAGGTGACATTTTTCAGTTTGAAGCAGTCAAGAGTTTAAGTACAACTTACAAAGAATGAGAGAGTAAAATTCAATGACCATATTAATAATCATCAGTAAATTACCTGAGGTTTATGAGTAAAAGAAACTTATATCCGCAAGTAAAGTTTACTTGATGACCGCCCTTGTAGAATTTACTTAAAATTTCTAAGTGAGAAAACTTTCCTAGGTTTTCCCAAGTAAATAACGCTCCAAAGTTTTTTCAGTGTAGGAAGCCGATGAGAAGCCTGCAACATGTTTTTGGCACGTGCACCCACTGACTGTCTTTTATGAGAATGAACTCGGTGGTATCTTTAAAAAGAAAAGTGCTGGTGGAAAAAACAACATTAGTGTCCTCTGTGCATGCCGGCTAAATGGCTCCTTAGGACTCTCTACAATTCTGTGAGACAAGCTCAAGTGTTTGTGACAGTCAGTACATTTTCTTGTCGTTCTACAGCTATTTCTTTTGTAAGGATTCCATTTCCCATACTGTCATTCTGAGCCCAAGTGCAGCACATTGCCTGCAATTCCAACCCTGGCCACTGTGCATGAAGCTGCTGCACAGCCCAAGACCACAGGAACAGTGTGAGGCTGCAAGGTCCGAGTCAGTAATGCAGGTCACACGACATCCACTATCCCAAATGTTGATCCATCCACCAATTTGAAAAATCTCAGAGCCATCGCTAAATTGTTTTGATGTGTCTTACGTGTGCCGGGTTCCAGCTCAGCCAGAGAAACTATACCCAACACACATCCTCGGAAGCCGATGAGAAGCCTGCAACATGTTTTTGGCTCATGCACCCACTGAGTATCTTTTATGAGAATAAACTCTATGGTATCTTTAAGTGCTGGTGGAAAAAAACAACATGAGTGTCCTCTGTACATGCAGGCTAAATGGCTCCTTAGGACTCTCTACATTTCTGTTAGATAAGCTCAAGTGTTTGTGACTGTATCTTTTATGAGAATGAACTTGGTGGTACCCCTTGTATTGTGTTCAAGAGATGTCTTCAGAAGTCACATCCTGTCTTAAAGTTAATTCATTACTTAGTCCAGTGGTTCTCAAATGGTGGGGCGTGAGGTGTCAGGGGGGCGTGAGAGGCAGGGCAGGACACGAAGGTCTATTTCCACTGGATATCTGTCCGCTGCATTACGTTTCCGTCACGCCAGAGGAGCTGATAAGTTTCACTTTCACTTTAGTCTATGCGTTAACTTCCAGCAGGTCCGCTGCGCTGCATGTCTGCTGCGTCCAGCTCCGGCAGTCCGGAGCCCTCTGGCACAGATAAGCAGGACTTCTATATATCTGGCGGATGTCGGAGCACGACGCAGCAATTCAGCTGAATTTTGCACCGAGCAGACAGAAAGTCAAGTGCCAAAATAATAATATATAATCCTGTTACTTTTCAAAATAAAACACTCCGTGTTGACACCTCTAAATAGAGACAAACACGAGCTCTTTTGCTAATCCCTCGGTCGGGAACTATGCAGCAGGAAATATGACGATGCCTACAAAGACGTTGGGTTTACTGTGAACACGGTAGGAAATGAGGAAAGACCTGTTTGTGTTTTATACCTAAAAACTCTGGCAGGACGGCATGAAACCATTTTGATAGTCAGATGATTGTATGCAGAATGCTGCAACTCATACAGTGGTTTATAAGATAAATAAATAAATATTATCAGGTTCTCATTAGTATTTCCAATCAGGGGGGCACAAACAAATTTCTGTCCTCTAGGGGGGGCATGACAAAAAATAATTGAGAACCACTGACTTAGTCTAATAACTATCTGACTTTAAGTTTCTCTCTTTTGCCGAACTAAGATGGGTCACTTCCGTCGTCATCTCATTGTGAAACACACTTCAAGCCTTCACCTCTGGCTTGATCAAGATAAATTGTCAACTGTCCGAGAAAAATCCGTTTCACACCAAGTGCACACCAAATTCCATCTGCGAAACTACACGCTTGACCAATGAAATCGTTTGCTTTGTAGGTGGGAAGTGACATCATACAAAGCAAACAATTTATCTGATAAAATGCGCTCAAATTTAATTATTTCAGTGTCCCAGCTAGAGCTTAGATCGGGCCCAAAAAATCAAGCCCGACCCGACCCGAGCCCGTGAACGTTTTGTCTGAGCCCGGCCCGACACATTAACTGTAATTATGAGCCCGAGCCCGATTTAAACCTGACAATTTTTTAATACGTGCCGCACTTAATGCACTCGACAAAGCCGACACACATGTTGTCTCTGCCCACGACTTGTTTAAAATGGTTCCAAACCTCCATACGACTTTCCTCCAAACTTGCTCAAAGTTAATTCTCCTGTTTTTATTTTTTTCTTTACATCTTCAAGCTCCATGTTGCGCCTAAGCTACACAATCAATGATGCCGGTAACGCGTTACTCTAATCTGACCACTTTTTGCAATAATGAGTAATCTAACACGTTAATATCTCCAAACCAGTAATCAGATTAAAGTTACTTATTCAAGTCACTGTGTGTTACTATTATTTTTGTCATTTTCCTCAGGAAAAAAATATATTTTTGCTTTCTTCTTGCGTCTCGGGGAGTGATGTTTCGTGTGTGACATGTTTTCATGTTTTCATCATGAGGACAACTCACGTGTAACACCACGCAGCAACACAAACGTAAACAACAATGGAGGGAGGAGAGAGATGCGCGTTTTGCAGCTGGAAATAGTCATTATTTTGAGAAACACAAATGCCTGATCAAGGGCCCAGCAAATTGCTATTGTTATCAGCCGGCTCTGAGGGTGCTCCTGTCAGATAATGAACTGCTACTTTTTTTCATTTGGTGCGAAATTAGAACACAAGAATGCGAACACTTTGCACTGGACTCAGTGTGCATGCTTTACATGCGGGAAATTGCTGCACAGATATTCTGCAAATCCGTATCGCACTGGTGTGAAGCGGCTTTAAGAAGTGAGAATATTCTGACTCTGCGTGACGTTTTTTGCCTCGCTGATAGTCAACTTTTTGTTGCTCCTCTGCCACTTCCCGCCTCTCCAGTTCCTGCATGCTATCTCTTCTCGTACTCCAGACGTTCTGATGAGAGCCGCTGTAAATCACCTCCATACAGTATCCCGTTTTCAAACTGGCATCTGTTGGTCTCAGAGACTGCTGAGCCCCGCTGAGCCCCGCTGACCGCAGTGACTCTCCTCGTGATCCACGCAAACTATGGTCAGCTTATGCCAGCGAAGGCTGAAACAAAATCTCAAATATTTAACAAAGTCCTGTTCAATGAAGGTCTATGTGAATCATTATGTGTGGTGGTTCTGAGCCCTACCGCCCTTTAATGACCAGCTGCCACTGACATTACCTCCTCTCTCTTGTGACCTCTGTAAATAAATGCCTATAGCATTAATGTTGGTCTGAGATCACAGAAACTCACTTTTTCATTCTAAAGCCTTGTGGCATATTTGGAGCATTATTCAGAAAAATCAAAGTAGAGCACAGCAATATAAATTCACTCCTGGCCCAGGGTCACAGCTTTCTTCAAGTTGGTATGGCAATAATCATTTTGATGGCTTAGGCAATAAAAGCTTTTATACCGGTGGTGACAGCAGGTCCACAGGTCAGTTAATTTAAGACGTGAACTACTCCTGAACTTTGGAAATGTACGTATGGCTGCATTTCTGTGTACAGTTTTTAATATACTCCAAAAGTCAACCATGAAAGTGAAGAAGAGTTTCTGTATTTGAATATCTTTTTTAACGAAACGTCAAACGTACAAGCAGTTTACTGTCTTGTCTTGTACAGATGCTCGGAGGTTATCTGAGGTAAGTTTGTTACAAAAAAAGTCAAATGTATCAGAAACAACTCCTATGATGAGATAATTCCACTAAAATGATCCACAATAAGAAAAATCAATCTCTGAAAGACTTCTTCTAGTCTGTCTAATGGCTCTGTGTCCATTACCTAGATGATCTGTAATGGCTCTATTAGACACATCACGATTATACAGAAAAAGGACTTTAATGCTCATGCAATATTTTGCATATGGTTCCAGAGTGGGAGTGCTGTCACCACTGAGGAACAGCTGCAAGTGGCACCAGTTGTCTGTCAGGCTGCATCTGTGATGGATTTGAAAACTTACTCTGCTGTTGAAGCATTAATTAATGACCATGATGAGCGTGACGGAGGCTCACTCCCGCTCCTAACCGTAAATCCTCCGGTAAATACATTTTCATCATTTTGCTGGGAGGGAATTCTGCTGCCCGCTTCATAACGTCCGACAGTGCACGAGCATGAATTGAAAAGACAAGACAATCAGATTTGATCGGCTGATCTGAGTGCCGAGTTTCCACAAGATTTGGTCACATCCACTTTGTCATGAGATTTAAATGGTAACCCGGAAATTCCAATGGTTGCATGTGCGTTGCGTAAGAGCTCTGCTACGGTTTTGCTCCATGCTCCGTCCACCAGCTGCGTTTTAAGTGCAGCACAGCGCAGCACTGCCGGACAGCCGGAGTTGGGCAACAGAGGAGTTCAAAAAGTGCTTGTACTCGTCTCTTTTTGGAGATTGGAGATGGAGTGTTGATGTGTTGTAGGACTTCCTGATGGCCTAGCCTATCTGCTTCGGAAGGGTCCGGACTGCCGGAGCTGCAACGGCGAAGAAAACGCAACGCAGCTGAGCCAGTGGAAGTTCACACATCGACTAGAGTTAAACCTATTAGCTCTGCTGCCGTGGCCGATCCGAGACGGACCGAACACGGACCTGATGGAATTTAGGGGTAAGCATCTTGCTCTGTGGGTTTTTTTAAACATGGAGAAATCTGCCTGACATAGGCAGCTGACACCTGACCCGTTGCCAGGAGACAAGATCATATACCTGGTAAGACTAGGTCCAGAATATTAAAGTCTTTTAAAAGTCTTAAAGGTCCCATATTATACTGTTTTTCATCAATTTCACAAAGCTGTCAGATGTCCAACAACACTGTATTCGATATGCATTGCCCCAAACCATCTGTGGTCCTGAATTTAAGCTGTCTAAAAATCGCTCAAGTGAGCTCCACTGAGAGCAGCTGTTTCTGTGCCTGCACCTTTAAATGCTAATGAGCTCCGTCTGTCAACGCCTGCCGTGCCTGCTACGTCACTCTCAGGGAGACAATGTTCGCTTACGCTAGCAATAGCGTAATGTTTTAAGGTGGATGTATCTGTATGGCTCGCCGAGATGCTGTTGTTCAGACACAGAAGGAGAGGACCCTGAAGAAGTACAGACTCCGCGGCTACAACAAGACGTTTCAGAATGGTTAGTGTGTCTGAATAATATTAGTTTGTTCGTATGTGTTGTTACAGTTACTACCATGTAGCTAATGGCTAACAGCTAGCGAAAGCTGTGTTTGTCTCCAACACAGTCTCCAAACTCTTGGACACTGTTGGCATCGTCTCTGTCTCCAGTCTGCACGTTTCCAGACTTTTTACTGTGACAACCAAGCTCACAGCTGACTTCTCCATACTCGTAGGCAACTGTAAATACTATCAAACTGTGGCGACACTTACTGTTGGCTCGGGTGCAGTTGCTGGGTCCCGTATGGTTGGGACTGATCGTTTTACGAGGGTCAGTGTAGAGACAAAGCCAGCTTTGTACTGACCCTCGTTCCTGAAGCAGTCCGATGTGAAGTGGTTAGCACACACATACAAACTAACACGAACCACAGCCGGCACGTTGTCATTAAAAATGCAATGCAACCACTGTCTCTTCTGTTGCTTCTGTAGCTGGGACAGAATATAGGCACTGATGTTGATTTATACAACCAACAACAGAGCAATTTGGGTGTCTAGCTCTGAGCGAAGACATTGTAAAACACTTTTATCTTACTGCTGGACACACTGAACTTCACCTTGGGGATGAACGCCCCCATCTCGGATCTCTTATCACTGTGCAGAGGAGGCCCGCCTACGAAAATGACTCCTTTCTTTACGTAACGACAGGAGCTGAATCTGAACAACCTGTAGGAGCTCCGTGTTACCAGTGGGTGGGCTGCAGAGACCATGCAGGACTTATTTGCTTTCCTCAGTCTGGGAGTTGGCAGGGTCAGGTAGAACCAACTTATATATGTAGAGACCAGAGAAAACATGTTTTTCATAACATGGGACCTTTAAATTTAAACAAGGGATGTGGTTTACATTCTTTCTCGTTATAACGTCACGTAAAAGTGATTCTTCTTAATGAGGCGAGTGTCAGAAATGAAGAAAAATACGTCAAAATGATGGGACGCATTTTTGTATGTTTGTCATTTTTCACAGTGCGATGTTGTTCTCTGAGTGACAGCAGAGGAGTCGACTGATTCTGTCTCCAGACTGACAGAGACCTGCATACGTTACACTCCGGCATCACAAATGTGGCATTCGATGCATTTGAAAAGCTTCCTTTGGAAGGAAAAAACAACTTCAATGGGATCAAGTCAGACTTCTATTCATCTGCTGTCCTTTAAATGAACAGATCAGCCGGATGGCATTAAACAAAGCAGGGACTGAGGATGCTCACTGACATATAGAAGTTTCCTGACTAAGACGGTTTCTTTAGAGGAGTTTAATTGGCGCTGCTCAGAGAATCTGCCTTGATTATTTCATGTCCTCCTCTCACAGCTCTCTCCGCCGCATCTCCTCTTCCTCTCTCCCTTTCTTCTCCCCCTCATTTTTTTCCTCTTTCTTGCCGCATCTTCCCTCCTCTGTCTGCCCCATATGTGTGTCGCTCCCTCTCTCATCCTCCCTCCCTCCCTCCCCTCCTATCTCCTCTTGTCCTCTGGCCCCTGACAGCACCTCCTTATCACCTCCTGCTGAATGAATATGCTGCCAGCTCATTTGCGAACAATCAGTGTCGTCAGTACACAAAAGAGCACACAAAGCTCCTCTACTCCTCTCCAGAAAGTTTTTTGGATGAGGCAATTACTGGAGAGGAGATTGGAGCAGGGCCAAGATGTAAAGCCACAGAGAGAGAGGGGGGGAGAGGGGGAGGGAGGGAGAGGGGGAGGGAGACAAGATGGCAGAAGAAAGAGACAGAGAGGAAAATGGGAGAAAGGGTCAGGCACGCTGACAGAAGAGGGGAGGAGGGTGAGAGAGTATCGGAGGAGGCAAAGGAGGCAGGTGAAGTGAAAGCTCTCCTGATTTCATGAATATTTCCCGAACAATAGAGGGAATCAAATATTCATGGCCCAGGTAGAGGCCGGGTGCTTACTCTCCCTCCCCTCCCTCCCCCTCTCTCTCTGTAATCAGCTCCCTGACAGTTTTTATTTACATAAACATACCTCTGCAGTCATTACAGCCATTTCCTCTTTGTACAGAGATCACATCCTCATCCATTTGTGGCTGCTGACAACACCGGCATCACACCAGCACCTCTGTGCAGTCACACTGACTCCTCGTCTGAAGAGCAGTGCAGCCCGTGCTATGATGACATGCAGCAGATAGCATGTTTATGACACAAAGGCAGACGTATCTTGAGAAGGGGTCCAGCTGCTGACTCTACAAACCAGGTTCCCCGACACAAAAACATTTCTTGTTGTCTGTGGAGGTACAGCAGCTGCAGAGTCCGGACCATGCCTCCTCCAGAACACATCCAACTGCACTCTGCACTGTGGTGGCTGAGGAAACCAATAGACCATGTCAGATCAAAAATGAAGTGATAATTTTATTAAAAGTAGCAATTATACGACTTCCACTGCAAATAATGTGGTCTAATGAAAAAAGTAATTCCCTTAAGGGGATTAATAAGAAGCTACTGTCTTCTTCTTCCCCAGTGATTAAATGACAACAAAAGGAGGCTTCAGAAAACAGAAAAAATGTAATATTGGTATTTTAACAACCAATAAAGCAACATTATGTAGAAAAATATGCTAAAGATATATGTTAAAATTGTAAGATTCATACAGACTGATTTTATCGAGTGGCCTGTTACTAAAACGGTTGGTATGTCGAAGGGCTTTTATTTTGACAGGTACAAAATGGAAATGCGCTGCAGCTGTGAGTGGAATAAAACATCATTTGAGAATAAAAGTACACAGAAGTAGAAGTCTGTATGCGGTGTCCGAGGTTAAAGATACACTCAAAGCCAGCGCAGCACAAGGCCGCAGATAAACACTTGAGAGTGTGTGATGGAGGGAGCGGTGGGAAATACCGAGAGCAACGAGGACACCGCTGCAGCAAATGTGACAAACATGGTAGAATGCAAAATATGCATCATCGAAAGCTCAGTGTGTCGATTCTCTGAGCTCGGAGAGGCCGACAGAGCACACGACAAGCTTGTACGACTCAGCAACTGTACAGAAACGTCCCGTCAAGTCATTAAACTCTTCAGAACTTCACCTTTCAACTGTGCAGCTTTGGTACGTTTGTTCCACTGCAGGATGATCTCCAGAACATATAAACTGTATGAACACTGAAACACTGTTATGATGATACACCTGAAGTGTCACCTGTAACTGTTTCCCCAGTGACCTTCTCAGGAAACTCGTGGATAGCAAGCTCACGGGCCGCTGACGAGTGAAGTGAGACAGTCGTGGTGGATAAAAGCGGTCTCATCTTTTTTGGGTGAAAACAGCCCGTCAGAATTTGATTGGCCGCCTCCACTTTGACAGCCATTTATGATGATTCACAACGAGCCGAGCAGAGTAGAAAACAGGTCTGTTTCAGCTCGAGTTTCTACGTGACTTGATTCTGTTTACACAGTTCGTTATTAGAAGGAAGGTCAGTTCACTTTCTGCAGATTATTGACCATAACATACCTGCTGCTCAGGTGATTTATAGCGTGGCCATATTTTCCTCACAGGAAAAACTGTTAAAACTGTGTTTTTTGAGTCGCGTGTCGTTTACTCAGTAACACCATTAACTAACCTGTGGTAAAGTGTTTGCCACAGATGGACACACGTTGACTGACTGGTTCACCATTTACTATTTCCATCCTCTCTGTGGACAGCTCGAAGCTTTCTCCTGTTTTTCAATCTGGCACCAGCACTTGTTTTCACCCAGAAAGGTGGGCGTGGTTGTTCTGGGGACAGGAGAGTGGAAGTACGCCTGCACTCGGCCATACAGGCATGGCTGGATTAGTGCAGGTACAGAAATAGAGTTTAAAGTTTTGAGAGAGGAAAGGAGTTTAGGAATTGCTTCCATACTAGGAGAAATATTGGGTGTAACGTCATAAATGAAACGTTTATTGGACAAACATTTTGTGCTCTAGGATGTTGTGATGGGCATTTTTCACATTTTTCTGATGTCGTGTAGCTCAAACGATTAATCGAGAAAACAGATAGCAAATCAGTAAACAGGTGCATCCCTAAGTTTGAAGTCTTTACAAATGCATAATATGCAAATGATGTGAAGATCGTGCCGGAGTATTAACAGGATGAATTACAGTTGAAAGGGGGCTCTGCTGGCTCAGCTACAGTTTGCCCATTTAAATGTCATATGTGAACTGTCTGGTGCTGCCTTCAGGCTCGGCGTCTTCAAGAAGAAGTTGTTTGTGTGAGCAAATGTTCTGTGTGATGGAGATCAGCAGAGCATCCCACAGGTCCTGCCTGAGAAAACAAACACATTCCCTCCATGTTGGAAAAAAACAAAACAGAAATGGTGCCGTGTTCCTGATGGAAGCAAATCGGCCGGAGAGCATCTCGCTGAGCGCCATACGGCCATCAGAGAGCCATATCCAGGCTGTATACTAAAGTACATGATGGGAAAACATTAGTCATACGATCCGACCAACCAGGAGAAGAGGTCCCAGCTCTTCCTCTGTCCTCTTGACCGGACTCATTACCACTTCAAGGTTAAACTGTGCGTCCTCCTCCCGTCTTTCTTTGTCTGTCCCCTTGTGGTGAGGCATAACATCTTCAATAGGCCCCTCCAGGATTACATCATCAATAAGACATTAGCATCCTTATGTTTCATCTCTTGCTCTCACTCACACACACACACACATTCACACAGCTTGATGAGGGCTGCTTGAAAGGCTTTTGATGAGACACAATTAGTAAATGAGTGGAAAACATCATTATTAACACTCTACCTATTCATCCTGCAAACACGAGGAGGAGGAGAAGAGCCAAGCTGCAACAGCAGTGAAGGACAGAAGGAAGCAGCTGGATGTTTCGTAAGTCCACTTCTCTTTTCCCGGTTGGTCCAAAAGATTTCAAAGATCAAAAAGTCACCAGGAGTCTTCAAGGCTGAGTGCAGTAGAACTTTGTTTCCCGGCAAAAAAGAACGATATCAGACACAGACAAAATCCGTGAAAAAAACAAACTGGCAAACTGACGCATGCTAAAGTGCCCTCTTGGGGGGCAAAAATGCGCGCTAAAGTGCCCCCTTACGTGGCAAAAACAAACGCTAAAGTGCCCTCTTGGGAGCCAAAACGCGCGCTAAAGTGCCCCCTTACGTGGCAAAAACAAACGCTAAAGTGCCCTCTTGGGAGCCAAAACGCGTGCTAAAGTGCCCCCTTGGCTGGTTAAAACATGATAAACTGCCCTCTTGGTTGGCAAAAATGCGCGCTAAAGTGCCCTCTTGGGAGCCAAAACGCGTGCTAAAGTGCCCTCTTCAGTGGCAAGAAGGCGCTGTATGTGCCCTTCTTTTTCTTTCACCCCTGCCCTTGAAAAAGTCTGTGCACGCCACTGTGTTTCAGCAACTCTTTCACACTTATTATCCTTCATTTATTACTTTTATCAGTTACCATCCGTCACTATCTACTTACTATGGTTATTTTACACTACAGATGGAGTGGTATGTTCTTATTATTAGCCGGGTGGATTAAGAGTAAAGAAGCTGTCAAAGGTGCTGTGATTTAGTGTTGAAGCTGGTGGTGAGACTCCTGGGAGCTGATATTTGAACATTTTGTAGCACAGTAAGCTACAACCTGCAGCCTGTGCTGTTCCTGAATGCATCCTGTGTAGACACAGACGGAGGAGTGAAGCTGCTGCTGCTCACTCAAGGCCTCCCTTGTTGACATGGTGTTACGGAGCAAGTGCACACACACACACACACACACACACACACACACCTGTGCAACTGTTCCAGCTAAAGCTGAAATCAAACTGACGCCATTGCTCATAGCAATATGTTTTTCAAGTCTGTCATAAAACAATACTTCTGACTTTATAGTTCCGCTTTCTATGATCATTCCTCCTTTTCATACTGGCCTTGAAGAGATCCCACTCACAGTGTATTGAATATGTATTAAAACAACGTCTTTCAAACGAGTTCTGATCAAGCAGAAGCAGAAGTCCCCGTTTTGTGTTTTATCTGACGTTCATATGAGGCCTGCCACTGAGCAGAGCACATCCCAAAGACTTCAATTTATTCAGAAGACGTCGACGATTGAGGAGCCGGAAGGAAAGTTTTTTGATTTTTAAAACTTCTTTTTGAAATTCACTATTCATGTCCAAGCAATTTCTTTACAGGCCTCCAAATGGAAGTAATTTCAGACATCTTTTTAACTACAAATGAAAGAAAAAGGTTTTGATGAAGTCTTTCTTAGGCTCACCTCAAACATCGACATGCTGGAATCAAACCTTCCAGCTTCAACCTTCAGTACATGGAGCTCTGCTAAGTTTGCTACAAAGGCTTCACTCCTTTTGTCCCATCCTGTCTTCATTTACTTTCACTTTTTTTCGATTGCAATGTTTTGTGTGATGAATTGTGGTTGATTACAGCTGGACCAGAAAGCACACACCAACACAGAGTAAAGATTAAAAAGGAATTTATTTCACAAGCGCAAGTGGTGGAAGAGTTAGTCAGGCTAAAGGCTTGAACTGTGGTTCAGCCGGTGGGGTTGGTAGTGTCTCAATTCAGGGTGTGCATCCTTCGAAGGACTCGGCCTTTGTGGTCTTTGAAGGCGAGTCCTTCAGAGAGACCTTGTTAACCTCGTCAGCCGTTGTTAAATGTGACGGTCTAGCCTTTGGAGCATTTCCTGGTTGCGTCACCAGATGTTTTACCCTTACGTCACAATTTCTGCCGCCCAGGCCTGAGAAAGTGACGATCTACGCCACACGATGTCGCCATTTTCTCTCTTTCTTTCTTCTTTTTCGGACGCAAAGAATTTTGGGATATGTGAGGCATGAAGGATAGTAGTGGTGCATCCTCCAAAAACAGGGAGAAGAAGGAGCTTTTGTGGGCTGCATTTGATGGAGCCTTCAAATTGGGACAGCTTTCGCTCAGCGTTGTGGCATAATTGGCCTTCAAATGCTCCTCCGAAGGATGGAGACCCTGAATTGAGACACAGTAATTGTCTTGAAGATGTTTCTCAAGAAGCTTCTTCAGTTCTAACTGGAGAGGATTTAGGCTTTAAACTCTGTGTGGGAGTGTCCTTACAAAGTCGTTAAGGACACTTGTGGGTCGTTGGCTTGACCAGCCTTCATGTGGGTCACTAAGGCTAGGTGAGCCCGGGTGTGAATGGTTGTTAAGTTGCCTGGTAGGCTGGTGATAAGTAAAGTATCTGGCCGCCTCCTCTGTTCAAGGACGGCCATTCCTGGTGGACATAAATGGATTCTTATATCCTCTTTGAAACCGTCTGTCTTCTCTGGCCATGATGTTCACATTGTTGTCCTCATTGTTGAGGAAATATTTTTCTCCTTCAGACTTAAGTGGACAGCAGAGTCTTGATCTGAGCAGTTCCTGTGTTGTGCCATTCGTTAATGGAGGGGTTGTTTCATTTGTTTCCCTGATGAACAAATCTGTGCAGTCCTGGCTGCATTGAACAGCATAAACATGTTAGACAGGAAGGACACTGAGAGACAATCTAGCAGTTCAGCCGTAGATCACATTGTGGAGTTGAAAACAGTCTGGCAGCAAGTGGACCAGAGTATTTAAGCTGCCGCTGCCGCATTTGGAGGCCAATTACGTCACAACGCTGCGCGAAGGCTGTCCCAATCCGAAGGCTCCTCCAAACGCAGCCCACAGATGCTCCTTCTTTTCCCTCTTTTTGGAGGATGCACCGCTACAATCCTTCGTGGCCTCATATATCCCAAGATTCTTTGCACGGCTGAAAAAGAAGAAAGAAAGAGAGAAAATGGTCACTTTCACATCACAGGAAATGCTCCAAAGGCTAGACAAGGTTAACAAGGTCTCTCCGAAGGACTCGCCTTCGAAGACCGCAAAGGCCGAGTCCTTCGAAGGATGCAGACCCTGAATTGAGACACAGCAACACTGACAAGCACAGAAAACCCCTCACAGCCAGTCCAAATCATGACATTTTGGTCATCAAACTTTCATCTACCCCAGGCCTTTTGTGCTACAGGTCAACATCTGAGGTGAGTTAATGAAAAACATGTTCAAACCACAAGAAGCTGTGGTTGAGGTTGAAAAAATTTGTCTAAAATGACTTTATTTTTGAACCCTTTAATACACGGTTTGAATGTCCTTCTCAATGGACGTCTCCAAGGATTAAATGTTCTGGATGTGTTTTGTCCAGTGGTAACAGGAGAAATGATTAAAGCACTGTTCATAACAATGGGCTCCTGTGGACACTTCATAAGCTTCCATATCACACCACCCCAGAACAAAAAGATGAACCCTTTTGATTCTGATGCCCTCGTGCAATTTCCTGTAACCCTACCCTCAGGACAAGCTTTACATTCAAACTCCACTTTTGATAAACTGTTGAAAAATTGTACGAGGCACTTCATCTTCTGACGGCCACAAGCTGGATGTTAGACCTTCAGTCGTGATGATAAAAGCACCATCGGTCTAAATATTCAGTATCCACTGAGAGTCACAGTTACTCTCAGTGCTCCCCGGAAATAGTCTGAGAAAACAAAAAGGAAAAAACACGGAAGTAAACTGTGTTGTGTGTCCTCGGCTTCACAGAAAACAGACAAACAGCAGAATCAGAAACAGACCTCCCATCAGTTAGAGCTCATTGGGAGCTGGAGCACTGAGCCAATGACAGGTCAATTCATCTGCTGCCTCGCCACTTTCATCAGCTGCAGCCCCGCTTCCTGAGAGCGCTGACCTTTTCACACTGAACAGCAGAGTGGAAAAAAAGGCAGAAAAAGATGGTCTGCGTGTGTTGAAGGGAAAATGTGAAGAAAAACTGATTTGGTGTGTTTGTTTACAGATTCAGGTGAGTTCAGATGTGTGTGTAGAGGAACGGGAAAGAATACGTGTGTGTGTGTGTGTGTGTGTGTGTCAGCCCTTGCACTGAATGCTAATGAATGACTCATCATGAAAGCGAAGACACACCAGATCACTCCTGCGTTGACGCCACAAAAGAGCCTCACATGTTTCAGCATCGTCTGGAGTCTTGGTAAACTTCATGAAGATTGACGTTCCTGGCTTCTGATGCTGCAGTCTGCCTCTTGCATCAGCTCGGCGCTTCTAAGAAGAGAAGTGCATTCTGGGATGAAAGTCAAGGGTGCAACCTTGAGTGTTTGGGAACAAGGGAAGGAAGGGAGCGCCGCATTTGATCATTCAAAATCACTATTTGGGGCCATGTTCTACGTAGAAACACAAAGGAGGTCATTTTGAATTTACATTGTGGGACGTCTTCAGGTGAATAAATTCATGCCGCGTCTGTGCCGAATAACAAAGTTATTAAAAGTTGTATTCCAGCTGCCGTCATCAGAAAAAGTTGACTGTGCATGCAGCTTATCACGACCTGTGTCTACATTTACTGTTAGATGAGGACCTCTAGTGGCGAGTCCAGTAAGAAACCAACAGTCAGTGGTAAGTTATTTAACTAACATAATTAACTTGTGTTGCATACGTAACATAACCCAAATCTTGCATGAACAGAGTAGTTTTATTTGCTAAACCAAACTGAGTGTACGTCAGGTATGAAGATGTGTTGTTGATACTTAAGATTTCAGTTCAACACCCTCTCATCGTAACAAGAAGTACGGATCAATACTACAGGAAGCATTCATTGCACAGCTACTTTTCCTTTGCAGCCAGCCAATAAGATAAAGGAATCAATACTAGGGGTGTCAACTTTTACAATTTGTTCTACACGTGTAAACGGGGCTTCTAACCGACGTGTACCCGGTTACACGTCGGAGATTTATGATCTCTTTCTATCGCAGTTGCGGTAGCACCGATGCCAGCAGCAGTCTCTCCCTCCAACTTGTTCGGGTGTTTCCATCGCAGGTGGTTTAGCATGGATCCCGTGCTGTTGTTCTAAGCCAACTTTGCCTGACATAGCCTACACTCAACTTGATTTCCGCTGGCAGTTTGTTCAAAAAAGACACAGTGCTCCGCTTGTTGACCGCCGCCATCGTGTCCCCCAGTCAACTTGAAGTGACGTGACGCGACACTGGCTGTAGCTGCGTTTTTTTTTGTGTGTTTTTTTTAATATCAACGTAACATTGTGCCCCATTCATCTATTATGTATGCGGATAACTGCACTAGTGGGAACATTTAAGTGTGTAGTTAGTTAATGTTATTATCTGAAGCTTTCAGGCAACATCTTACTTTCACTTTTAAAAATTGCGTACGCCAAATTTTCCTTCGGGTGTCGGTATCAATTTATAGCAGGTCGGCTCTGTTACGGAATGTAATCTGTGCTACTGTCGGAAAAGGGGTCGGATGCGGTGACCCGTGCAGGACTCTGGTCTAAGTGACCATTTTAATCCTCTAGCCAATTATCAAGCTAAATATCCAACATGCTAGTTAACGTCAAAGACTGTGGTGGAAGACGACGGTAAAATATTTCCACTGGATTTATTTGTGCCTGAATTTTTATGGTGTGGCGGCTTTTATTTTGCCGTGGCGGTGCGCCACAGTCAATTACATGTAGGGGAAACCCTGAATACTATATATATTGATGAGAAATGAACGAGGAGGAGGAGGAGGAGGAAGAAAAAAAGACGTGTAAACGGTTATTGATTTTTCTAAACGGTTATGATTTGTTATGCGTGTATCCGTTTACACGTGTAGACGTTGACACCCCTAATCAATACCAGATCCACAGGCTGGTCGCTGCACATGGCACAAGTTGTTTCCACTCAACGGGTGCAGCCAACATGGAAACTTTCCCACAACCGACTTCACAACTTTGTTTCAAAAAAACGCCTAGCCTTCACCAGACCCTCAGTTATGTTACTCTAATTGTGATTAATTCTCATGCACGCCATTCAGAGTGAGCAGAGAACTTTCGCTGAGTTTGAGTTTGATATGTTAAAAGTGTATTTGAGGTTCTCGCTCACTGTTTCACTCTGGATCTCTGGATTAGGCTGTTCTCGAGCCTGGTAATATGTAAATAGTACATTTGAATAGTTTATCTTCTTCCTCCCTTCTTTAAAGTGTATTTTGCTACAGATGTACTGTATGAAATCCCTGCAGAGAGTTTGGGATTGTTTGGTTAATGATGTCTGTGTGCAGAGCGGGACACAGTGAAGCTGGTTAGCTCGCTGAGAAGCTGAAGGTTTGTACCTGTTAATCAAACAGCTCACTGTCGTATTAAAAGCTGATCCACAGACGTGTTGGCTTGACTCACTGATGAACAGGCACTGTTAACACCAACCTCTCTGCGACCAACACATTGCTCCACGCATCTGTTCGGCAAATGAATCCATGCGATTTGTTGGTCCAGTTCTTTTAATGTAAAGCAGCAGCAGCAGCGGGAGATGTTGGGTTTGGATAAGCAGCGACATAATAAAGCTGTGATCCAGCTGCGGGAGGGTGAACAGTAAACAGTGAGGCTGGTACCAAAATAGGAACAGTTGCTGTGAACTGCCTGCTGCATCGCTCACTGTGAAACCCTCATGCGTAGGTGGGAAATTTGAATTCAGCACAGGACAACTCTAACAATACAAACTCACATGTAATGAGGGAATTACAGAGTGTGAACACGTTGAATGGCTACAGGAAAAATAAAAAAAATATGTCAGTCATAAATAGCAGATACTATTGAGCTATTTCTTTAAATTGTGACAAGACATTTCAGATGATTGTACGTCTTTTGAAAGCTGTAAAAAGGTTTGCACTTGTTGCCCCGATCTATTTCCCTAACCTGAAATCAAACCAGAAACAAAGGGATACAATACGAAATCCAAAATGCCACAAAGATACGAAAAGTACGAACCGGATACCTCTTGAAACACGAACATGGAGGACTGATTGGGACTGAGACACACGAGAAAACAGAAAAAGAGAGAGGAAGGTGAGGGGAACTTCTCATTTCTCTTATTTGTCGTTTCCACACTTGGACCGGAAGTCGTTTCTGTCCGCCATCTTGCGGAGCGCCGAGGAGCGAGGACACGGGAGCGTTGCCTTCATGCAAGTCTTTTTAACCCGCTTAGTTATTGATTGGACGCTGCAGTGGATCAAACTGATCTGATACGTAACAGACAGAAAATCATCTCCAACCACAGAATCACTCTTGCTAAGGATACATCAGTTGTTGTGTTATCAAAATTCTGCATTAATAAAAATGTGTTTATGATAATTAACCCTAGTAAGCAGTTGTTCTTCTTTCTTCAAGCAAAGATCCGCTCTGGATTTAAGTCATTTTCAGAAGACACTCATTGAAATCGAACAATGAGCGGCTTACGATCCTCTAACCTGCAGTAAATACCCAGACAGCGTTTAAGCTCGCGCAGCATGTGTTGAATTCACCCCGAACAGCCAGCTTATGTAAATAGACATCTGGTAGGTCTGCGTGCACAGTGTCACCTTGAGGGGAAAGCCTCCCTTCCTTCATCTCCTTGTTTTTCAGTGTTTGTCTCTCAACAACTCATAACCAGCAACCTTAAAGGCGACTCTCATCAGTATCCTTTCAAACACAGCTACGTGAGTTCCAGAGTAAAAGGAGTTTTAAAAAGTGGAAACTACAGAGTGAAATTTGAGGGGGGGGAAACCAATGGGGCGTGTTTAACAGGAAATGACTTCACAGGAGCGCCGAAGCAAAAAGTTACCAAACTTTGTCCTGACTTTGTTTATTACATTTAAGTGAGCGGGTGTCCTTGTGAATGGAAAAGTCGGAACTTACATGAGGAAAAAAAATATCGCCATTATACGTGGAAAAACCTCCGTCATCCTGTCTGTCATCCCATCTGTCATCCTGTCTGTCCTACCGACTCTTCCTCACATTCCTGTCCGGGAATTAATCAGAGCAAAAAAACTTTTACTCACTATGTCTTTGTCTCCTTCCACTATTATGTTGTTGTAGCAGCTGTCTCTGGAATCTTGCATTCAAAAGTCATTGCGATGATAATTCCTCCCGACTGGGTAAAACACACAGATCTGAATTTCATCATCTGTACCGCCACGCCTCTTTTGGATCCACAGCGCCGGCGTGCTGTATGAATTGACACACTAGTGCAGCTTTATGCCGGAGATGCTTGGCAATCAGTGGTATCACAAGGGGGGGGGTCGGTGAAAAACGCGTGCTAAAGTGCCCTCTAGCTTGGAAAAACACACTAAACTGCCTCCATGGCTGGTTAAAACATGTTAAACTGCCCTTTTGAGTGCCTAAACGTGCGCTAAAGTGCCCTCTTGGGAGCCAATATGCGTGCTAAAATGCCCTTCTTTTCGCCTCTGCCTTTTGAAAAGTCTGTACACGCCACTGTTGGCGACCCTTCTCTGGACCGATAATAAGTCTTTTGGTTTTTGGCTGATAACTCTGAATTTGTTTATAATCCACATGTGCGCTTCAGGCAGTGGAAAGAGGCCGAAATGTCACTCAGTAGGGTGCCTGATCCGTTGATGTGTGGTCCGTCCTTGAACAATAACCAGAAGGAGGTGAGTTATGTTCACGGACATGCGACAACCTGCTCTGGTAAGGATGGGCACTGACTGACAACAGTAGAAATGCACTCATATTTTTTCCACTCTTGTAATAACCCCAGTCGTGGTATTAGTTGGAGGCGGATCATTGATTTCTGGGGCAGTGCGGCAAATAATAGGTTCCAGTAATCTTAGATGGCCGAGGACAAAAGCATGAATGAGAGTTTGCGCATCGCTGAATGAAAGCATCGATTCAGTCTTGGCATTTAAAAAAAAAAAAACAACAAGAAAAGAAAAACAGGAAACTCCATTTTGTCCGTTATTAATTTCTGGCCTGTCGAAGCAGCGAACTTGAAAGCGGGATCCACTGATGAAGGGAATTCAAAGAGGATGCTGTTGTGCTTTGCAATCTCTCCCCCCCGAGCGCCGAGCTTATCATGAAGAACATGCAAGAACAACAAAGTTTATATATGCACACATGCAGAGTGTCGACATTACAGAGGAAAGTGAAAGTGCAGAGAACTGTTGGGGGGGTTGGTGATGCCCTCATCCAATCATTACTATGGTAAAACATGTAAATCAGCTCCGCTCGTCTCTGCTTTGATGTCCTCTGTATTGAGTAAACATTCAGCTTAGCGAGACGTCGATACTGTTTCTCACCTGTTAAGGGCTCATAAGTAGCTGGAAGCCTCGGCAGCCATGCAGCCATTTTTCTTCATTTGAGACATCGATCCGCAGTCATTCGCTCACATCTCTCTCCTCGTCCATCCCCCTCCCCCGTCGCTCCATCTCTGTCTTCCTGTGACGGTCCACCAGGCTGGTTCTGTGTCAGATCTGTCAGCTCGTCACTTCAGCCTCAGCTTTCCATTCGAAGCGACGCCAAACGGTAAAAGAGCACAAAGCCCGTGGAAGGAAGAAACGGAGGAAACGAAGAGTGACAGAGGCAGAGAAACAAAGAGTGTGTCCCTTATTAAGATCTCATCCGTGTTAACTCACCTGGGCCTCGTTTACAGGAACCCAGACAGACAATACCTCCCTCGGTCCTGGGAGGAACCTGGCAGCTGCTCACTCAAAAAATCCATTAATTGATTTAGGAGCGGCAGCTTTGTTGTGACAATGCTTTGCCGTTTTGAGGACAGGTGTGTTGAGGAGTTATTGTTGGCGTCTCCCGGACGAGGCGCCAATTAGACCCAAAATAAGGATCAACACAAGCTGGAAGGGAAACCTGTTCCAGCCTGAGCAGGTGTGTCAGTGCTGAGTGTGTTTGTTCGATTCAAAATGGTGAAAAATTCAACAACTGAGCTTTAAAATCGAGGGTAGTGTGTGTGTGTGTGTGTGAGAGAGACAGCAGCTTGGTCAGCGGCCTTTAACATTTGCATGTGACGGTCTCCATGATCAAATTAGCAAGAGTATGTCAAATTAAATGCCCAGTTAGACTTTCAAAATAAAGGCTCTGCATTCATGTTAGCAATAATATGTAATATACAGCATCTGGTTAGACTTTCAAAGTAAAGCTTGACAAACAGTTCACATATTACGACCTTTGGACTAGTGCTGTGCAGTATGGACAACATTTTATATCTTTATATAGCTAATTTTATATCCCGATTAATTAATGATTAATCAAATCAATCATATCTCAGCACTATTTTTGATAACCATGCAATTAAAAGGCAAATGAATGGTACTATCTCCTTTTATTCGTGACTTTTTGCAGGACTGTCAAAACAAATAAGAATTTGTGTACAAAAAGTATTCCAAGCTTTCAGGCTCGTTTGGTGTGTTTTTTGCTTTTCGCTGCTGTCTCTGTACTGTTTTTCATGTCGTGTCTTTAAGTGTTGGAAGAGATTAGATGTGTTTGAGTCGCTTGTAACAACTTGTTGGCGACATGTTTTGCAGATTCACGTTGTCTGGTCGGTGTCTGACTTTAAACCCAAACCAAAGCCAAACGATGGAATTCCGGTTCCCCCTTTTCGGCTCGGCCTCTTGGGGTTCTGCTTCTGTATCCGTGTCTGATGTAACGTTACTAGTAATGTTATTTTCGTCTTCCATTGCGCTCTCCTCCATCTCCACCATGCTGCTTTGCCTCTGTTTACTTCGAGTGCCGTAAACGAGTCCTTGCATATGACGTAAAACGCAACCACAAAGCAGTAGTGTTGGTGCAGTTACATTCGCCGTCATACAATGAACTTGTCTTAAACTCAAAATTTTGATATCCAACGGTCATTCTGACGTTGAGTTGTGCTTTACACGCCGTATTAAATCACAACCGTAGTGTACGTTGACATTAGTGTAGCAACAGTGCTAAACAGGAAGCCTACACGTTGAAATAACGATATTAACGACAGAGGGTTATATCCTACGGTGGACATTTTTATATCGCACTACGATATATATCGTAATATCGCACAGCTCTATTTTGGACGGTCATCAACATTAACGTCAAATGGTTGCTGTTAGCTTCAGGCACTAAAACGACTTGTTCCGTTCAGGAGAGGAAGTGATGTGAACAGAAGTGATGTAACTCCCGTAATGTAACGTACGTTTAGTCATTTACGTACTTGAACTTACTTATGATACAACAAATCACCGCTGACCCTTGGTAGTGATAATAGTGATCTCTCTTTTTAACATCAATAAAGAAAAATACAGGTTTGGCCCATTTCTTTAAAATGTACCTGCGCATCCCAAAACACAGAGACCAGTCAGAGAAACAGCAGGTTGTTTACTCCATCAGAGAATCTAATTCTGATCCCATAATAAAGAATGTCTGAGTGTCTTTTCTTCTAATATTTCAAGACCGAACCAAGAAGAAGGAACTGCTCCCTCTGACCATCTCAGCTCGGCAACAAGACCAGTCACTTCATATACGTGGAAGTCTGAACATGTTGGCAGCTCTGAGGTCAGCGTGTTCCGGCAGTGTTGAGTGCAGCTAACCCTCGCAGTGATGACTGTGTGTAGTTGAAGGGAGAGGCTCATTGAACCAATTAAGGAAGTAATTGGTTGTGAAAGGGGAGAGGAGAAAAAAGGAATGGAAGGCAGATCAGCGCTGGTCAATATCCAGCTGAGCTCTGATCTCAATAGAGTCTATTGACGTTGTGAAGGTCAGCTACAGTCCACCGGGAGTCACGTGATCCCTCCATCCCTCCCCGCAAACACCAGCAGAAGATAAGACATCACAGTTTGGCCTCATGGCTGTCACCATTTTGTTTTTTTAAGTGGCTATTTTGAAGCACACCCACTGCTACAGCTTTATCCTGAGTGACAGTCGTAGTGTCAGAGCACGCCCTCCTTTATAGTCTGTTTAACTCTAAATGAGATGATAATACGATCGTACAGTCGGCCCCTGGTGGCAGTTAGAAAGAATGCAGGCTGATGACACTTCTGCATCAGTTTCATTGGTCAGGCACGGACGCTTCATCCATGTTTTATACACTCAGAGGTTTACGTGTCTCAGTTCAGGGTCCGCATCCTCTGAAGGACTCGGCCTTTGCGGTCTTTGAAGGCGAGTCCTTCAGAGAGACCTTGTTAACCTCGTCAGCCGTTGTTAAATGTGACGGTCTAGCCTTTGGATTTCCTGGTTGCGTCACCAGATGTTTTACCCTTACCTCACGAGAAAGTGACGATATACGCCACACGATGTCGCCATTTTCTCTCTTTCTTTATTCTTTTTCGAGCGTGCAAAGAATCTGGGGATACATGAGGCCACGAAGGATCGTAGCCGTGCATCCTCCAAAAACAGGGAGAAGAAGGAGCATCTGGAGGAGCCGTCAGATTGAGACAGCCTTCGTGCAGCGTTGTGACGTAATTGGCCTTCAAATGCTCCTCTGAAGGATGCAGACCCTGACTTCAGACACAGGATGTGATATAGCTCATTTAACTTCAGCATCAGTCATTACAGCCATTTTTGTTCATCTTAATCATACTGGGAGCTTCAGACTTCACGTCCACGTAACAAAAATCACAGCTGCAGCTTCTTTCCTACCGTTTGATTACAGCAAAAAACTAAAATTATCTTGACGTTCTGGAAAAAGAAGGAAGTTCCCGTAAATCTGGCTGCGCCTCATCTGTCACCTAAGGAATAACTCTTTTTGTAGTTGACAGTCCAAAAGAGAATTTTCCACTGCTTTGCTCTACAATGTTTTTATGAGGCTCTGAGCAGGAGGGTTTATCTTTACTGTGCAGTTTATTTGCATGTTCAAATGTTGAAAGGTGAGTAACAGGAAATGCCGCTGACAGTAAACAGACAGCTGATTGGTGCCATTTTGCAGCGCCGGGTCGACTCACTTCTGCTCTCCACACCGGCCGTGAAGCGTTGTAGCATCTGGCTCTGTAGTGCAGAGACACATTCTTATATTAAGCTGAAGCTAACGCAGGCAGCAGCGGTCTGAGTTCGCCACATCATGAAGGTATCTGAGCTACAGTCAGCTACAAGTGGCTGCTGCTGGTGTAGCCATTAACCTAAAGATGCAATACTTCTCTGTATTTTCCTACTTCTCTACAATCCAATTAAGACAGACATCCCTCCAAAAATCATTTTTTAAATAACAATGTATGGCAAACCGAACCATAGATTATTCAGAAGGACTTTTTAAGTTGTTCATCAAACAAAAACACGTGAAAAAAGAGACGAAGTGGCTTTGAAATGATGGTAGCTCGTCTCCTGGGAGAAAGCAGAGGGTGCTCTGGAATATCCCACACATTTGCTTTAAGTTCCGTTGAGTTCTGGTTCGCGGCTAAATAAGAGAAACTTTTAATGAAAATGAAAACTTTTCTCACAGTGGAGAACTTCTTTACGTGATACAGGTCCAGTCTCCACACTGAGCTGCTTCACTGTCAGACTGCTCTCTGTGTAATCCGGTCATAGAGAGGAAATGCATTTCTTGCATGAAGACATCTTTTCTCAGTTGCAGTGTTTAGTCCAGACTGTGCTGCGTATTAACTGTAATCATTACCCGAGTTAAATGTTTTCGAACAGTGTCCTTTATCATGGTGGTACCTCGGAGTCAGAAGACCCCTGCCACGCCGCCTCCCCCACCTCCTCCTTTTAGACACCCTCCCTTTCCGTTTTGCCCTTAAACAGCCAGTCAGAGGCACTTTGAAGTGAAGGCAAAGGCAAATATGAAAAGAGCGAGTGTCCTCCATGAAGAGGTGCCTTTTCATTGTGGTTATTCCCCAGTCTCGCCTCGCCTCAGGCCTGCATGGCACTCTACCTCCAGCCGCTCGCTGGCAGCCCGGCACGTCCTGCGCTTTATCCAGGAGACACAGATAATCTTCTAATGCTTTGAAGAGGCTGCATGTGAAGAGGACAAAACAGGAGCACCGCTCTCCCCAGCCCGCCGCCGTGCCATAAATACTAATGTGGCTAAATTTAAAGGTTCACCGTTCAACACGCACCTTGACTCAGTGTGAGGAAGTCAGCTGACTCGAGGGTGGCTAATGTGATTATGGTTCAACTGAAGGCGAGAGGACACGCATGTCTGACTGAGCAGGAGACACACTCAGTGACTCCAGACTCGACTCCAACTCCAGATTTGGGACTCTAACAATCTTTATTTTTAGCACGTCAAGGTTAAGAAAATGTCTGATGAGCTGAGCGTCGTTCCCTCACGTGTAGCCTCACACATCTGGTGGGTGTGGCCACAGATGACGTCACCACGATGGCGACGAGCACAACTGCTGCTGCTCTGCTGTTGAGCGCTCGCAGGCTGAATGTCCGCCGTACCGCTCACGTGAACGCTGCAACGGTCATGTCATATTTGGGACTTCTATGCACACCGCTGCATCTGAAGAGGCTGATGAGAGGCTCGAGACTGAAGCCATGCCTTAAAGTCACAACAATAAGTTGAAAAGACAGCAGGGTTGGGTGATCATTCTCTTCAGAGTTGTCACAACTATTAACAATCTGCAAGAAACCACAGCTGTCGTTACCTACAATCCCCCACTCTGATGGATGGAGGGGGAAGTTTTTATAGTCCACAAAACATTTCTGTTCCTACTGAAGTAGCTGTGACTCCTTTCAGAACATTAAAAACATGATCTAAAATTGCCCAGAGAGCCCAAACTGATCTGAAGACATCTCCACGCCTGAAGCTTCACTGTACATCAACATATGGAGAACATGGAGATCATGGCAGTCTTCAGTTCCAGTGATTTCTACAGCTCTCACGTTTCTGTGATGGAATAAGAAGAACACAAACAACTTTGTCTGGATCAAAAATATACACACAGCGATATGAATGTCTGGTTAAATGTCCACCGGCCATTTTCACGTAGATCCGTGACTTCTGTTAGCCGTCATGTTCTTTACACGTGTACGTAAACGCTTGACCGCGACAGTAACTGCTGAGCTGAATGTGTCCCATCTTAAGTACGTGGGCAGCTGTGTTCAGAGAACTTCCTTTTAGCTTAATTATCTGTACGTCTGTGTAGCTTGAAAGCACCACAGGAGCACTTAGCTCTTACAGAGAGGCCTACAAAGTCTCCCAGCAGCTGGTGGTCGACAAAATCAGTGTGAAGCAGCATCAGCATGACTTAATACTGGACTCTCACTTCCTGAAACCTGTACGTTATTCCAACAATAGATGTTATTCTGCCAAGATCCATGAAAGACCATAGCATTAAAGAGAATCACCATGGCAACTTCGTGCAGCTCCCCAGTCTCATTGTTCCACCAAGCAGGCAACTTTTCATCTTACTGCAGTTAAAAGCTTTTTCTTGATTATTATTATTATTTAAATGTTTTCCTTTTCAAAGATCCAACTGGCTCCATTGAATCAAAAGTGAATTTTAAAAAACAGCAACTTCTGACCCAAGTACAGAAGAGAAGAAAATCATGAGCCCAAACTCAAGTGGAAGCTCCAAGAATATCTAGAGAATCAAACATTTTAAACCTCACTGGCTAAATATCTAGATTGCAAATATGTGACAGGTTTAAGATAAACTTTTACAAGATCTAAAATGAACCATAAGCATGTTTATTTACACACACAACTTCAGCGTATAGAGGAAATACAATATGTTCTTTTCGCACTAACGCCGTGGCATATTCTGTCTGCACTCCTGGGAAATAAACAGAATGAAAATGGTTTTACACTGCTCTGATGATAAAAGACATACGCAGGAGTAGAAACAGAGAAAGAAGAAAAGGCTTATTTAGGTGTTTAAGTGCATTTAATACAGAGATGAAACAACCGGAGGGGATTGAAGCTCACAGAAAACAGCATTAGAGAACTGACAGACATGAAAGTGGAACAAAAAAAATAAAGAACATAAATAGAAAGAGAAAAAAGAAAAAACAGGTATAAAAGTTATTGCTCGGGAATAAATATGTACACTGATGCAGCATCCCTTCTTAAACATTCACACAGACACACTGTAAAGACTTTTAAAACGTGGACGGGCCGACAGAAGAAGAGCAGAAGTGCGTTTATTCTTCAAAACCAAATCTCTTAAATGTTAAAATAGGAGCTTTATAAAAGCTGGGAGCTATTATAAGTTTACATTTTAAAGGCTGGTTAATTACAGTAAGTAATATTATTATTATAATACCATGTAGAATCAAGCCTACTCCACTACGATAAAACAACGTTAAATGTCAGTTAATATAAAGGGTCTCTCACTGAGTGCGTTAATTAAAAAAGCAACAATGCAGTAAAGGGCAGAGAGCTCAACCTTGTTACTTAAACTAGTCGATAAAACCAACAAAGAGCTTAACAACCTCAGCATCTAAAGTTCAATGTTATTTAACTTTCCCAAAGAACAGAGAAATAAAACTATCATCCAGGGACGACTGGAGACAGCAAGTCCCTGTTGAAACCAGAGGAAACGCTTGATATTCACTCTGTCTGAAGTTAGTGTCGATACTTCACCGAACGCTGCCGCCAACCAGGAAGCTGGACGGACAACGTACGATCACAAAATGTAACAAGAGTCTGTTCAAGTAATCAACAAAAACTGTCAAGGAAATCTATTAACAAATGCAAAACGAAAAGCAGAGCATCCTTCATTTTTTTTTTTTTTTTTCCTGAACGGGTCAGGTGGACCTCATCAGAACCAGCGCTAACACACACCTGTAGCCCCGAGCATGGTGCAGTACCGCTCCAGTTAGCTCCTCGTGACACGGAGTAGATTCAGGAGTTGAATGTTCAGAAACTGCCTCGTCAGGTCGAGACGGACACGTTTGTCCTGCATAAACATTTCCAGCTGAGTGATTGGTTCTTTATTTTTACTTGGTCTAAGTTTCAGCGAGGAAGAACTCCAACATCTGACACCGCCACATATCAGACTGACGTGTGTCCCCAACAAACATCTGGATTTTGGGAAAAAAAGTCTGTACAGAGTTCCAGCATGAGCAAATTCTAGTTTGCCATACTTCACAGGTAGTCTCAGCTTTATATACAAAACACCTGTCCGCTCGGATCTCGCTGTTAGTCGCAGTTAAGGCAAAGGAGGTGAGGAGATGTGTCGACTCCTGCTGGTGCTCCCGAAGCAAGCAGCGTCTCAGAAGAGGTGGGTGGAGGAACGGCTGAACGTGTGGTACTTCCTCTCAAACATGGAGGACAGATTGACCATGGAGGGGGAATGGTGTGCCTGTAAACAGAGAAGAGTAATGTCTGTGAAGGCAAGGTAAGAAAAAACCTGAGATAAAAAACAAATTATGTTTTAAAGCTTTGTTAAAACGTGGCTCGTATTCATTGGCAGTAGCAGGAAGGCTGTGACATCATTATGAGTCCAACGTGGAAATGAACTCGAGCGGTCAGACGATCAGAACGTGGACACAAACTTTCAGGTTAGTCAAACTTTACGGGACATAGAAAATAAAAGTTAGTGTTAAAACATCAGCCCAAACTGTCCTCTGTGTTCACCTGTACAGTTCACACACCCACCTCCGACTTCACCCTCGACCCGAAGTACTTACCGGAGCTGTGTGTGGACTTTGTGTCAGTTTTTATTTGAACAATGCACTCGAGTGACGATGGAACAGGTCAGAGTTCTTAATCACTGCTAACTTCCCTGATTCAATTAGTTATATCCAAGTGAAACCTTTGATGCCAGAGGCCGTTTGCTTACTGGATTCTCAGCTCTTTTTTGAATGCAGGAAACTTTCCACCCACACTTCCAACCACTTCGCTCATGAACCCACCACATTGGACTTTTAGCCGTGACTTTGCACTTAACGTTTCAGGAAAAAATGGTTTGTTGTATTACTTTGTCCTGTGTTTCATTAAGATTTGTTTAAGTGGTACAAACAGATAGAAAAAATATACATAGATAGTCATCCTGTGATAACGCTGAGATTTAAACTAAGAGGTGTTATTAATCGGTGTAAATAGCTAGCAGTTATTTTCCTCCCCGCTGCGTTAGCAAAGTCCCAACAACCGTCAATAATGAGATCACTGACAGCAACATGCGAACTGAGGTTTAATTTTAGAAATGCACTCAGAGGTACGGCCTGTTGCCCTCATACCATGTGAGCTTTGAATTAACATCATTAACAGGGTAGTAATAGTCTGTGCAACTAGATTGTCAGGTGAGCGCTCTAGCTTACATTCAGGAGTGTGTGTGTGTGTGTGTGTGGGGACAAGGTCGGTTTATGTGCTCCTGCCTCCTTTTAATTACTGAGTGCACAAAGACAAACGCTGCTACTAAAGCCTCTCTGCCTTCAAAGCCAAACCTTGGCACCGAACTAATCGAGACGAGCAACCTTTGCCAACACAATCACACTTCAGTAGCTTTCCACCTGCCTTTTACACACCTGATGACATGTTAGTGAGGGCTACACACACACACACACACACACAGAGAATGATTAAGGCTGAATGAATGAGATTATTAACAGGCTGCTTTCAGAGAGGAAGACGAGGTCGAGGGCACCGCTGGTCACGATGCACACAAAGGTTACCCTTCTTACACACCTGCCATAACTAAGCCTGCACGCTAATGAGCTGTTGCTTTGTGGTGTGCATCAGTGCACACTCTCCAACACACCTCACAGATTGATGTGCTTCCAGTGGCGTGCTGCCGGCATCATGAGGAGCTAGACGTTTACCCAAATGTGGTTTTTGTTGGAGTGGCTTGAGAGGGGCCGATCACAACACTGTCACAGCAGCTTTTAGCACAGCAAACCTGGACGAGCGTCTCTGGTTTAAGTAACAGCCCAACTACGATCACAACAGGCACAACGACTGCTGGGTGGTGTCTAGTAGTGAGGTGGAGCCCATGAAAACAACCCTGGGATACATTTTTACTGTACAACAGCAAAGACCTACAGTGCAACTCGCCTCAGTGCAGAACTTGCCAAGAAACATGGAGTGACGTGCAGTAGGAAGGAAAACAGCTAAACTGGCCGGCTATTGTTAACAGAAACTTCTGTTACATTTAATGCCCAATTCAAATGAGGGCACAAATAATTTATATTTTTTTTATATTTGATGTTTTACCTGAACTCAACAAATAAAAAAAGTGCTGTTGAAGGCAGTCTGGTGAGTCTTTCCCTGATCGACAAAGGAATCTACTGTGGTTGTTGTTTTCTATCGTCAATAAAGTTTTCAGGTTGCGTTTGTCTTCCTTCATAAATGTTGTTGTAAATGGTGAAATCTGTTTAAACATGAGTTCACAGACATCAGCTTCTTATTATTGGAGGCTAAGACAAAAAAAGGCTAGCAGCTCTGCTTTTTCTCTGCATGAATGAAAAGACACATTTCAGTATTCAAAACATGATTTCTCCTTTTGGCCAACAGCTGCCTGAAGAGTCGCTATTCTGTTGTGAAATGTGGACAATTTAAACACTGCTTACTGCCACAGGACATGCTACTCACATCTGTCCGTCTCTGGAGCACACCAATAAAAAACACACAACTTTAATTTATCATGAATTAACTCATTAAACCATGTGTGTGTGTTCACATTTAATGCTGCACTCTTGGGGAGTATCCGCCGCGCCTGCTGTGCCGCTCAGGCATCATGTTACTGATTTGATTATGACGGACAGTCAGACATCCAATTTACAAGATATCAGGCTACAACATTATCCAATCTAAAGCGTATTTATTTTAATTACTTGGAATCCAGAGTGTGGTGGAAAAAATAAAAACAGTGGCAATCAGCACCCACGGATCTGCAATCTGCTCACAGTTCACTCAGCAACAACAACACAACGGCGTACTTTTACTCTCATCTTTGTTCCTTTGTTACAACTTGTATTTTCCATGTTAACATGATGCTAATCATTGTTTTCAGTGTGTTTGGTGCTGCGTATGGGACATTCATGAAGATTTAGGCGTTTGTCCACCGTAATATGGATATTTCTCTAAGCTGATGTTTCCTCCCTCTGTAGGAAACATTTTTATTTAAAATCCTGTCTGCACGGCATTTGTTCAAAATATCTCCATTCACAGTTACGAACGAAAGTCTACATCACCAGTGCGTCAAATATCACAGTGACTTAAAAAGTTAACATCTGATGTGTGTAGAAATGTACTTAAGTAACCTGGTTCCGATAAACCTTTTCTGTTTTTTTTCCTCTCGAGAATGCCAATTTCCCCGTCATGCATCTGTGTAAGCATGTAACTAATCAGCTTGGACGCGTGTGCGTGACAGAAGACTGCAGAGAGGCTGGATGAGAGGAGAGATTATTACATGGTGTAATGTGTTTTTGTATTTCCATCTAAATTCTGAATAAAACTGAAACCAACACACTGCAGCCACGTCTGAATCAGTTTCCATCACCGGAAGTTTGACTATTTGTAAAGCTTCGACACATTCGTGCTGCGAGGGAAAGGTCGTCTCAGGACGCTCTGCTCTCTCTCTACACTCACACAAGTAAGGGCAGTTAAAATAAGTGAGTCGAGCTTCTACAATGAGGTCGGAGGTCGGGGAAAATAATCTGACAACTGCCTTGCTGCATGTACACACAGTTTCACAGTAACATGATAGTAACGTGCATGTAAACACACTGATCATTATCTTCAGAGTGTTATCAGAGACAGAGCCCGACACACCTCGTGTCCTGATTAATTTAGTTATGTAGCTGGCCTCTTCTGCTGTCAGTGTCAGTAGGATGGTGTTTATTTAAGGCGAGGCAGACAGAGTCCACAATGCTACATACACAGCATGAGGATGAGCAGCAATGTTCTGATACTTATATCCCAAAAATGTCCAAAAAAAACCCACAAAACAAAAAAAACACCCCATCTTAAAGAGGCAAGAAGAAATCCCTGCATCCATCCCTGATCCCAAATCTGCAGCAAAAGTTAAAGACGTGTTTTCTGGGCCGAGACCATCTACCAGAGTTTTGTGCAGCTCAGTTGAGTAGTTTTTGTGCAATACGCCCACAAAAAAAAACCAACTTGTGTACTTGGATTTCAACACAACTATCATATCTTATTAAACTCATTATCGATGCAGGACACACACTATTTTTTCCCTGGTAACAGTTTACTGCAAACAACAAATCCACATTGAGTTTGAGAGGAAAAAGCTAGTTTGCTGCTGATAGCCGGCAGCAGAGTCTCTCAGTGTGTTCGGCTGATAACTTACAGCTAACTGAGCTAAACGCACAGCAGGACTGAGAGTTTCTGGTCACAGGAAGCCTGAAACAGTGAACTACAGTTTGTTTTTACAATAAAATACATTTAAAGAAAGTAAGTGCACTTCAGCTGAGTGTAATTTGGAGGTAAAACTACTTGGAAGGCTTAAACTTGTTTCACCGTGTTTCTTTGCGTTTTCTCTTTTTTGTTAGTGTTTTTTGTGTTAAGTTGTTTCACTTTCATCTAATTTGATGGGAAATCGGGTGTATAAGCACATTTCTACACACGTGTCAGTGTAAATCAAATGGATATGCAAGATGGGAGTGAAATGGGAAATTCCTAAGCTTTTGTGTTTTAATGGCAGGTTGCAATGAAAAGCCGTGTGATCACTGTGAAATGGTTCAATGATCTCCAGATAGAGCACAACGTCATCGTGTTATGTCAAACTCTATTTCTCAGGCATTCATATCATTCAGACAGGTTGGGCTGTGTTTCCATGTCTGCAAACTGGTTAAATGTCTGAGGTGGATATGAGACATGTTTTGTGGTTATATGGTTAAAATGTAGGACAGTTAACAGGTGATCTGTTACGACATGTTGAGTCTCAGATGAGAAGTCAGCTTGGCTCGCATGAACAAAATGACATTTTAATTAATCGAGTGGTTTTAGTGTTAACTAGCCCGAACACAGAGAGCACAGCATCCAAAATGAAAGGCCTGCTTTGCCATTTTCACTTTTACTTTGATCAGGGTTCGTACTCATTTTTCAAGGTCAAATTCAAGCACTTTTCAAGCACTTTTAAGGGTCATTTTTAAGATTTTCCAGCACCTTATTGCTGGGGTAAAATACGTATCTACAGGAATATATAAACTCATTATTTTTTCTTCACTTTTTATCACAATTATGTACACTGTATTATGCCGTAAATATCTAAAATTAGGTTTCATAATAACAGAAACTTCAGAAATTAATTATCCAGTCTGATCCCAATTTGTGAAAGACACAGAGTTATAATGTCAAGCACTTTCAAGCACTTAAACTAAAATCCAAGCACTTTTCAGACCTTGAAAACACAACATTGAAATTCAAGTACTTTCAAGGATTTCAAGCACCCGTACGAACCCTGTTTGATACCGTCTTCAACTGGCACTTATTTTACTTTTTCAAGTGATTAATTGTTTGGATTGAAACAAAAAGCTCTGAAAGTTCACGTCAAAGTGATTAACAGCTGACGGGAAAACTGAATGTTCTATGTAATGGCATGCCTTTAAAAATGAGCCTTTCTCCAGATTTCCACCTGGACAAAAGTCTTTTATGTACCAGCTCGGCTCCATTATATCCTTTTGTTTACAGCCCAATGTTAATAGCAGTCACCTAGTGAATAATCCAAGCCAACACCTCCACCAGCAGTTAGTCACCCAGGTGATTCACAGGAGCAGACCTATTCCAAATCAACCCTTAAAATCTCTGCCCTTTACTCTAATGCCAATCTCAAGTGGGGAGAAGCTTTACCACCACAGCGGTTAAATATTCTCATCTAATGACTGGAGTTCAACATTAAGCTGTAGAGCAGAGCCTCATTAATCTGGGTCATCTTTGACGTAGGGTCTCAGCTTCTAAGGGGTTGATTTGGGAAATCAAATCAAGAAATGCACCGGTGGTATTTTGATGTTAAAAGGCCAACGTAGACAGGAAGTGATAAGCATTAATATGAAATTAAATGTGGAATTGGTGCACCCCTAGTTTGCAACAGAGCACAATATGGTTTGCTCACGTCAGACTCCAGCACTGAGCTTAGCGATGGTTTAGAGCAGAGTCTCCCTGCGAGGACTGGTCAGGACAGCCTTGCGTGGGTCCAAGGGGACTTGACGATCCCTGCATGACTCAGAAAAGGTCCTGCCTTTGACATTAACTGCCTGAGGAGCCAGGGACTTCTGCTGGGACCCTACATGGGGGAGGTGTCTGGGAACATGCTGGCTAGATCTAGGCTGGGAGATTCTGGCATTTCGGACAGCGGGAATAGAAGTGGGATGGGTTGCAGAGGTGCCATGCACAGAAGCGTTGAGGCTTGGGCGAGGTTGTGCTGGTTGAGTCGGTATTGGACCATGAAGGAGGGACTTGCGTTCTCGGGCGCTATAGTTTGGGCAGAGGCTTCGGCTGGACTCGGGGGCAGGTTTGGGGCCTGGGCTATTGGCAGGGTTTGGGGTGGGGCTGCAGGGGGTACGCATACAGACAGGGACCCTGGCTCTGACAGGAGGATGATCCAGAGAGTTAGAGCGCTGCACCACGGCACTGCTCTTGGCAGAATCATTCAAACTGAACGTGGAGGCAGAGCGAGACATCTGGAGTGCATAACAGAGGGGACACATATGGAAGGAGGGATTTACATATCACGGAAAAACACAAGACAAGGCAGGCAGAGAAGATACACGCTGAAACAATATGAGATGAACTTAAACAAAAACAAAAGAACACTGAGAACAAAAGACAGAATCACTTCATCTTCCTCTGGAAGAGCATCGTACGAGTAGAATGAATATAACAGACTAAAATGTCAGGCAATGACTTTTCCGGCAGAGCAGGTTAGACACATCTGCAGGGGGACATTAACATCACATACATAACATGATGACAGACCAACACCGTACTTTTCTTCTTAAGTGTCTGGTTTTAATCTGCTGAACCTCTCCAGCAGACAGCGACTGTCTGATCACAGCCAGGGGCCTTTTATTCTGTATTCATGTCAAAACATAAAACTTTCTCTTTGGATCTACATGAATCTCACAGTTGCAGGATGCCTGAATTAAACATGATTTAAACATGAGTTGTCACTAGTTTAAGTGGTAAGTAGGTTGATTTGGTTTGTCTGTGTTGGTGTTGTTACAATCATTTCATCTGATCAGGTAGCTGTGATATTAAACTTTTGCAACTCCTAAAAAGGATTTGATGGCGTTCACAGTTGAGCTAACTGGAATTGGATAACAGGTTGAGCAGAGGACTGTCACACAGGAGAGCTGGCTTAATTTCCTGGCTGGAACATATTTTCACACTGTTGACTTCTTACACAAGTTTATCGTAATTATTCTTTTTTTCTTCACAGTTCTTGTCACTTAGGTTGAAACAGCAGAAATATTTAGTTTAGGAAAAGAAAGTAGATAACATTTAAAGGATAACCTCTCCCTTGTGAATATTAAGTATCTCTTTAAATAACTAACCATTCATTTCTCACTGGTTCTTAAGTAACTACTCACATTTATGTTTACCGTTTTTTAAAGTACTATAACGCTCTTCTTGTCCAACCCCAATTTTAAATACACTATTAAAAACCTGTTCATGTAAGTGTGTTGTCTGGGAATAAGTTAGGAAGTTGCTAAAATAACAGTCCTACATGAGAACAGGTCCCAGCACATTTAAGAGCAGAAGCCCTTTTCCTGTCTTTTAATCAGGTTAGATCAAAACGGCTGACAGCGACTGAAAGCTGTTCCATCGTGGTTTGATGGAGAGATCAATCAACTGGTTCTCAGTAAAAAAGGACAAAGAAATGGAGAGAAGAGAAAGGAAATGAGGAGCAGATGGACAGATGGATGGACAGAGAGACGGCCAACAGCCACCCAGAATCGACTGAGACGTGAAACAAAGAAGACACATTTTGTAAACAGTTTGGGAAATTGGAGGAAACTTGATTATTGAATGTCGTATCGTATGAACTGAACCACAGATATTGATCTTTCAGTCTAAAAGAACATAGATGTAAGAAAGCACCATGTGGTTTTATCTGTTTTTCAAGAAACTATGAATGACTGATGTGATATTAAATTAGAAAAATTGCAACATTTAAGTACAAGTGTTTACTGACCGAGACAAACAGATACATAAAAACACAGAACACCCACTGTAGCTTAGTGCGGCTACCATCTGCACAGTTCACATTACAGACTGATGACTTCTTTAATCTGAAAAGTAAACACAAAGACTCACGGCCAGCGTGGCGCTGCTGCAGTTGTGGTTTTCACAGCTCAGCCTCTGGCTTTTCTCATCGGGGGTTCCGTTGGCCATGAACGCCCTCTGGATCACACGCTTTGGGGTCTTGGTGAAAGAAAAAGCCCTTGTGACCTGGAACACACATACACCCACACAATGTCAATAAATCACACATTTAGGTTGTGTAAGTGGTTATTTTTCAGAGGTGTCATCTTGGATTTTCAACCACTTAATTGTCATTATCTGAAAAAGTCCTCTTTGTTTCCATAAATAAGTAAAGAACAGCAGGTTTTTCGTCTCGGCAGACACAAACGGCAGACAGAACTTCTTGGCAGAGAACCAGCTGGACCAGACATTATATGAAGAGAGCAACAATTGTGAGAATAACGAAAACCAGAAAGGGTGTTATATGCATAACATCATAGCAATAATCATCATAACTAGCCAACTTCAACCAAAGCAAATAGCTATTTGCTATGCAGTGTTTCCCACAGAATCAGACTTTAATTGTGGCGGTGGCTGGCGCACTCGAGACTTCCGGCTAACTTCTGGTTTATCACCGAGCTAACTTGGACGGGGATAAAATGTAACCGACGGCTCTTCTATACTCTCCCAAATTCATTGGACCTAATTGATCTCGACGATGAGGCCAGCCATCTTCTTTGCAGAGGAAGTTACAGTCAAGCCATCTGCATTAAACAGTCCTCCTTCCTCTTCTTCGGACTTCTGGCGGACTAAAAACCGCAGCGCCACCCTCTGTATCGGAGTATTTAACATCACACTATTGACTGACGGGTGTGCTGTCTTGAGTGAGTGAGAACAGGAAGCGCAGATCCAAAAATAGAAAGTCAATATGTTGCAGCCAATGTTGATATTGTGGCGGACCTCCACAAATAAATTAATGTGTGGGAAACACAGCTATGTAAATACTCAGGGTAGTGCTGGCATCCTGAACAGAGAATGAAGTCACACTCCCTTTATGTGTGTCGTGATCAAAGCTTCTGTTATTTATTTAGTAAGACGGCCCAGCAATGCGTGCACTGTGGATTCCACTGGCACTTTTAATAAAAGCTTTTCTATAACTAAATGACAGAAGACTTTTATTTTGAAGAATTTATAGAAAAAGAAACGTGCTCGTCTCAGCTTTGTTTTCAGCAAATAGAAGAAATAGCTTCTTAATAAGCTGAGTTTTTTATTAATGTGCAGCAAGAAAAAAAACAGCAGGTAGAGCCTGAATATTATAATAATAATAATAATAATAATAATAATAATAATAATAATAATATTTTCAGGTATGGCAAGATGCTTTTGGCGAGTTTCATTTCTGTCAAGTTTAACTGAAGTGCATTTCACGACCATCTACAAGGTAAAATGACCGTTAAGGTGTTTAGCGGATGGCGATGCACCAGTTTGTTTTGGTCTGAGATACTGATGCTCTACATCTAGTACCAGCGTGTGTTGCATAGAAACCATGAAGCAGGTTTTAAAAATCAGATGAACCATTTCTTCCACACGCTGTTCGACAATGTCACATATCTTTATCTGCGTGTTCCAAAGAGTCTTTTATGCAGTATCATGCTTCTGTTAAATATTCAAATCCTTCAGCTGCCCTCTCTGGATAAGCTGGAGAGAGCGGAGCTTAAAGAAGATTTCCATCCCAGCCCATTGTTTTATGACTGCACAATTACATCAAAGGGAAACGTCTGCACTAGATGCTCTCTGTGTTATTTGCTTCATGTTTCTGTGAGATTCAGAAGGAAATCTTTGTAGTTTTAATTGTAGATGAGATCGGGAGGTAAATATTACAAAGTCCCGTCCAAATGAGGACATCAGGTCGACTCAGAGACTCGGCACCTCAGGTCGGTGCGTGTCTGCTGCATGGCTGCTGACAGCTCTGTTAGCTGAAGGGTCAATCACAGTGGGCGGCAGCAGAGGAGGTTGTACCAGCGTCTGGTTAAAAACTAGTTTATCTGACCTTGTTGCATTCAGCTCCGGAGCAGCTCTGCGTCGTGCTGTCATCCACTTCCATGACTCTATTTCTATTACACTTAGTGGTGAAGATAAATACGTTCAAGTCCAGACTCAGTCTGTAGAAGTAAACAGCCTCACATTCTGACATTCTGCGTACGGTACGCCTATAATGCGCCTAAACAAAGTGCAGTGACAGAATGTGAGTTGACTTGGGAATCTTTTCTCAACAACACTTGGTTGCTCAACATATATGTTATAATAACCCGTCCATGCAAAAGGTGCAGTAAGAAAGGTTAATCAGGAGAAACCAGCTCCTCTGCCTTCACCTTTTTAGAGGTCTTCTTGATGGCCCTGGAGGCTTTGCTCAGCGTGCTGTCCATATCCTTGGTGCTGACCTGCAGTGAGTCCGGGTCAGTACACTGAATCAGGTCCTCCTGGTTACAAGACAAACAACAATACAGCCTCAAACTCCATATCATAAATCATGACCTGAAGTGTGCAATTCATGTAATCAATACCAATAGATACATTATGCTTCGCTGCCAAAATAGTTTCAAGAGGGATTGTGTAATAGGGCACACACACACAAACACACACACACACAAAATCACACACAAAATCAGTCTTGATTTTCTCTCCCCCTCATCCTGCAGAGGGCTTGTTAACAAGCAGGGCTCTATCTCGTTGGTATTCACATTGCAGCGCTGACCCAGTGAAAACGGCATTAGGAATGCAGCTGTGAGACGGCAGACACACAGAGGCCAACATCGCCCCCTGCTGCTCACCCAGCTAACTACAGCTAACAGCCTGACTTCCACATTTTCCAGTGGGCTTAATAATCATTAAGCTTAATCAGCTCATAATGACTCAAGTTGTCCATAATTTCCCTCAAACCATTAAAAGGTAAGGTTGGTGATATTATATGTTTTTCTTGATCTCCAAAAAAATAATACATGAAGACTAAAACCAACTAGAATCTGGTATAACTTGCAAATATCATCTGTGTAGCCGCTGTGCCACACAGCTCTGTGGTTATCCAAAAACTGTTAGCAACACATCGGTGAGTGCGCTGGGTGAAACGCTCCTTTATTACCACCAACACTCTCTCTCTCTCACACACACAAACACAAACTCTAGTTTATTTTTACTAAATCCTTCCTGCTGCCGGAAATACTCACTGAAGCACCAAATGTGGATTAATTCACAGCTGAAAATAGTCCCCAACAAATCCACCATTTCTTCCTGTTTGAGGAGCAGCTTTTAAAAAAAAAACCCAATATCCACTTTTTCTAGCTGTAAATAATACTAAAGAAAAATTAAAATAAAATAATAAAGAGTAACTTAAGTTTTATTAACAATAGAGAATGCATCTATAGTATTGTTATATGAAAAGACAGATGACAGTCTGTGATCATAGCAGTTACATGTAATAGTGTTGATTGTGACTCCTCGATTGAACTAGCAGTGATAACAAATAGAGTCCAACTGATATACCAGATAGCCGATATTATTGGCTGATATTGATCACAGATCTCAGTATCAGCGTGAGTAGGCTAAATAAGAGACACATCTCTCTGTATAATGCAGAGCAGTTCAACAGCTCCATGAGCTACATCCTCCAATATCATCATACAGTTAAACCAACACCCCTTCATGAAGGGAGGACTGAGTACAGGACCGTTAAATTAGCTTTTCTTTTTTTTTTTTCTTTCTTTGGCATCACACTGATGTGAGCAGGCTCAAGGCAGTCATTCTGGGCATCATTATTACAGCGTGGCAGTTGACTGAACACTTCACACCCTCTTCACCTCTCCAGGGCACCAAGATACCAAACCAGCACCGACTACTCTCGACGTTAAAACAATTTGGCCCCCACCAATGAACTGTCAACATTTTCTTGGTTTTACATCCGTGTGTTTTGCATCTGACATGAAGAGTAGAACGTTTTTAGATCCAAATTGTGCAACAACCTTTTCACCCTAATCGCCAGTATTATAGTGCTTCTTTCTCAGGATGAGGAAGGTGAAGAGTCTACGACTAGGCAGAATTTGTAAACTGCAGCTGATTCCTTCCCTGCCTGGCGATGACCTGACAAACTACCTCCTTTCTTTGTTGTGTGTGCGTGTGAATGTGAGGTGACTCACCGCATCAGCCTTGCAGATGGTGTTGGCGACGTGGCGGCAAAGTGTTCGCAGCCAGGAGCTTTTAACCGTCTCCTCTCCGGTCAGTTGGAAGCTGAACAACAAGTTCTCCTGTTCAGTCGGAGGGCGAACCACCAAGGCGAATGCATTCACACACTCTGAGGGAAGGAAGCGAGAGATGGAGAGATGGATGGACAGTGGCAGAAGCGAGAGAGGGGAAAATAATGAACAGTAACAGACAGAAGGGAGGACGGAAATCAGGAAAGAGATAGAGAAGGATGATGATGAGGGAAAGAAACAGATGGAAAGATGAGAGAGGACAGAAGTGGAGGAGACAGACAGACAAATCAACTTGAGCGCTTGAACTTAACTCCATAAACATGAATCATTACTGGTCCCTGGGAGAACATACTTGGCTCTGAATAATATATTTTCCCCATGAAACTCCAGGGGTACGAATAAATAAAGAAAACCCCAAACTATACAAGAAACACTTGCTTTCCCACCTCCTGCAATTATTCCTGTCAGTGTGAAATGTTGGATCCTGGAGCTGCCTTTAAGCAGGAGGAACAGTAGGAGTCATCTCAGAAATGTTTTAATGATACGTAACTCTGCTGATTAGTAGGCCCGTAGACAGACGTGCAGCTATAATCTGACTGCCGTGCTTTGCTTTTTGCAGCCCCACCTTTCCTCCCAAAGTTGAATGAATGCTCCGCTTCTTTGTAAATATCGTTCGGCTTCATCAGCACTGGAACTTCTCCTGACAGTTATTCTATGAAGCTGACAGTTTGTTAACATGTTTTCATTTCTCATTTCTGTAGTCGTAATATTGTGACAGGAGCACTACACTTCGTTTAGGCAGAAGATGATACTCAAGATCGACATTACGTTTGAACAAACTTTAATTAAATTTGAATAAAACAATAACATGAGAGAAATGGAAATCATATTACTTTAGAGCTCATTGGGCTCTGGACTGTTATGGTTAGTTTATTCTATAATTTGCACCAATAAAATAGAGGGAATTAAACATGTATGGATTAGAAAAGAACATTTAATTCATATTTGAAAACACTATTAACCATAATAGTCTAAATTCTGAGTGTGAAATGTATTCTCTTTATACTGCTCTCAAAAACATCCACATTTTACACATCTCAGCTGTAATGTCAGTTTACCGCTCTGTATAAGAGTCAGGGTTCGTACACATTTTTCAAGGTCAAATTCAAGCATTTTCAAGCACTTTTAAGGGTCATTTTTAAGATTTTCCAGCACCTTATCGCTGGGGTGAAATATGTAACCAAAGGAATATATATACTTGTGATTTTTTTCTTCACTTTTTATCACAGTTATGTACATTGTATTATGCTGTAAACATCTAAAATTATATTTTATAATAGCAAAAACTTCAGAAATTAATTATCCAGTCTGATCCCAATTTTGTGAAAGACAGAGTTATAATGTCAAGCACTTTCAAGCACTTAAAATAAAATCCAAGCACTTTTCAGACCTTGAAAACACAACATTGAAATTCAAGCACTTTCAAGGATTTCAAGCTACCGTACGAACCCTGAAGAGTAGAGCTGACATAGTTCACAGGTCTGCTCATTGTGTGAGAGGAAATGATGAAAGAGGAGTGAATGTGTATGAAACAGGAATCAGACGTCACTGTTCCACCTCCAGTTGTGTTGTGATGGCAAGTTGAAATTAAAGCACGATTGGCATGTTTGTGCATTTCAATAATTTAAATGTGCATTTAGAAATATCTCGACCTCAGCATGTTAATGTAGCCCATTAAATACAAAAAAGAATTATTAATATCGCCTATGAGCAACAACTGATGTCGCATAGTTTTAACTATGACAGTCATCTTGATTAGACGTTATCTACTGCGATTTAATTATAATATCATTATATCTTATATATTATATATTATAGGCTTTGTAATTGATGTTTACATGGAAGCAGGACTATAGATGGTACAAAAGTAAGGCTGTAAAAAAAAAAAAAAAATGAATAAAACAGATAAAATGAAAAATCAAATTACAATTATTCTGACAGATGATTTCAACATGATTCTCGATTTATGGGAAAGACCTAAAAATTGTGTAAAAACCCTGTAATTTTTTTTCTTTTTAAACGCTTTTTTGGTGTTTCAAAAGAAACTGAAAAACAACCTTTGAATCAGCAACTAATCGCCCTTCTTAAATCAAAGGAAAGACCAAAGTGACATCAAACTTTTCATGACTTCCATGTTTGCTGTGGGACTCTTCTAAAATACACCTCGGGAATTAAATGATGTTTAGCGGCCGACTCAGATCTCAAAGCGTTTTTGAATGAAAACACTGGGAAATGGCTTCTGCCTGAGTTGGCTTGTCTTGGTTTCCAACATTGTGCTGTGTTACAGGAACTAAAAACACCCTCGAATGACATGCAGACAAAGTGATGAGCAGCAGCGTCTTTGTTTTGCAGTGTGTGTGTGTGCTGTCGCTGTGTTACCCTCAGTGTCCTGCAGGTCCAGAACTCTTCGAATCTGGGACAGCGGCATCAGTGTGATGTGTTTGAGCGGTGGCGGTGGTCTCGTCTGCCCCAGCGGACTCTTAAATGTGTTGATCACCTTGTGTCGCTTCCTTGCAATCTGCGGACACACACACACACACACCCACAGATTGCAACATTGGCAGTAAACGTGAAGAAAGGAAACTTGTGTGTCCCTGTGTGATTTTAAATGGAGCGTGGGTGTATTTTGCAGTGTGTGGGCAAAGCTGCCATCGGTTGCTTGGCAATAAATCAATGAGGCCTTCATAGAGGTAAACGATGCAACTCATTAATGCCACATTAATTAGAAGCTGAGAAAGAAGAAAGAGAGAGAGAAGGAGGGAGGGAGGAAGACGGAGAGGTGTGAGAGAGGATAAAATGGGACACTACATCATAGGTCATTGTTGATTCGGGTGTGTGAGTGAAGAGGGTCGGAGAGAGTGATTATATATCTGCACGAGTTTGTCAATGATTAGTGATGATGAAGGGGAGTGCTGAGGCCACCCACTCTAACACAACATCCACTCAATACACTACACGGACTACACTCAAAGTGTCAGACAAACGTGTGTGTGTGTTTCTCTCTCTTGCACACACACACACACACAGGCTCATTAGGGGGTGACGCTGACAGTCCTGAATCAGCGTAGCCACCCACCTCTTCTTTCCCATGATTGTCCACCTTGTTCTGTTCCTATCCTACCCCTTTGCTAATTAACACACACACACACACACACACACACACACACACACACACATAATGTGTCAGCATTAATAGACTGCACACACATGAATCAATCACCTATTCAATCTTGCCGTTCTGCAAAAAGGCCCGTTTCCTGCTCGCCACTGAACGCACACACGGATCTCAGCATGTGTTAAAGAACATGCTGAGATCCGTGCTGAGTCTCCCTCAAACAACAAGGTAAGGAGGAAGAAAGAGGCAGGAAGTGGAGGGATAACGTCACTGCTTAAATGATATCAGAGGGCTTAAAAGGGTGAAAATAACAAAGTCAAACCGGTCCCGAAAAGTCCCAAAGCTTCTTTGTACTTTCTTGGAACTGCGCAGCTTAATCCCCTGTGCCATTTTGTTCTCAGGATTGTAGATCACCTCATTCATAGAGTTTTGTTGAATAGGGAAAAGCTCTGTGAGGTGCTAGCTGCTAGCTTGTTGGTGAGTTAAAAGCGGTGAGTCTTCCCCAACCCACACCTTTCTAGCTATTAGTTTAGCAAAGTTGCAGCCGAGCCAGAGGTACGAAATATGAACGACTAGAAGGAACAGTTCAATTTCAAACTCTAAACTACTAGGTTTAGTCACTAACAAGTAGTTACAGAGTAAGTTTACAAATAGTGTAGGCAATATTTCTATTATTGCTTCTCAGATGCTTACTCTTGAACTCTGGACTGCTTAAAAAAAGGTCCACACTGCTTTATGTCAGTGTTGGAATGTGGTGAATTTGATGTTGTCTTGTAGTTTGCGGTTGGAGTGATCGCTATAAAATGGGACCAAGAATAAAAGTATGGATGGGCATGATGACTCGCATAGTCGATTTTGACATTTGCGGCAAAAATTTCATTTGGAAAAACACTTAATATTGAGATTTTTTTAATAAAGGTTCAAACTAGCTGAAGACTCAGTCGACAAAGAGTGAAAGATGAAGGTAAACGTTCTATTTAGACCACAGTAAGACAGGTAAAAAGGTGCGACTGTGTTCTCTGTAAGACGGTGAAACATTTGCTGGTGCTTGTGTGCGTTCTCACCTCAAGGCAGTCATTGAAGAGGAAGAGCGTGACATTTTCTCCTCGGTCACATGGCTGGTCTCCCAGGGCGATGGTTTCTACGCGGTGAACCAGACTGCGGTGAGAGGAAAGCAAGTTGGCCTGCAAAAAGAGACAAAGCATAGAAGCTAAGAAGAATGTGAAGGGCAGGTGTTGGTGGAGAGACCGCGAGACTACGTCTTCAAATCTAATCCAACAATGACCTGACTGATCTGTGCACAGCCTGACATATTCAGTTCATTTTGTGATGGTGTACAATGTTTATGAAGAATTAAAGCCCCGATGCGACTTCACAAACGCAAACTATAACATCGTCAGACTTACTGGACAGCCATCGACTTCATAAACAACATCAAAGATCTGCTTCTGGCCTTCAGTCTTCCTCTTGTCCTCATTGATGTGTCTGGTGGAGGAGCGAGGGTAAGAGAGGGGGAGGGAGTTACAGAACAGAAGAAAATAACGTTAATATTCATCTCAATAGTGCCGAAACATCAGAAAATAAACAGTTTCAATAAACCCTTATTTGTCTTAGTTGTTCATCACGGAAAACCATGAACTGATCCCACCCTCTTATATGAAGTTTGTGTTTGTCTCATATCAGTAAGTGATGAATGTCGGCCATCAGCGACGGACCAACTCTACCATCTTCTTTATTATCCTCTACAGTTGTATGTCATGCCATACATTCAGCTTTCATGTGATTGATTTGATTGAAAGTTTAAAGATTTGAACAAACTTTGATGAAAGAACTGAATATGATCTCTAAATGACCTTAAGTATGTAGTTTTCAAATACATATTCTGCTCTGACATATGTCAAGGCTTAAAAATCTCCAGGACAAAAAAGAAATCCTGACCCAACAATGATCAATTATTAAGAGTTCAACCTACATAATGGTCAAACTTATACAGATGATAAAAGACTTCACACGATGTGCTGGAAACGATCAAACAATGCTGCGGCTGTGTGATCATCACAAAAGAAGGGCTGAGGTCGTGCCAACTCACGTCATCACTTCTTTCAGAGACTCAATTGCTTTCTCCAGTGTTATCTTGTCTGGGTTGTCATCGGACGTATGCTTCTTTATGTCTGCAGCGTTGAAAGAAAAAGAAAAGGGAAAGTTTGTTGAGAGGCAAAAAGGCAGAAAAAGATGAAAATCATGTGGACAAAGGTGAGAAGAAAAGAACAGAGAAGAAAAGAAATTACAGACAGTATCAACAGGAGATAATGAAGGAGGGAGGCAGGTATTGAAGGAGACAGATAAGGAGAAAAGACAAGGAGGGATGTAATTAGCACAAGACATGATTTCGTTCTTAGCTGTTTTAATGAAGGGGTGTGTACGTGAGTTACCGTTTAGAAGAAGGGCCACGCTGGGCAACCTCTGCACAGGTCTGATGAGCAGCTCCACCAGGGTCTGCCTGCCGCACTCCGGCTTGGACTGGTTAATCTGCACAAAGTGAGGAAAAACATAAGTTTGCGCTGCATGCAGACTATCAACAGCATGACCAAAACTTGCTTGGTAACACAAACTGTAACCCTGTTGCTCAAGCACTCGTAAAGACACTGATAGATGAACTCTGCAGTAACAGCAGTAACTCTAAACAAGTGACAAGCACACGTGTCTTGTGTAATGGTGTGGACTGTGTCACAGGGATGATGTACAGTGACCGCGGGCTGATTGACACGGCTATATTTGTAGTGTTGCTGTGAAGTAGTGTCATAATTCTGCCAGTTTTCATGATTTTTCTCTTTGCAAACTCTTTAAAAGTTTCATCTGCGTGCACATCCTCCAGTCAGGCAAACAAACGCCTACAGAACAAAAGCAAAGGTCATACCTTGAGAAAAGCGTGGAAGCGTGGTTTCTGTTTCTCACACCGAACAATAGTGTCCTTGCTCATTTCAAAGAAGTTGACGAAAGGTGGGTAGGCCTTCACCAACTCTTTAGACTGCAGAGAAAGAGAGACGGGGGAAAGAGGCATTCAAAAGAAAGTCCACACAAATACAAGAAAGATGTTTCACACAGATGTTTGTTTAAAGCTGTTTTCTATATCAGTCTCATGGAGTAATTTGAACAGAACTTTGAAGAGAACTCACATATTTGAGAATAACGTTTCCTACGCTCTTGTCCTCTGACCAGTCTGTCAGGAGCTCCTCCAGGTCAGTCTGATGAATAAACACACACACACACACAAACAGATCAACAAAGTCCTCCTTAAAAATCACTCCGTCACCATCATTTGGTCAAACTTGTTTTTGATGGAGACAGCTGAGGACACACTACCTTTATCCTGGTGTGAACCTCGTGGATGTCTGGGATGCAGCCAAATATCGTCTTCATTTCCTCTTGGGCCAGGATTGGTCCGCCTACCTGCCCCTCTTTTTCCAATGGAAGCTTGAAGAGCTACACATGAAAACAGAAAGGTGAAAAAAAGTAAATAAATAGCAAGAACGTGTTACACAAAACTGTACAAAAATCAAAGCATCCATGAGGAAAGTTTATCTCATCCAAGCTGAGGAAAAACTCAATCTAGTCCTTTTTGTGTTCTCACACACACACACACACACACACACACACACAGAGTGGCAAAAACAGAGCACGGAACATGCTGTTACTATAGTTACCATCACTGTCAGCAACATATCGTGATACTTCCTCTTAAACTATGATTATCCATCCGCTGATCATGGACAAGTTGCAGTCACTGTGTGTGATAAAGTGGCACAAAGCCAAGACTCTGAACTTCTTGTACACCATTTCATCTCAGTTAGTGTAAAACTTTGTTTTGCATTCGAAGAGGAAAACGTGTTTTTCTTTTTTTTGATACAGAATGTGAGAAAATGCACTGCTGTTTTTCTTTTTTTTTAAAGATGGCTGTTATTTAATCAGTGCCACCAGCCTGATGCACCTCCTGGATCTGCTCGGGTCGGCAACATTTTCGAGCGAGGTCTAATTCACTCGGGTCTTCTTGGATCGTATCTAGCAGGCTTTCGGGTGTCTGTTGCATTGTTTATGTGTGCGTTTCTGTTTTTTAAATGCATTTATGCATGTCGCGTTGGGTTAGGCTCTGGTTCGATCTACCATGTAGCCTTACAATCATCGTCTGCAGACCAAAACAAAGAGAAAAACGCGCGAAATTCTGCGGAAAGCTGCGATTGTTGTAGGATTAACAGTGTTATGACTGGGGGGGAAAAGACAGCTGTAGATAAAATGATATGGCTCTCCATTGATGCACCATGTTACTGACACAGCCAAACAGCCAGTCGACCTGCGTTACTGTTGAAAATAAAATCCAATTACAAGTCCAATGTCTGCTGCCCATCTGAACATTATTCCATCTGCTGCCTCAGTAAATGGCTGTAAAATGAAAAAGGGAACTGCTGCACTCAAAACAGATCAAGTACATTTCTCCTCTGCTGACAGTGGAGTGAAAAAGGAGCATGGATTGACTGTGAAACAGGCAGTAATCAACAGCACGACGACTCACGCCTGGCATGCAGCGTTTACTAAACATCTGGATTATGGAGTCATCCTCAACCGTGTTTTACTGTGATACATGGCACAGTCGTGGAGCTAGTATTTTTATGGTGATTACAAACAGCAGAGTTGCTTTTAAGATTTAAGGCAGTTGAAAAAAACACCACGGGGCTAACCCCACATTCACAGATTTACTACAGGGACAGGGAAGAACACAATGGAGAGAGAGAGACAGAGATAGAGATAGAGAGGGAGAGTGACAGAGAGAGAGAGAAAGGAAGAAAGATGGATGGAAAAAAGTCAAAAAGAGTAAGATTTTGAAGGGGCGGGAGACAGTAAGAGAAATGGTCAGGCAGGTCATTTTCTCCCTCACTGGTCAGCTGTCGGACTCTCTGCTGGGACCAACTGATAAGACAGGCCAAGTGAGAGCATGCAAACACACACACAGGCTCACACACACACACACACACCTTAACGATTGTTAGCTTAGCCGGAAACTGTTGTCAAGGGCAACTGACTGGCCAACCTGTGAGGGAGAGCTGGAAGTGTCCACATTGTGTGAACCCACAGACACACACAGCTACCTGTAGGATGGTGCTTAAAATGTCGACATAGTTGCTCTCCGTCTGGTAGAGTTCCTTGGAGACCTGCCACCTGGCTGACTGCTTGGACAGAACCGGAGTCGAACTCTTGGACGGCTTCGAACTCTCTGGAGGAACGAGACAGGCAGGGAGGAAGGAAAGTTGTTAATACTGTAGCACAGACAGGTGTGTTTTCAAACCTGCAGGGCAGAACTTCTGTCTCCCCCATGTGGCAGTTCGATTTCTCTGCCATCAGCTCTGTCATAGTTGCTGTAGCCGACCTCTACACAATGGCCGTTCCTCTCTTCAGTTCTAAAACTGACGAACAAACCCGTGCTACAGTTGTGTCAGTGCAGAACTGACTCAACACGCAATCACTAATGCTAATAGTATACACATTTTGTCAATCTTCGATGGAATTCTCTTGCTAGCTGTCCGCTCTGTTTGCATCGGAAAAAAAAACAAAAAAAACAAACCTATGAATGTGGTCATTCTTCTGCGTGTGATGAAAGATGGAGAGATGGCCACAAAAAAAAAAGAAACAGAAGAACAAAAATTGACTACGATAAGGCAAGGAGCAAACATCCCTGTCAACATCAGCGGAGCTTCAACCGTGGAGAGACCTCAGAGTTAATAAGCTGAAGACGGATGCAGCGGTCGCTTCGTTTCTGCTCGACTTGTGGGTCTTTTTAGTGTTGCTGCGTTTGCGTCAATATCGTTTTGTCATGTTGTAAGTATTTTTGGTCAGCAACTAGCCCAGGGGTCATTATAAAGGGAATGCTCGTACATTTAGTGTGTGGGGTGGAGTTTCTGAATTAGCGCTTGATGGGATGGGTGCGTTTGTTTGGTTGCAATCCAGCTTTAAGAAACCATAAAAAAAGGGCTAAATCAAAATAGCTTGTATCAATATCAGCTGCACTAATATTTTAGTTTCTTTAAACGTCCAAGTAAAACCTACAGTACGGACTATCAGCACACGACGTCCAAAGTTGTAAGTCCTCTGTGTCATGTCAAAATTTCCCTGCGGTATCAGACATGATCAGTTCAGTTCAGTTTCAGTTTACTTTATGATACCCGTAGGTAGATTTGTTGTGCAGTAGCAAAAGAGGGCGTCACACAAACATTGATGACAGGACATACAGAAGACGAGTTAACACACAGCACGAAACAGAAATGGGTACTTCCGATGTTCACTGAGCAGGATTAAAGGCAGATAAGACACGACAAAGTGATGACACAAGGGACAATAAATAGGTTTAAAAACCATTTTCAATTTTCAAACCATTGATATCGAACATATCGATATTTTTCAAGGTATTGTATCTTACTTACAAATTTGAGTGTTATGACAACACTACTAAAAAACAAACTTTTTGAGTCACATTGAAGAAACGGACACTACAAAAAGAGTTTTCTCTGACTATAATCTTTCCAACAACGTCTTTATATTCGCCTTGAACAAGCCTGATTTCTTGCTAACAATATTAGCACAGTCTTGCTCTTCATGCCAAACCTGACCTGCAGAGCTTCCTGGCTGCTGCCGCTCCTCCTCTGCTTGTTGAACGATACTCAGATAGGACCTTCTCCTCCTCTCTTCCCTGTCCTCCCTTGTCTTTGTCCTTTCCCTGGTTCTCCTCCTCCTCCTCACCCTATTCCTGGCCAGAGTATCGTCTGCTTTGCCCCCTGCTCTGTTCCCTACTCTATCTACTGGAATGAAGAGGGGATCATTTTGTTACCGTTCTCTTATCGAGAAGAGACAACACAACATCCTCTTAAGTATTTCATTTTTCAGTATCAGTATGTACCGGAAAACGTATGACTGCCAACCAGAGAATAAAATGTGTTTAAAGTTTGGATCCAGCCGGTGTTACCACCCCCTCCATCATTACCTGCCAAGGCCTTGCATGTGTCAGGGGTGTTGGAGATGTCCAGCAGTGAAGCCATGGACAGGTTGTGCTCTGCTGAAGGCCTTTTGCGCGGTGGAGGAAACGGGGAGATCTCCGTCTCCTTGGTGAGCTGAGCCAGCGTGTCCCTCAGACGTCGACGCTTACGATTGCTGTTGGGGGTGGTGAGGGACAGCAGGGACACCGCCTTCTTCATGGCTGGGCTGTCATTCTGAAGCACAGTGGGACAAACAATTAGCTATTAATGTGAGTTGTTATATTAAAGAAAGCAACTGCAATAAGTACAATTATGTAGTTGACATTGAAGTGGGCACATTTGAAATGTCACAGCTAAAAAAGAAGGCTGCAGGAACGAGTTGAGGAAGTACAGCTGCAACGATGGATTTATTAGTTTCATCTCAACCTTTTTTGTATTTGATTAAATCAGCAGAAAAATGTGTTTTGATTCCTCCTGTGTGACACCAAACTGATGACATCACGTTGTGTTTTGGGAAAAACTAGCTGGCATTTTCCAGCATTTACCGACATTTTATAGATCAAATTACTGATCTATTAATCAAGAAAACAATCTGCAGATTATCGACCATGAAAATAATTGTTACTTAATTAAGTGTTACTTGCAGCACTATTAGGAAGTCCTCAGAGGAAGCGATCATCTCGGGTTGACTCAACAGTGTAAAACATCAGGTCAGAATGATCTCACTCATAAATCCTGATCGTAGCTGGATGTTTCACATGGTTACAACATTTTTCAGAGTAATGGACGGTGAAAAGGTCTGCTAAACTCTTAAGACCGTTCTTTTTAACTAAAAGACACAAGAAACAATTAAATCACCTTCCTGGGTAAAGTGGAATTGCCAGAATAAGGATCTTTGGTTTGGTTTCAAATTAATTCACTTAATTAAATGAATTAACTCTAAGGTAAAAGACATTAAAAAAAGTACTTCAAGAGGAATGAGAGCAACATAAATATAAGAGCCTGGTATTAAAGATTAAAGTGACAAAGTGAATTTAAGGACACAGTTAATCCAGTGCAGAGAGGAGAGAAAGAAACTTCTTTGTGTTGCCTTCGTCTCACGTATTCACACACAATAACCTTTAATACACTCACCTTCTCGTAGAGGTACATCGACTCTCCGGCCCGGGCGTCCATCTGAATGCTTCCCCAGAACCACTGCGACAGAGGAGTGAAAACTGGTGTTACTGACTGGATTAGAACGGAGGTGGGTAGATAGAAAAGTCTTCATACTATAATGACAAACACAAACATATTTGAAAACACAGGAACGATAACGAAAAGGCTGCATCGATCGCAGTACAGCTAAACCACCACGCTAACTCCGCTCAAATTATTCATCCTGTGGAAGGCGAAATCCATTATTGATCCTCTCTCTGACAGCACAGACAGAATAGAGACGGCATCGACTGAGGTTTAACCTAAAAGGAATGCTCATCAGATGATCATTTGGCATTCTGTTCAGGAGGAAAAAACTGAGGGGATTCTTTATTTTCCTTCTTCCCCACTCGTGTTCATATCGTCCTGTAGCCAAACCTCAGAGTATATCGATTATTCTGTTATGTCAAGATAGTACTTGACCATGATCACAGTGGTGTCAACCTCGAGTTCAGAATCAGCACTGGAATTATCTATACTTTTTCCAAAAAAACATAAAGGCCTACCTCCTGTTTGACTGCAAAGAGTTTCTTGGCGGGGAGAAACGGCAGCTCCTTCACCGAGTTTTCCTCCACCACCATGTGTGTACACCTCTCATCTCCAACCTCAAGATACTTGCCACCTTAGACACGGAAAAACAGGAAGATGATGATGAAATATATACACATACACATTTTTGATGGATGGTATGAATGTCTCAAATCAGACTGCACTCTTAGCTAAACCCAAACAGCAGTTATGACTGGTAACAGCAGGTCTGGCAAGGTTTGGATTTCTCAACATGGAGAGAAAAAAAGAGTTTTTAGTGTCATTTTTACCACCTTTTCTATCTTAAAAAGAGTCGACAGATCCCCTGTGTGCTGCAGCACTGACCGTGTTTAAGAGTCCTCTCCTCCATGTTGGCTTTCTCTTCGTCTGAGAAACCTAAAAAGCTGAGGATGCAGTCCTGGAACGGAGGCACTTTGTACTCTGTTCGAAACTCCTCTTCTCCAGCGTGGAAGGACCTGAACACATGAAGGTCAGAGAAACAAGGTTAGTATGAAACCACTCCATCATTTCATTAACTCGGTTTGCATTAAAGGAACTTTAAACTTCATCACAAAAAGAACCATGAATTTAAGTTAATCCATTAACTTTTCTCTATTGAGTTGTCTTGGTCAGAACAAAGTTATTGTAAAGTGGCAGTTCCTGTACTGTCTCATTAAGCACTGACGCTAACCCTGGAAAGAACCTGAAACAAAGTGTTACCTCGTTAGCAGGAAGAGACGCTTTTCACTTTAGCCTGCCATCAACAGCTGAGTGAAAGCGAGAGTCAGCACCAGACAAAAAGGAGGAAAGGCTATCCAGATATTGTGTGTACTGGTCTTTGCTAATGATGAAAAGTTACAGGCAAAGCTTAGAGAGTCTATTGCCAAACTAGACATGAGAATTCCTTCCAACGGTGTGGCCAAATAACTTTTCACATTCACAAACTCAATTTTCTCTACTTGCATATGCAGTGAAAGCTCAAACTGTAGACTGCAGCTGTGGTATAAAGCCTTAATCCACTAGTAGGATGATGTGGACAAAAAAACAGTAGAGTTAAGAAAGGAAATTTGCTTTTCAATGCTTATATTTAAGACGTCGATCCATTAAAATAAACCTGGATCAGCTGAGACATCTTTAGTTACATAAGTTACTGGTTACTTCAAGAACTTGTTTAGTCTTTGCAATTGTAAAGGGCTAACAAAACCTAATGCCAATGGTACACGGGCTTTACTTACACATCATCTCTCCTCTCCCAGGCTTTGTGAATCCACGCTGGAGTGAGGATGGGCGTCCCCATGCACACTGCCAGCTGACAGATGAAGCAACGAGAAGACATGGAAACGAGAGAAGAGGGGGAAACAAAACACAAATGAATAAATGTGCAACCAAGAGATGAAGCAGATATAGTAACAGAAAGGAGGGCATGACATTTATACATGCACAATTTTCATAACAATAAGACCTTCAAATAGTGCCACTGTCGATGCTCACAGTGCAACAATCTCTTGTTTTCATTACTGCCGATCGCCCTGTCACTCACAACCACGACACAAACAGTTTCCACTTCAGGCGCAATACAAAAACAAGTATGAGAAGCTCCGTGGTTGAAACACTTCCTTTCCCCCCTCTTTTTTTTTTTAGTTAGCATCAAACTTTCAAATGGAAAACAGTCGAGGCTGCCTGTCACGAAACCAACAAGCTCTTTCTACTTTTTATCTTGTGGCACAAAATACAGCAGCCACAAGACTTTGAGGAAGAACAGGGGAGGTGGTGAGGTGAAGGCACTAACTAAGAGAGGAGGGAGGGAGAGGAAAGGAAAGATTAAAAACAAAATCATTGCTTGAGATGACTGAAAGACGTAAAGCATCAGGCATTTGTTAATCCATCCAGACAGAAGCCAGGAGAGGGGTGAGTGTCAATCTATTCATCTATTATCTATGTATCCCCACGGAGGAGGCCGTGTACCGAACTCAGTTTAAAAAAGGGATTCAACTGGGAATCAAATGACCACTTCATGACAGCAGACGCAGACGATGGTATTCAAGCTGGGCTGAGAGAAACTTTCCATAATTTGCAGCTCATTCTTTTCATTCAACCATCAGAGGAGGATTAGTGTCACCGGGTTCCAACTGTCCAAACATAAAGTGCTGCCTTCCCATTGTTTTGTTGTTTTTAGGGTTTTGGGTTTAATTTTCATTTTGGCTCCTTCATTTCAGCTGCACATTGATCTCTGCTTTCGGTTCTGGTATGCATTCCTGTGCCAGCACTAATCTGATATTGATGGACTGTTGAGATTTTAAGCAGCGCTGCTACAATTCTTCATGCGCTGGCTTCAGCACCGCTGAGCGAATGCATTTTTAAAAATACTGCACAAGTTAAACAAACATTCTCTTACTATAGAAAAATGGCATATACGACATCATAACACAAAATATATGAACAAGGGATTCAGTTCAGTGATTAAAATGTCAATATTTTAGTTTAGAACGCTCGGACTAGAGAAATATTAATTATTAATAATTCCTTTTGAAAGTTTTGTTTGCCATCCAAAGTTGGGAAACAATATTCTGTCTGAACATTTGGGAAATTTTAACAATTAAAAAAAATAGACATCTGATTGTATCATTAAAAACTAGAATGTGCATTGTATAATGCCATATTATTTCATAAAAAATATATTTTACCACTTTAGTCCAACCCCACTGAAGAGTGGTATCAACCTGAGACATCCACTGGACAAAAAGACTGCAAGATCAGATTAACAAAATAAATGTAAGAATGCACAAACCCTGTATTTCTCTCCATGAGTTGCGTAGGCGATGAGATGTGTAACCTTGGTGCTGAAGTCTTTCCGGATGGTTCCTCCCATGTGATGAACCAGATTCACCAGGTTTTTCTTAATATGAAAAAGAAAAAGAACATACTCACCACAAACTCAAGGGAAACTGTGGAAATATAAATAAACCAGATGGTGCTCACGGGACTGTATTTGTGCACAGACTCTACATCAAGCCTTAATGAATCATCACTTTGAAAAGTTACACTTCATAATGGTTAAATTTGGTAATTAATCAACAAAATCAAACATTTGGCTCCATTTTCTTCCACCAGTAAACCAGCAGACGGCTTTTATTGTGAACAAAGTTGTATATTGTTTCTATAGAAACAGACAGCCTGACAAGATATGGACATATTTGGAAAATGACAAATGTCATATGAGTGCAACTTGAAAAGACTAGTCTATTGTTTGGATAAGCTTCAGTTCTAATAACAAAGAAGCATTCAGATCTAATTATGTTTTTTATCCTCCTTCATAAGTTGCATGTTCGTAAACTCACCATTTCGTCTTTGTCCCTGAAGCCGGTGAAGCACAGCGACAGGTTCAGCATTGTGGTGGAGTAGAGAGGACGACATGAAAACTGGAGAGGCTGAGGGAAGAGAGAGAAGAAAAAAGAATAGGAAATGAAAACACTCAACTACGCTCAACATTACATTTGAGTTCTTTTAGCGTAATTTTGTCTTTATATGCATATATACACATAAATGACTTCTTTATGCCAGAAAAAGGCCTCATGTGGGTGAAAAACTGTTAAATGACCTGACAACACGCTCTCTGTTATCATGATACATCTTTATGATGCTCTGCAGTGCTGCAGTATGAACCTGCGTGTATGTGTACGCTGTCCTCAGCTGACAAATGTGCCGAGCACTCTGTCTTGTTGATAGCAGCCACAGTCGGGGCGTATTGTTCATGTTCGGCATTTGAATCCTATGTGAAGTCTCTGGCAGACAGATTGCACAGCAGGTAGAGGCGGCTCCTCTTCATCATCCTGTTCAGAGCCATAATGTACTTTCTGCATCCTGCTTTCTGTAATCAAGGTTCATCTGAGCCTGTCTCTAGTGGGTCCTCCCCACATGACAAACAGACAACATATTTCCCTGAGCTAGAATTTCACAGTGAAGCTGTAAATCTCTCAGGATTGAAGAAGTCTAAGAATCCACACTTTACACCGAGATAGGGCCACGCATGAGATGCTCTTTAATTACTTCTTGATTGCATCATTAGGTCTCATTTTGGTTTGTGACACACCTCAAAATAAATGACGACCCGAATGACTCACCTCCTCCTTGGCAGCACAGTGTAGCACAACAGGAGGTCCAATGATGCGGTTGTCCCGCTTGTAGAGGTAGTTGTAGTCAGGAGAGTCAAAGTTTGTGAGGACGAACACCGTCTCAAACTCGGTGTTCTCTCCATCTCCAAACTCCTGGACGTTGTCCGTTATTATGCACGGAGTGTTGATGTCCTGAATGGGAAGAATCACAACGTGGAGTGAAGGACTGGTAAAGCAAATCCAACATTCAGAAACACATAATTAATCAGCGAATTAACGGTGTGAATCAAAGGTTTGTTAGCCTTGTTAGTAAGGCTGTAGGACGTGTATTAGTTGATTTCATTATAAGCTAATGAGCAAAAACAAGGGGGGGGAAAAAAGGAATTCTTTATGAATTTTAGTTCATTTATCAATATTATCCAACTTTCATAGCTGAAATTAAAAGTATGTAGTCTGATTTTTAAATTTGCATTAAGCAGTCACCTGATGGCAAAACTTCACAGCTACATAAACATCCCATAATTTTGATACATTACAGCATTATTCAGGTATCATGCTCCTAATTTTCACAGATCAAATCCTGCAAGACCAGATATTTTAGTTCTTTCATTGCCGACCTAATTCCTCACTGACATGTACTAATGTAAGTACACTGACTGCATCACAATACGCAGAGATCAAATACTGACCGACTCAAATGAGATGAGAATATTTGGTGCTAGTAAGCCGTTCTTAAATCATTTCAATGAAGAATAACATTCTTATTTTGTGAAATATATTCTTCGGGGTCAAGAAAGCTTTTACGACGACTACAGACATCTGCAGTCTTCTTACACCTGTTTTTCTCGATGGATTAAAGGACACAATCGTTCACGCTTACACGCTTGTTTGAATCAATGGCTTTGATAACAGAAAGCAAAACATTGAATCAGAGCAGTTGAGCTGTTCATGTGGGGTGAAATAACGTGTGCTACCTGTAAAGCTTCCCAGAAAACAAATAACCTCAGAAAAACATTATCCAGTAGATAAACAGGACACAGACCAAGTGTAGAGTTATTGGCAGAGTGAAACATACAAAGTTAGAATTACATTTATGACGTGGTTAGAATTCACAACGCTTTAGAAACCCGTCTGTGAAATAAATCTTTTAACATTTTGGGAAATACAATAATTTGCTTTCTTACCAACGGTGAGATGAGAAGATCAATACACATATTATACTCTAACTTAACTTAAGGCAGGAATACACGAGACTCAGGCGAGTTCGGGAACAAATCTTTTCGTTGTGTTCAGCTGCGTTGGAAGCTTTTGGAACCGCGCGGACGGTGTCTGGTCAGATTCAACTTGCAAAGTCCGAGAGTGTTGGCGGCCTGAGGATTGGACGCCATTGGATACTCTATTTGTGTGCTAGCTGTTCAATGAACATTCTGATTGGGGGTGTGCTAGCGAATCAGCGCGGTGTGTGGGAGATGGTCTGCACTCCGTTCTATCATTTCCTGTTTTGGATTACTGACACGAGACTAGCGCCATCCAATGTTAAGGAGACTTACTGCATCTTGCACAAGAGCAGAACGTAGATGCTACTGTGTAGCTGTCAGTAGTCGGGGCGGTATGTTTCGGGTCAGACGAGAGGCAACGGAGTGGTCGGATAAAGGGAGTTGGCCGTTGGTTTGAGTCTGTACGGTGTGTTAGTATAAAGACACTAGTGAAAACTCTAAATCTTGTTTGTTCTATCTGTACATAAAAACAAACGTGATGAGCTCTATAAGGCTGAACTTAGGCACATCTCAGTTTGATGTCATCCCATCATAACACGCTGATGTTGTGTGTAGGATTGAATGGTATCCAGCTGTGAGGTAGCAGATTGAAACCAAAGCCCTCATCTCACTCTCTAGAGCAAAACATGATCTGTGAATCTGTGCGCTTTAGCCTCAGAGGTACTGTAGTGCATTTATGAACTTGGGACAAAGCCAAGTTGTCTGTTTCCCCCCCGGTTCAACTGTTGCTAAATTAAGCAAGATCATCCCGACTCCAGCTCTGTGCAGACGAGGTCGAGATCGTTATCGCAGCTTCTCTTCTCACTCACAGAAAGCAAATTAATGTGTTTTCTAAAAGTGATAAACCATTTCTTTCACAGGAGATAGCACTCAAAAATCAAACCTCCTTGGGTGCATTGCTATCATCACGTTTCAATTCTTGTCTAATTAGATCTTTTATGTGCAAATCAATTATCAGGGGACTGTTTGCAACTTTAACCTCTGTATTAACATCTAGAAATTGGCCGTTTGCAAATGCCATGGAGGGAAAAAGAAAACCATAAATATGACTTGGATTTCAGTCCTCAGCCGAGGAACGTGCATTGACATTTGAGTGCGAATCTCTTTTGGAGAGCAATCCAGATAAGTATTAAATCACATGTATTTAAATGTTCCCCCACAAATCACATTCACCATCAGTGATTTGGCCATGCACAACGATTGGGTGAATTAAAACTCATGCAGCACTTCCCCAAGTTCCCATCAAAGTGTCAGACAGTCACACACAGAGGCAGACACTGTACTGTACCATATTGACTATAGATTTTATCATCATTTTCTCCTCGGCACCCGCCTCGCCTTCTCTTATCTTTACCACCGGTACCTCCATTACTCTGATGGCCTGTAAAAACCAACCAGCAGGAAGTGGATGTCAAACACTGGCATTTGAGAGGAGCGCAAAAGAAAAAGTAGGGGAAGGACAGAGGCTCCAGAGAGAATCACAAATAAAGAAAGAATAAAAAGAGAAAGCCAGGGACAAATTCATACACATTAACCAATCATGAGGGGAAAATGAGAGGATAGTGAGATTCAGGGATGCAGAGAGGAGGAGGCGTGGAAGAGATGGGGCGGGGTCCGTGTCCTTGCAAAGTCTAAAGACAGTGACTTCAAACAAATATGGAGCTTCAGAGAGGGTAGTCTGGGGAGGAGAAGAAATTTCTGTTAAAAATTAATATAAAAGTTCAAAGCCCCTGGGAGGGCAGAGGAGAGGAGGAAAGAAGAGGACAGAAAAGGAAGAGGACGGGATGAAATGGTGGTGGTGGGGGGGGGGGCTCTTTCTGAGCGTTGCATGAGCAGTGGCGGCGGGCGGTCGGGCAGGCAATCGGGAGCATTCTGATGGAGCTGTCGGCAGATGTCTTTGGATGTGGCTGCGCTGCAGATTGGCAGGGAGAAATAGATGATTTAAGCAGGAAGCCTTCAGAAGTGACAGGGCTCAGGAGACCTGCGAAGGAAGTCATTCTAGCAGCACTTAGTCTGCCGCCACGCCTCCAAATCACCTTCACATGGTGCTACTCAAAGACACGGAACTGTGCTGCTCGCTGGAGTGGACACAAATACGCACTGATAGACACACAAACATCCCCGTGGAACAGTCCACATGTTTTGACAAGATGTTATACTGTACGTTTCAACAGCCTGATCAGTTCCATTTTTGTTTTGTTAAAAGGCTTCTCTCGGTTCTGGGGTGAGCTCCGAGCCGAATTTGTGATATCTCTGTTCGCTCCATAAAAAGCTGGAAAAAGTCTACAAAAATGTCAAGTCCCTCCTTCAAACTATGAAGTGGCGATCACTCCCAGGGCTTCAAAAGTGAGGCCAGTGTTGGGACGGATGCAGAACGACAGACTGACTGTTTGACCAGCCGTGTCCTGAATCAAAGCGACAGTGATCAATGTGTCAGTGTGAGAGAAATAATGTATTTCTAGAACATTAAAGCATGTAAACATTTCCTAATGGACCCTCAAAATATGAAAGATTAACTAAGAAATGTATAAATAATAATAAATAATATCCCCCTCTTGCAGACAGCATGGCTGAGTAGTCCTCAGAAAAAGGGAGATTTTAACATCTATAATTTCCTGACAACTAGGCGACTCCATCTACTGAGGGAGCTTGAGGGGCCCCGACATTAGATTGTTGTGTCAAATGCCAGATTATGTTTCTTCTTGAGTATAGAAATGAAATTAAATCCCTCCCATGACCAGATAATAGAAGCCAACCCAGATGAGATTTCCATTTTTATCGTGCTGTGTTGGTGTCCTGCCTGTAATTAGATCAATTAATCTCCTCATTCATCTGATTTCCTCCATGTCAGAGATTATAGGACAACTGAATGAGATCATTTTCTTTCTGCCTCTCACTTGTTAAGCACATACAAACACTTGATGAAAATCCCCCTGAGCTCGGTGGAGTTGTGTAGTGATCCGACAGCCTCTGTTGGGCTGATACAGCAGTCGGGGGGGAGTGTGGCTGGGATGTAAACACACCAACCACAGCCAGCAGCTGTTCACAGAATCCACAAGTCACTCATTTCTATGCAGGAGCTACACTTTAATAATACTGTAGGCTGTGAAGGCTCTGCAGACTGCCAAATATTACACCCAGACCGCTGTATTAGCATGCCTTATCTCTGCAGACAGGCAGGTGTGTGTGTGTGTGTGTGTGTGTGTGTGTGTGTGTGTGTGTGTGTGTGTGTGTGTGTGTGTGTGTGTGTGTGTGACATTGGAGGAAAGTGTGTGCACTTCTCCCTTAAATGAACTCACTCGATGTATCTTGACAGTGTTACTAAATGAGGGGATAAATAAGTGTATAAATAAATAGGTGCAGGAAAGTTTAAAAACAGAGGATATTAGTGTCAAGGTTAAATATGAGAGTTTGACCATTAATCCTGTACAGAAAGCATGAATGAAAGCACACTGACGTTCCAACAAGGTAACACTAGCCTCTTTCACACTGCCGTTTGCATGCGGGTATCCTGCGCCAATTCTCCGCACCCTCCCCTGTGTGAAAGTTTCAGATGCTGAGAGGGGGGAAATTTCGCTCCGGCGCTGATCCGCCTCTGGAGGTAGTATCAGGGCCGCATTATTGGTGAGCCGTACCAGTGTGAACGGATAATCCGGAGGCGCGGAGCGAGGGCGTGTCGGTCTGACTAGTCTGATAAATGCACAGGTCCTTCACTCAACTAAATACAGAGAAATGTCCCACAAAGCAACGTTACAGGACCGAACAAAAGTAACGTAGTGACTGTAACTGTCTTTGGCAACTTATATGAGGAAAACAAATACCACAGCTGTATGTGGAGAAGCGTCTGTCCTCCTGTCTGTCCTACTGACTCTTCCTCACATTTCTGCTCAAAAAACAGCGTCTGTCACCGGCAAAAAACTTTAACTCACCGAGTGTTTGTGACGAAAATAAATCACCGCGATCATCAGCCCTCCGGACCGAGACTTCAGGGAACTTTCCCCCAGAAAACAGCCTCCGTCCCCGCGAGTGACAGAGTCAGACGGCGTCCTGTTTACTGATGGCGATTATGTATAATTATGTAATTTAGCACGAAAAACTTAACACCGTCACTTTCCAGGATGTTTGGTGGGTCAGGATCTCAATCACTACACATTATAACAGCATCCATATGATTATAAACTGTCCGCGGGTTTGGATTAACAGGGGAACACCTGGGAAACACCGACGTCATCAACATGACGTGTACCGTCACGCCTCTTTAGGAGCCGCAGCGCCGGCTTTCTGTGTGAATTACACACGTGAAGGCGGAGATGCTTCGCTCTGTGTGAATCACCATCGGCGGAGAATTGGCGAAACACTGCTCCAGAGATAATGCAGAGACGCTGTGTAAAAAGGGCTAATTACTACCAACAGTGGTATTCAAGGTGTGTCGCTAATCCTAACATCCACCCAAATTCTTGATTTTTTGTTCATTTCGGACCCTGTTGTTACATTTCTTTTTGTAAGTACGTTAGAAATTTAGGATGAGTACAACTCGAATCATAGTAAGTAACTGAGTTTTTGTGATTCTGTGTATCACAAACTGCAGTCAAACCCCCCAAGAGTGCTCCTGAAACAAAAATATTAACAATATATCTCACAATGTTCAGCATTTCCCACTGGGAGAAAAACTTCAACGCACAAATTATGGGGAAATTCTGGTGGAAAACTGCAAAAACACTGAAGTCATCTCATCTGTTGACAGTGTAAACCCAGAAGCATCGGTATCATCCTTGACAACTTTTTTCCGGTGTCCTACTTATAAAACTAAGGACAGCAGTGATCTTGACCAGCTCAGATCTGCCAACAGAACAGAATCCAGCGGACCACAGTGGACCTTCAGCGTTAATAGAGGACTGATGTACCTGCAGTGCTTTCACCAGCGCTCCATTTCTTCCTGCGTCTCCCACCAGAACAACTCTCGTCTCAACTTTTGGCAGCATATCTGAGAGAGATGAAGAACAACAGAGAGACGGTGTGAACAAGGGGGAAATGAGACACACATGCATACACACACACAGAAGAACTGGGAAAGAGAGATCAAGGAGAAGGTCGTCTCCAGGAGGTGATGTAAGTTTTTCCTCATTTTGACTGACAGCCCGGGGTTACAGCCAGACAGTACACCTACATCACTGATTAAGACATTGCATAGAGATTGGGTAGGAGGATTGACACACAAGTAGTGTATGAGACCGACACATGGATAATAAGAGCTCATTTCAATTCCAACATAAAAAAAAGCTAAGGGACATCAGTGTGTTTGGAAACAGCATAGTGCTTCCTACCTATTAAAACGCCATCAAGCTTTACAAATAAATCCTCCTTATTTCATACAACACAGAAAACCATTTTGTTAACACTGTGAAGAAGAAAGTAAAAATGATCAAATGCAGGGTTCCACCTGCACACGTCTCTCTGAAACATCCATTATGTTTGTAGGTTTTCATCATTTCAGCTGTGCTCCACTGATGTACTGGTCAAACAGCATCTAAGAAAGTGAAATTTCTCAGTAAAAATGTTTTATTGCGATGGAAGCACAGCAGTTAGTGGAATCACACGCAGGGCTGGAGAAAATCCATGAGAGTTTTGCGCCACAAGTTTAACCTTGGTGAGTAATAACCTGCAAATCTGTAGATGGTAGCCATTAACTGCTACGTGTGTTGTAATTAGCTTGCCAGCAAAATCTGCAGCAGTCCATCAACTATTTCTGTGAGTACTCGCTGAGTCACCAAGCTTCTAGAACCAGATACTCGTGAGGACACGCAGATTAATGTCATGTTGATTACTGTGCAAAAATAAACGCTGTCACTTCTCACAATCTTTGTTTGCGATCTTTTTGTTCCATCTTGTTATGAACTTCAAACCCGAATGGACACTTCATCTGTCAAATCAAGAATCAAAAGTAAATTCTAAAAAGAGAGAGTTGATTGCAGCATCTCATCCCCAGATCATCAAATACTGATGCTTCAGGTTGAGCTCCAGCGGCAGTATTTCAAGCCCCGGGAATGAGACTCAACATCTGATTGTTGGTAATCAGCCTGAACATCAACAACTGATTTTTCACCAACTCAACAGTCTTTCTCCAGAATCACTTACTGCACAGTTGAGAAATCACGTACACTGCTTATGCCACACAAAGTCTCGGGGCTTTGCCATTTTGTCAAAAAAAACAAAAAAACAACAACTGTGAGTTGTTATTCAGTAGGACAGGGCTCGATTGTCTAAAAAGGTTATCTGGATGTACCTTCAGATATATCATATCTTGCCCTCTGCCACTGTGTATTACCAAGTGAATCAAAGAATGTAAACAGTCATGGCGAGGAATGTAATTAAAGGCCTGCTGGAATAAGATACTTTCAGAGTTGCGGTGGTGATATAAATGCGTGACATGCAACCCTCGACTAGAAATCAAACGTGCTGTGAACTACTTGCTATCGAAACATAATCAGAAAAATCAATTTTCACCAAACTTTTCAATGTAAGCTTATTAATTCTAATTATCCCAACAACGCAGCGCTTATCACTAAATGTGAGCTAATTGGTTTGACTTTGTAGATAAACAGCTGTTTGAAATTAATTTTCAAGTAAAATACTGCAACAAAAATGATTTAATATTTTCCAGGCACAGCTGAGACCTTGTGAGTCAAAGGAGTCTCCTATACTTATTGAGATTCTTTTCTCAAATGTAAACATCTGCAATTCCTCAAAAATTCTAATTCCTTTATTATAATTACTGAATTTGTTAACACACAGCAGGTGTACAGTTTTCACAGTTATTATTGTCCCCCAGGAAAATCACTTAAGGGCTCATTTGGCAAATATGGATCAGAGACTATTAGTGTCCATCTAGATAAAACAAACTTAGCTGGCCTCAACACACATACACATGTACATATAAGATGTGTAACTGCAGCCAAGATCCAGACTCACAACCTGCCTCTCATATTTGTTGTGCTGTACAATGACAACACACAGCCAAAGTTTTAGTTTGGAACCTGTTCAGCTCTTCAATTTCTTCCACCACAGTGTTTTGTTTTGTGAGTTGCTGTTGATAAGTCAAGAGCGCCCACTATTTCGTATTAAATATTGCTACCACGCACACCCATAGGGGAGATTAGGCACAGGTTGCCACACAGACCATGCAGAAGCTATAATATAATAGCCCTGCAATAAATCCAACCTACCTTTATTCAGGTTAGAATTTTCAGTTTGTGTTTCAACTGTTTTGGAGAGGTGTTGATTCAACTTTATGGTTGTTTTGGACGCTGTGGTTTATGTTTAACTGCATTGTGTGAGAGGCGTTCCTGATGTTTAGTCAGATGCATTTACAGTGCCACTGACTTTCTTCAGGTCTTATTGCCCTTTTTCTTCACAGCATTTTGGAATATGTAGCATTGGTGTGTCAGTGCTGTTTGGATCAAACACATCTCCTTTCTGGACACACAGAAGGGTTTTAATCCATGCTGAAATGTGACATCACATAAGGTGCACCTGCAGCTTTTCTTTTTAAACACAAGCAGTGGTTTGTTTCGGATATTTAGAAATTCTCCAAGAAAAGGGGGTCGATCCCTTGCAGACTGACCTTCATCGTCACATCCCATGCCCAGAAATACATGGTCCTTGGTGGTTTCGGCGATCCTGGAATCACAGACCGAAGAATCCACCAACAGACTCCGAGCCGTCCCTAAAGTCAGTATGCTGCTGTCAGCCATGGCTGCAACTTAGTTCGGACAGTTTGGTGCCTCCCTATCAAAAGTTACAGGGGATGAATACAAGAGAGACACAGAGGGAGAACACAGTGGGGCAGAAAGGAGAGAAAAAAGGGAGAAGGGTGACAACTGTCAAACTTTAGGCAAGAGACACAACTTGGCATGACTTCAAACACAAGTCTGACAACTCAACTGGAGAGAGAGCAACACATTTGTGAGCTGTGATAACTTTGGTTCCTTAAACATGGTGCACACAAAGTTTATACCTCAACTTTAGATTTGTTTGGTTGTTTACAGCAGCAGAAACTTGCCAATGCAGATACATTGTGTAAGCCAAGAAAATCTCAAAGGTGACAAAACACAAAAAAAAGTGACTAATATCAATACTGAAGGATGAACCAGGTCCTGTTTTAGCCTTCAATACTGATATTAGCTACTTTTTTTAGCCACAACAGTGTCTTGATAGACTTTTTTTCATACATAACAACACACTGATTAGATTAGATGGTTGATGAACATTAACACTTTACCTCTTTATTGTTTATCATAACGGGTAAAGCACTTAAACGCGTTAGGCCAACGGGAACTTAACGTGAATACCTCCAACTGACGTTTACAGTTAACGTTAACGTAACGTTAAGCTGCTTTAGCTCGGTAACAGAGGTTCGCTAACATTAGCAGCTCGACTGCTGTTGTGCTTTAGTCAAAGTTAAACAAACTTACCGACTCCTTCGGTGACTGCTACCTTAAACTAAAGAATATATCAGAAAGTGGATCCAGAGCTAAACTGGAAACGGAACCAGTTAAATTTAATACGCTCTCTAGCTAACTTAGCTAGCTACCGAGCTAGTAAGTTAACAATACAATGTCGGATTCCTGGGAATTCCTCGTCGGTCCAAAACACGCTTCAAAAAATGCTTAACATCTCTCGAGTCTTTGTCTGGTATCAATGCATATTTCCCTCTAAGGCGTGAAAATAGTCCAAATTGTCGAAATGTGGCTACTTTGGTTTGTTGACAGCTAACTACTTCATAGTAATCCAGAGAAGGTGTCAGCCTACTGTTAGTGCTCAATTCAAAAAGCAAGGCACACAACGGAGCCGCGCGCTGATTGGGCGAGAGGGGCGGAAAGCCAGCGGCTTCCGTCCGGCGAGGACGCTGATTGGTCCGTTCATTCAAATCACGATGCGCACTGCGATTGCTTCCCAGAGCTGCAACATTCAGGTGCTGTCGGATAAATTTCACTATTTAACGAGATTTGAGCTATTTCTGGCATGAAACAGTAAAGACAACATTTTACAACAGCAGCTGGGTTGTCGGATGTATTTTTCCTCTGAAGTGAAAACATAGCAAGTGGGATTTGGAAATATTGAAGTTAGATTGAATAGTTTACGAGGAGTACCTGAATGCAACACAGATAAAGCCAGGGATAAGGCCACTTATACATTTACAGACTCTGAATGTTACATCGTACTGCAGGAAAGGAGGTCGACTACAGGACTTCAGCAACTATTAAAAAAGAGGGTGAAACTTATTGTTATTGTTCTAATAGATGAAGCCAAATCAAATCAATTATATTCATATAGCCCAAAATCACAATCATATTGCCTCAGTAGGCTTAATGACATCCTCTGTCTATTGATTCAATTGAGTAAAATCTCACTGGAATGTGTGATATTGCTGGGAGCGTGCATCTGTTCCCACATTTCTAAGATTTCTTTCAAAATTAGGCCCTATGTTCCCACAGTTCCCACATTTCCTTTTTTTCATACATTTGTAAAAGATTTTATCCCCCTTTCACCCAATTTGATAGCCAATTACACCAATCCTATTATCCAGTAGCAATGGACTACAGATGGAATGTAGCTTCCTAATCCTAGCTAACCCTAACCCTCTTCCCAACCCAAGAAATGTGGGACCATTGGGCTGTGGGAACATAGGGATGACCCCATATTTTGCTGACCCTGAAAACTCAATAAAATATTTGAATATATTCAAGTAATAATGTATTCATAGGCTACTGTACTCTGTGGTTGCTTTAATGTTGATTTGATATTTACATACTTCTGTTACTGTCTGTTTCCATAATATTCTCATGAGGAGTTGTGGTGTCTCAAGTGCATTATAATGCCTGCGCGTGTGCTAATCTTTTGTTATTCCCAAAATAACAGTGCACATACTCATTTGTGTAGTGATTGTTGAAATACGTTATACATGTTTTATTTTTTTGCCAGTGTTTACATGATTGTGGCATTGCAGCATTTAACAGAGCTGTTTGTTTGCGTATTAATTAGCCTAAAATGCTAAGAGAGCATGTTAAATGTAGGGAACCAGTGGCTAGTTCATCATCCAGCTGGCCAGCGAGAGCTAGAGGACCGTCACAGGCAGAGAGTGTTCATGTGTGTTGGAAGAGATGAGGTGGGATGTTTTCAGTTAAATACTGTCCAATTTTGCTTGCTTTTTCTGGTTTCTACAGTTTTACCAACCCCAGCTTTAACATCCTGACAGCAATCAAAAATCAAATGCTCTGACTAAACCTATTACTAAAATATGGTTCCTGTGTACCTGCTTACTTGTGCACACATAGCCTGCTCATTGCACATGACGCTATTCTTCCACAAGGCTAGGAGAACGTATAGCTAAAGCTGTTAGCAGGCCAGCTCATCATACAAAAACAGCAGAATGAATGGAGCCAGAATTTCCCAATACTAACATGGCAGCTTGACGGCAGTGAGTAAGCTACTTACAATAGCCATGTTCCTTGTTTACACTAAATATAAGTTAGGTGTCGTCTTACACGTGAGCGAAACACAAGGTTGTTCAATATGTTGTGGCACGGCTGCTCTGTTGTTCTTAGCTTTGGACGGAGGCCTGAAGGAAGGCGATGGGATCATTTCAACATCTAGCTTCCTCTCGCTGGTTTCTCCAACCTCAGCTCAATGTAGATAGCAGGGCTACACCTACAGATGTTTTTGTGTGCTACATGTCCCCCAAGAATGTCATACATAGCTTCCTTTAAGTGGAGACATAATGTATTTGTTACGCCAGCCCCACATACCCAATTTGCATAATGAGATCTGATCACATTGCGAGCAGAAATGAGATAACAAGACCGCTGTAATGAGGTCTTATTTCCAAAGCACCAACACTCACACACTACCCAGCAAACTCTTTGTGATAACACGGCCCAGTCTGCTTTAACCTGATGCAGCCATAGATCTGTTTCATTAAGACAGCATGAGAATACTTCATCCATATCACTCTAATTCAAGTTTAACACTCAGACCAAACCCTATCCTGACGTAGCTGCACGCTGATGCAACAACTTGCTGGAGTGACCTGAGATTTAGATAAATGCAGCTCATCTTCCTGTCCTTGTGAAGGCATCGGCTTCAACAACAGAAATACATCAAACTCTTACATGATACGCTCAAACACTCACAAAACGCACATACACATGATGATGCAATCAGAGCGACAGTAGTTTAAAAGTTAAAAAGACAAGCAGACACACACACAGTGGCCCAAGGGTAGCAGTATGTGGTCTGGAGGATGGTGAAGACAATCACTTCCAGCAATTCCTTTGTTTTTTTCTTCTTCTACTTTGACTTTTGAGAAGTCCTTAGTATTCTTGTCGCATTCCTGGGGCTGTCGGACCGCTCCTCCAGTCATCTTACTGACATACGCACACACAATCTCTGTCTGTCTCTCTGTATTCAGCCCTCAGGAGGCTCAGTGTGCGGAACAAAGCTTTGTCAAGACCTTATCTTCGTTCTACCCAGCTTTGTCCTCTCCACACTTCCTCAAACCTTTATATTTCCAACTCACTCCTCTGCTCTTTGACGCTCAGTCAGCAAACAGACAAATAAAAAAACACACAATGGTAGAGGGAGGCTGCCCGCACAGATATGAAACCAGTAGAATCAGATGAAAACAGCCAAACCATCGATCTGTTGCACTCCCATCAGATCTGTTAGGGTTATTTTGTACCTGTAAAGTGGAAATGTAACTTTCATGCCAAAAAGATTAGTCCATCCTTAGTCAGCCTTACATGTAAAGGCGGATAGGGGTTATTACAGGTTTGTTTTTGTAGCTCCAGCCATCTCGTGTCGTACCTGTGTGCATCGTTACCGCGTGTATCCTGTGTTCTTCAGGGTGTTGATTGCTACAGTTCCAATTTGGCAGATGAAGAGTAGTGGCAGGAAGCGAGGTACAGTGAGTAGCACACTCTCAACAAATGACACAGCGATGGCAGAATGATCTGAAGAGAAACAAGCTGTGCTTGTCATCATTGCTGCTTTTGATGTCTTCTGTGATCTTCACATTAATAATAGAAAACATCATCAAGTGCCAGTTAGTTACGTTTACATTTGCGAAATTTGTGATTTTGGGAAAGACAATTTTGGCAAGCAATGAGTTTTCTCAATTTATACCAATAACTTGAATCTGAATGATATTGCAAATGACTGCTCCTCAATGCTGAATATGAATTTAGAGTGGAAATTTTGGTCTACATTATTTGTGCATCTATATATTCATTATCTGTCTGTCAGGTTGAGGTGGTGATGGAAGTAACCATGCTCTGAATAACAGGGGACGGCAAATGATCCAGACTCAAGCTGAAGTCCGCATGTCCTCACTGACCAAGCTACCACTAGTCCTCTTAAATGGTACTAAAAGAGTATATGTTTAAACTCTATGCTAGCTATCTTGCTATCTGTTGCTTAGAGGGATTAGCTTAATTTACAAAAGTTTACTCATAACTGTAAAAATCATGCCTCTTTGATGGAGCAGTTTATAAGAGTTGAACACATGTGGATTAGCTAATAAACTATGATAGCTTCCTTCATTTTGAAAGATCTACACAGGCCCCTCATTGTGCTGAGCCTTGAGGCAAATTTATGTGGTAAATGGATCCATTTATACGGCACTTTTCTGGTCTTACCAACCACTTAAGTGCTCTGCAACACAAGTCAGAATTAATCCATATGAACATCCATACAATGATGACAGTGGCGAGTGCATCATCAGTGGTGGACTCACTTATTCGGGAGATCATGTCTTTGAGAACCTCAGCATGAACCCCCCCACTTATTTTAGCAAGCCCTTTAAGTTCAGCAAGATACGACTTAGTTATGGTATTTCTCATTCTCTGTGTGTAAACACTAGCAAAGGACTGCACATGGTAGGTAATCCCACTATCGTCAGCTACATGAATGAATTGTTGTAGCAGTGTGTTGAACTCTATGATTATGTTTTGGGAAAACTCTGAGGAGCAATCATCTACAGGTCTTCAAGAAACTGAAACAAGTCCAGCTGCCTGCGATATAGCACATCGAATCTACAGTGTATCTCCAGCTATTTCACTGACTAGGAAAGCGTTTTGAGTTTGATGCTGTGTTTCTGGACTATATTCATTTTCTTTTGTCGTCACAATATTAATGTATATATTGCATATATCAGTCATCTAGCTCCTGGCTAGCTCGCCAAATTTACTGTTGCACATGGCTTCTAATACCACCGGTAGTGGAGGTCATACAGTTAGTTAGTTAGTAACAAAAGATTCAATAAGAGCAGGCAAAAGAAGGCTTTTTGCAATAATTCAACGACCACACAAACAAAGAGTTGTGCAAAGGTACCGTGTATTTTTTAGGAAACAAAAAGTAAATAAAAGAAAATAGAAAGATAACCATGAGTTCAATATACAGATCAGTTCCACAAAGATACCTCAGGTTCAATTCAGAAACCAATTATTTCACTCTCTTTGAGATTCAACCACTGAGTTCCTTTTATCTACTTCTGTATGAATATATATCAAAAATAACAAGCAATCAGCAATAACAACATCACCATAACCGAAGCATTATAACTCATCATATCAATAATATTAATACTCAGTCCATTCACTTAACCAGTAAGGTCAACAAGTCAGCCCTTCTGCCGGCACAGAAAATGTGTTTGAAGCAGAAAATGGTAAAGTCAAAGTCTGGGATTTGGGTCATGCAAGTGCTGCTGGGAGCTGAGTGTCAGAGTGATGCTGGCCTTGAGCAGTTATGATGTTTATCCTACCGCTATGGCAGGAAGAGGGTGAGGTTGACAGTTCTTAGCTCTGGGCTCCTCGATACACTGATCTTCAATCCAGGGATCTGAAGGTCTCATCTGGTTTAGCTCGCCATCAATCTCCAACTCACGTCAACTCACGTTGTAAAACCTGGCTTATTTGGGAGTTCTGCTGTGTCGCTTGGCAGGTTTCAGTGGACTGGGCCTTCTCACACACCACACCTACAAGGTCCTCTGCCTACAGTGTCACCTCAGTGTCTGACTAGCGTATGCTGTCTAGGTTGCCTGCGGTGCTGACCTGTGGACCATCTTACCAAGCTAGCATGTCTAAAAACCTCAAACATGCTTTAATTAACTCTATTATCCTACTTTGCAAATGTATTCACTGCGGTAGTTTCTTGATTTCAATATAAATGTTTGCTTGTTAATATAAAAAAGTAATATGGGTGGTATTACATTTCTGACGAAGGTTATGTACTTTGGTCAGACTATATATTGAGTTATATACAGTAGTTGCATATTAACATATTTTTCAGACAGACGTTGTAGAAAAGTGAGCAAGTATAAGCATCCTGATACAAATGGCAGCCTTAACTCATCTCTGTGTCATTGTCTGAGGCCAGACAGACAATCTGCAGCATTTAAGACTTTATAACACACGTCTCCTCTCTTTAAATTACGGTTTCATCTGGGGGCAGTGGAAAGCAGATAAAAGAGTGCGCACCAGTCACAGACAGAGAGAATACATTATGCTTTAAGTCTAACATTAATAGCTTGCTCTCTTCCCCCTGATGGGGGAGCAGAGACCGACTGTGAATGGTAATGATGCAGAGGCACCACTCCACCATACCTGAGGAACCATTGATCACTGACAAAAGAACAGAAATACACGTGGGCTTTTCATGATGCCTGTATTTCATCACATATTTTAACCTACAGAAAAGCCATTCACACTCATCACCTTGAAAGTGTCCGCAGCAAAAACAGAGTAAAGATAGTCTGGTGTTTTTTCTTTTCTCCTATTTCTTTTCCTTTAACTGCTAAACTTAGAATAATTACATTTCTTTTTTAATACAGTCTTATATCTTAACAAAACAAGTTGCGACAACACGCAGAGAGAATCCTTCCCAGACAGCACAGACTCTAATAACATCTCGTTTTAACACCAATCTTTTCTTGACACAGGTCTGGTCTGGGAGATAGAGACACAGTGAGGTGTTGCAAAAAGATCACATCTTGTCTTCACTGTGCTTTTCTCTCTCAGAGTGCAGCAGCCTGTAGGTTCAATCTTCTCTGTAGAAGGAAGCAAAGAGACGATGTTTTCACACCACATCACTGTTAAAAGTGACGCACTTGTGTTGCCTTCTTGTTTGTAGGTTTACAGTGACGACAGATGCAGAGACAGTCGAGAAAGATGTAAAGAAATATAGTTGTGTGATTGCGGCTTTTAATGACTTCAATAAGCATTTTCTAAACTTTTGTCTTGTGTGTTCGGTACAAATTATATTTTCATTACAAAAAACAGTTTGCAACACTGCGAGGCAACAGTCCTCAGCCCCGAGTGTGAGATACGCTAATTGTGCTACCTTATCGTTAATATGTGCACAACCTGAGGATTGATCATGCATGTTATGTAAATCATTTGGACCATAATCCTGGTTGATAGTTATAATAAAACTTTACATACCAAAGTAATGAAAATCTAGAAGATGAAGAGAAAAGATCATGTGGGATTTTTGACTCAGATGGATTTAACTTATACGTTATATTTGTAGAAAATCTCTTTACATTCAGACAACAAAGGATAAATCAAATGCTCATCTAATTGTCTCATTTGGCCTGTTATAAAAAAACTGAACAGGCCTCCCGTCTGTCTACATACGAACCTGCCTGACTGCATTCACTCTGAAGTGTCAGACTGGATACGAGCTCACAGTATCCACCTGTTTCCTCGGGAGCCTATTGGAGCTGCCATGACAGATAACTACTTCCGCCGAGGGCTTTCTGTTTCCGGTTGCCTCGCAACTGCATGACTGACCGCTGCCGCTAAGCTAGCCCTAAACAACTAGCGTTAGGTCATAAGTGCTAAATTGTTTTTAAAATGAGCTCAGGTACAACATGTGCCATTGTTGGTTGCCACAACAATTCATGAAAATTGAAGTTTTTTTCAGAAATGTCTCGTGTAGTACATCAACAACTTAGACAAACATGTCCGTGCCCTGCGCCCTACACGCCATGCTGAGGAAGGAGGAACGGAGACTAGCGCGGCTCGCGGCTTTGACACTAAAATAAATATTTGGGTTTATGAATATCTTCCACAGTATAGCTGCTGCATGACTGCATGACTTCCCCAACCCGGCAATGTCCGAGCAGCCGCCTGTCTCCACAACTCCACTTTCCTTCAGCATTATCCAGCTGTATGTTTAGCTTGATTGACACTCTGGCTGGGCGCTACTGCTGCCTTCAGAAATATAAACTCGCTGTGTTTCTTAAACGGTACTTTCCCTATTTTGTTACTGTGCAGGTAGTTGTATGCTTCTGTGCGTTTGTAACTGCGTAATTCTCCGCCGTCAACACCTTCAGAAAATATAAGATAAGCATTAGCCCGACGTTAGCTATATCGACATGCTTCATGTCATCTGCCCACTCCATGAGAACTGATTATTATTATTAAAACATCTGTAGTGTGTATCCACCTCCGATTTGTATCCATTCTGTCTCTTTCTTTGTGTTAAAAGCCGGTTTTTAGAGCGAGCATGACAGCTACGTTAGCGTAAACACTGAGGTCAGCCAGTTCAACCGGAAGAGCATAACCGAATACCGCTATGAACCATGGGTAAACTCACGAAGTCAGGAATAAGGTGGATACAACTCCTGAGCTGGATCTTTTACTGCTAGCTAACCAAGCTAACCTGTGTTTAATAAGATAATAGAAAAGTGAAGAGCGCTTGTGGAACGTAGCACGCTAATGCTAGCAGCTAACACACATCTCCCAGCTCATCAGTGTGAGTTGGTGCAGTAACACTGTGTGTTCATGTGTTTTGGAGGAGTGGCTCTGGAGGGAGGAGGTGGAATTACTTTGATTGGATATTTTCAAAGCTTGCTCTTGCTCGTTTCTACAATTTTAACCAACCCCAGGTTTAACTGGATGACAAATTGTTAATATTCTCTTTGTTCTTGTGATGATTTACCGATCTATATGATGAATTCCATAATTTCAAAAGCACAGTTCCCTATTTGTATAAAAAAAAAAGATATGTCAAATTTTCCCCGGTACAGCGTCTGTTCTCACTGAATTCACAACATCCAGGTAAAATCCAGTGGGATTATATTGGATTACTTTGCGGAACATAACGTTAAACAGTGTCGTTCCTGCAGTGAAAACATGGGGAGCATTTCTTTTTCAACAGGACACAACATGGTCTGAATGTAGTCTAATTTTAAATCTAGCACCTCTAGGCATCTAATGTGTGTCGTGCGTGCAAGAAAAAAAACAGTCAGGTGACAAAATTCATATTGTAAATGCATATTATCACAATGAACTCATATGTACATTACAATGACGGATTGTACAATATACAGACTTGATACATTCTATAATAGAGTTAAATGGCAATTACATTGCAGCAGGATGCAGTACAGTATAAATATTTCCTTTACAAAGATACAATATGTGTCATTTAACATGAGATAAACAAAATATACAGCATGTTCAAGAGGAGTTTGTTTCTTTACAGTCAGACTTATAATATTGTATATGACCTTTCATAGAGTTTGGCCTTCTCTTTCTGATTGCAACCCAGTTACAGTGTCAAAATATCTTTCTATCCATTTATCCATCCATTTGTACTGCACCTGTCCATCAATGCATCATCCATCCATCCATCCATCCATCCATCCATCCATCCATCCAATCATCCGTCCATCCCTCTGTCCATCTAAGCCATTAATCTTTCAATAACTTGATCTCCAACCTGTTACTTGCTGTAGCTTTCTAACAGAATAACTAACCTTTACATTCTGATATGTTTCCAGTCATCAGGTGAATATTTAGCCCTCTGGATCTCTCTTTTCATTCCCAAGAAGTTACAGGTCATCTGTCATCTAAACTCTTATGAACAGGACATTTTTAGGCTCCTCCCTGTGTCGTGATGTGCCATCTTTAAGTAAATCCAGCGGTGCTTATTCAGATTTTTGCGTGAATAGCTCAAATAATTCAGTCTGTCAGTAGAAATGCAATACAATGTTGGAAATAAAAAACTCTGAAGGAGAATCATGTACAATAATACAGCAGTCAAACAGAAAATGGATCTTTGCCCGCCAAAATATGCAATATCAGACCAACACTGATGTTTATTTACATTTACCAAGATGTCCTCCCGGCTCTCTCCATGAATGGACATTGAATGCACAGAGCTATTTCCCTCTCTGAAAAGGTGAAACCTATACAGTCGACGTTAGGAAACAGCAGGCGCTGCTTGCTAAAAAAACACATTTCCCTGAAAAATCACTTGCAGCAAAAAGCCGAACAGTTCCCTGACTTTTCCCCACAACATACTGTAGTTTACTCCCGTAAAAAAAGGACATGAGTGCCATCTGTCAGAAGAAATGTTTTTCAACCTACCTACCTGGCTAATGGTGGTGACCCTGGCAAATTTTTAAGAAATGTTAAGATCGCTGTAAAAAAAACACACTTTTTAAACAGCATTTTTAACGTGGACTTGAAGAGACTCTCATGAATCTGATAGCATTGCTGAACTATTATTTGGATTCAGCAAACCTACACTCAGATCCTTAAAGGAATTTCAAGGAATACAATCACTTTGGTCTCTGATTCAGAATGTGTCTGCAACGCTGCTGGCAATGAGCGGCTATATTGATGTGAAGATGAATCAGCAGGATATGAAGCGATCTGTGTGCATGAATTAATACAATATTCTGAATATCCATTTAAAATATCTGTGTGTCTGCTGCCTGGATAGCATCTTAACCGAGTAGGTGAAGTGTTTTTACGTGCACACAAATCAGAGACACAATGTCTGAATACAGACTGCAGCTGGCGTGCAGCAAAACAAAGTGTGAAATGTCCTCAGAAAGCTTGCAACGGAAAATCCCATTTTGTAGAGATGAGTCCAAGTAGCATAACATGTCACAGAGACAAATCTGTTTCCTGAACACCACCAGCCCATTCATCTAAAGAAGAGATGTGCTGCAGCAACGCTTTGATTTCCATCAAAAAGCTGCTGGCTTCTTCAGTCTGCTATTCACTGTGCATGTAAACGAATAAAGTGGAAAACACGTTATGATTGATTCGTTTCTCACTTGCATTTTCTGCTGGAAAGTAATTTAGCTGTGATTAGCTGAGAAGGAAGATTCTTTAAGAATTACATTTTTTCGTTTGATGCACCCTCGATGTAGCAAACTGTTTCTAAAGCTGCACCACTCTTACATTTTATATGTACAATAAGTCAAACGACGCCATGTAACATGAAATTGGTCACTTGTAGTAATGAATCGGAGGCGAATTATCAGTCAAATCTGCAACACCACTGGATATTTTTAGGGAGACTTTGGCCGATCTCCAGTCGTGTTTGTGGCTCTAATGCCGGGCGTTTTTTAACGAGACCTCGGCGTATCTCCAGCTGTGTTTGTGTCCAAACATATTTTCGAAATCTTAACCATATCCCAAGACATATTGTGCCTAAATCCCATCATAAGCACAGTTTTGTCACAAGAGAACATTTTAAATTGAACCTAAATAAAAGTGAAGTTTTAACTCATCTGTAGTTTTGCAGAAATGTGCCAGCATTGATTCGGGGCGACTGGGTTGTGGCACCAGAAGACACACAGACAATGTCAGCAACCACCTGGACTCGATTACTGAAAATATACCCAGTTATTGACCCAAATAGTTAATATTTGACTTACATAATTCAGGTCACCAGAAACACAACCCAAAATGAATTGAAATGTAACTGGATGTCTGCTCGATGTGTAAATTGTTTTGCAACATGACTCCGCCAGAAAAAAGCTGTTGCTCAAGAGTCTGTGAGAGTTCACTGAAGGAGCATGGGAGGATCTCTAAACAATCAGATATACAGAAGTTCCTGTACAAATCAGCATAATTTAAAAAGTTTTGTTCCTGATAGAGTGAACCAAATGTAAAGTAAGTATTTTTTCTCCTCCAGTGCACAGAGAGGAACGGCTGGGTTATAAATTCAAATATGGAAAGGAGATATCTCTCAACCTCTTACAGCAATTTATACAGATAATTTGCGAGTCTACAGGGTGTGAGAGGGGGCACGCTGAGATAATATATCTGATGTAACGTAATGACATTATGTGGGTGCTCTACCAGGACGAGGAAAGGCAAAGCAGGACAACTTCTCTGCTCTGTGGAGACTGCAGCTACTGTGAAGTGTCTGTTCTGAACCTGAAAAGTTGAAGCAGCTGAAGCAGAACCTGGTCTGACAGAATTTTCCTTCAGCGCAGCGTAGCAGCAAAACAGGGCACCTCGCCAAGGCCCAGCTCACAACCAGCACATGGAATTCATCTCTTTTCCCTAAGGTTATCCAAGTCAGAGAAGGGATGTGAGTTTTTCAGGTAACCAGCCCCAAGTATGAAATCTGAATTCATCCAACTTTGGATAGAAAAAGTTCAGTGTCCACATCCTTCAGTCCTCCACAGACGACAGCTTCCTTGAATTAAAAGTCTTTTATGGCTTTTCCCACTGTGGCGTCCGGGCATGTTAATGTTCCAGCTCTTTCCAGGGGCTCCACGGAAAAGCATCAATGTTTCGGACATGAAAAACTACAGTCGTAAAACATTAGCAGGCCATATTTGTAGTAGAACATGAGGAACTACGAGTAGAAAACTATTAGGTGTTGATATCGAAAGTCAAGCTTAGGAAATTACAGTTGAAAAAAAACACTGTTCTCAGGCTCGTTTGTGATCCAACACAAGTGTTTTGTAGTCCAACGTAATGAACTACAACAGTCAGCCATGTTTATCTGCTGTCCTGCGACACCTCTCCCCAAGTACTGGCTTCAGTTTCGTCCGAGTCAGAGAGTGCTGCTGTACACAGGTCACTGAAGATATCTGGAGGGAAAAAGAAAACGAGACAGATACAAGTCAGAGTCACATTTGAAAACAACTTGGTAACTTGTGATGTAATAAACAGAACAAGCGTGGGGACGTGTGGACAAACTGTGGCATTCAAACACAGCGCTTAAGAAGAGGGATGCACAGCGCGGACTGCAGTGCCAATAAAACATCACACAACGCAGCTTTAATAGGAGTGTAAAACAGGGGGACATAATAGTCAGGCGTTCAATATCTGCAACGATATCAGCCAGTGGAGTGCGTAAAGAATTATAGGGAAGGCAGACATGAGCAATCAATGCAGACAGGTGAAGAGGGCTTTTTGTAAATGGGCTCCACTTAACCAAAATACTGAAGGTCAGCTGCTAGAGCGTGGAGTTCTGTCCTCCTCAAATATGAAAAAAAAAAAAACAACAACTCAGATTCAAAAGGGGAACGAGATAAAAGGAGGAATAAAAGAGGGCAAGTGAGGAGAAGGGAGGGATAGTTGTTGTTGAGGAGGGGGGCGGACAGAGCTCCGTAACAAAACAAGCAAGGCCGCGACAAACACTTCAAGGGCCAGCCTTCAAGCCGGCGTGAAAGGGAGGAGATGGTGGAGAGATGGATGGAGGACGGAGGGGACACTGAAGCGAGAGAAGAGAAAGAGAGAGAGAGAGAAGAAGAAGTGAAAATAGCCCAGAAGTGGCTGTCCTGGGAGAAGAAGTACTGATTTGTGTATGTGGAGCTCCCAGTTTACCAAAGAGTAACTGGTTCGTATTAGTATTTTATCGCCACCGTCATTTCCTGTTTTTAAAGTTTCTTTTTAATGAGAAGGTCACCGTCGCTCAACACGATCATTTAATGAGTAACTGAACTTTAAATCCAATTATGTTTCACGAGTTACAAAAAACTATGTCACATTGTACTTTCTTCATCATATCTTCTGGAGGAATAAACACTCAGTCAGATCCGGTTCTGCTCTGTTCCGGAACAGATATTACTTTTTAACTTTTGGATTTATCTTCACTCCTGTTTATCAGCCCGACTGCAGCAGCAAACCGCGGAGGTGACCTCCATTATGTTGACTGCTGACCGGCGCTGGAGGGGAAATTAACTTTAACTCATGAACATAACGTTACAGAGAGGAGCTGGGAAACAGAAGAGAGAGAACCGGAGTCTCTGGTGAGTGTTGAGTTCAGTTAGAGGTTGACCTAAATTTAAGCACAGCACCCGTTTCTCGCCAGCTTTACGTCTACTTAACAGTAAAGTTCTCTGCATTGTTGGTGAAGGCCACTGATGATGAATGTGACACGAACAAATGTTCACAGGCGAGGTTCACGTTACGTTTAGTCTCATTTGCCGACTTCCTTCCTCACTCTCTGTCTCACTCATGGAAGTTATAACACAGGTGACCAAATGAAATGCTGTTAACTTGAGTTAACTATTGTACTTTTCAATCTAGTCTCTGGACTCTGACTTCAATTTAATAGGTTCATTTTTCCCACTAAGTTTCCGGGCAATCAGTAAAGTTTTCCCTGTGTATTTTAAATACTACAATAGCCACAAGCTGAAGCCACCTTTGCCGTGGAGGAGGAGCCAGTGAGGCACAAATCAGAGCTTTATTGTTGTAGTTGGAAACCAAACACTGCTTTAGTTTCCAAATTCATTTAAAAACAGAGCCAGAACCCAGATCGAGTCATACTGCCAAATGTTTTATAGTCTTTCCTGAAAACAAAATGTTCGGTAAAAGTTTTAACAATAATTGGATGTTTCTCACAACTCCCTGGGAGTCTTAATGCTTCTGTACTTATGTTTAATATATTACACCAGTTTTGTGCTGATGATTAAAGCAGGAGATGGTTCATTTCTTCTAACCAAAAGTTGTTGTTTCTTTCACTTGTAGAGCTCTGGATGCCCCCAGCCCTCCCAATTTGTTATTCCACAGGGCTCCTTGATAAACAAAAATTAATTTTTGAGCACACATGTTTTCAGGATTGAGGAAACAAGACACATAAACAATAAATCGCGGCCCTTAAAAGTCCTTTTTTTTTTCTTCCTACGCTCACTCCTAGCATGTATAATAGAGAGAGAGGAAGAAAGAGGAGAAATGTGAAGAGTGTAGTCGAGGCAATGTGCTGCAGTCAGTGACATCATGCTCTGATTATTCAACGCAGCAAGCCAAAGCTCCTCCATCCAGCCTGAACCCTGTCCAACACTGCCTCCCTCTCCCCAGAGCAGCGGCACACCCGAGCCCACCCAGTCCTACTGGACCGGCTGCCATGTGAGAGAGTGAGGGGAGGTGTAAAGGAGGAGATGGAGGAGAAGGTGGCTGAGTGAGTGAAGGAGTGAGTGTGTTACAGCAAAGCTGCTGGTGGTTAGTAAGAAACAGCAGTGATGTTACTTAATGAGTGACCTCCTTCAGATGCTGTTTGCAGTATACTGGACGGGACCAACCCCGTCTCCTCTGTTAAAAGGTTCTTGACTAGCCTAGAACATGAAACACAACGCAGGGGAGGGTCTTCACTCGCTCACAGCAGGAAAGTAAACACAGTACACTTCATTTTACAGATCCCACAGTGCCCTTGTTCCCCTGAAAGGAATCGCTGAGGAAGAAACTTTTACAGAATAAAGAAGAAAAACATCACACTGGATAACAATAAAAGAAATGTGGACAAATTAGTCAATTAGTCAAACTCAAAAACCACATAGGTCGTCTATGCAACAGCTTAGTATGACCTTCATTTACGCTTAGGTGATGACCTCTAGTGGCTGTAGTGAATATTACAGCAGCAAAGGAGGAAGTCATTTGTAGTCGTGTAAGAAGCAACAAAGTGTGCAGGGAGGTGGACGGTTGGGTCAAAACAAAACACAGAACTTTGACCCAGGACACCGCTGGTCATATGCCAATCAAACTCAGTAAAAGCACACAGTAGTTCTACTATAAACATGTTTTCTTTGCACTGCTTTCAGTTGAGTATGTGTCAACAAAGATGATCACATTCTGTTTTGAGTTTGTACACAGCCTCCAAACTTTTTTTGGGATCGGATGTTGTAAACATCCTTATAAGTGCCCCTGCGGACATCAAGTTATAGGACAGCTATAAAAGAGTTAATAAAAGTGAGAAAGTCCAAAATTGTCGACCTCCCCGGTGTGCACCTGCCTCAGTGCTGTGAGGTCAAAGGAAGGTCAGGACTTTATGGAACAGATTACATTTAATGCTCTGGCAAAGTCTCAATGAAAACACTACAGGTATGCAACAGAACTGAAAAGTTCTGATGCCACTGCTCTCTAGAAACCGCCTGTGCAAACAGAATAACCTAGAGAGGAAGGAGACGGGCTAACGTCACACATGGGCCGTGTGACAGAGTAAACGCTGGTGCACTGGAAGTCTCACGTTTCCTGAAACAAGAAAAGAGAAATGCATGTGTGACTGTTTTAGACGGCTTTAATTGAGGCTTAATGTGAGCGATTTGTCAGTTAGATGCTGAGCGACGTCTTACTGAGGAGCATAATTGGTTTTGCAGAGCTTTGTTCCAGACCACACACTCAGAGAGCGAGAGAGAGAGAGAGAGAGAAAGGATGTTTCACAGAGCTGGAATCAGGCCAACTCACTGAAAGTCTCAGAGACGGTTATTGATGAAGCATTTGAACAGATGTCCTCACCTTTGAAAATATTTTGGGGTGGATCATTTGTCTGGGAGGAAATAACTGGATAATAACCCAACAAACCTGAGCTGGCTTTTGGGACTTAGACCCAGTTTGACAGAGAGAAAGTGTTTATGGGTATAAAGTCCGTTGCGCCTCTAACCACACACCTGACAGTGATGTCACAGCGTCGACGTTAAAGAAAAACAAGATTTCAGCCGTTTTTAAGCTGCTTGAAGTTTAAATATCTAACATATGAAGATTCCTGACAGTTGCAAAGAAGCACATATTTAACAATTTACAAGTTCACATGACCAACAGGTGTGATTATTTAAAGGGCCTATAAGGAACTTTCCTTTTGTGTTGATTCTGGCGCCCCCTGTGGAGAAAAGGGAAACGACTCGCAACGTCTCTTAATAGAGATCTTGATCTGAGTAGTATTTGTTTTTCAGAGGCCATCACTCAGTCACACAGTCTAAACACACCAAAACATCCACTAACTTTCATTGCAGACATTAATGCACAGTGTTTAATCATCTTTACATATCATCATGCACCATCACTGTCAATCTGAACCCTGCACAAACACAACAGATGAAACACAAATAAATACGTCAACTAAAACTCCTGCAAAATAGTTAGAGAGGGTGAGTGTTACTTTCCGATTTTTCTATGTAAAGGTCACGCTACCATCTGCACGAGCGCTGAACGTTGGCACCGAACGGTCGCCGTGACCTGATGAATCATCTAACGAGAACGTTATTCTCAGACGGCCGTGATTTCATCTCTTTACTTTGTCAGCAGCAACAGCAACTGGCTCAGACTGGAATGAGCTCCGTCCAACTCTGTGATCAGTCATGATTCCAAAATCATAACCAGAATCTGCCTCTTTCTCCAGCTGAGCCACTGGCACGCCTCGACTCCTCTACAGTCGACTTTGAGGACGAAAGGGAAGTTGCCGCGACTCTGGCGTTGTACATCAGAGCGAAGTAGCTCCCTCTTTATTCTGCTCATACTGTGACTTAGTGTTGACGGGATGTGGTCGGATGTGTTCTCAGCCCTTATACAAATATACCACACATTGCCAACAGCAAGCCCACAGGGAGCCGGGACAGGGACGCAGTGTGTGTGTGTGTGTGTGTGTGTGGTGGGTGTGAAATGAAAGCCTAAATCTGGAAGCGCACTCTTGGGAGGGCTACATTAGCAGGCATATTACTGCTTGTGTTGGGATAAGTGACTATCAGCAGTGCACAAACACACATAAGTCCAGAAGCATGCAGCAAAATCCACGCATATGCACAAAAACACACCCATGAACACACACACACACACACACACACACTCGGCTCATCAGTCGCACTCTGCAAACTTCCACAGCCGCACATTAACTTTGATCCACCAAAAAAGAAAAGGGGCGAAAGAATAAAGGCAGAACTTATGAATTCTTCATTTTCCTCAAGTGAGATGAGACAAGCGTGAGTGAGTGAGACCTTTTAGCAGCAAAAACCCATAGATGTAGACGACAGGAGACGGTTTTAAGGGCTGAAATATGCATGAGCTGATGAAAAATGAGCATATTCAAAGCAAGTCGAGCTTTTATCTAACGGAGTATTAGTCACTTCCAAACGCAGAGAGCTTGCATGAGACCAAAACACTCTTCCAGCGGTTGATTCCAGGGGCTGCCTCTCCATAACGGCAGTGGCCTCTGTTCCGAGCAGGATGGATGGCGGCGGTGCGGTGAATGAAACCGAGATTTATTATTCATCTAGAGCTATTGTGTTTTCAGCCGCCTCCTTTTTGATTTGGCAAAAGACCATTAGTCACACATTTTGTTGTTGTATCTCCCACTGGTTCATCAGGGTAATGTTATAGTGAATGAAATTTTAATTCCAAACGAGCCACACTGAGCCTTTAATCCTCGTACAGGGAGAGCAGGGCAGCAGAGGAGCAGCTGTTGAACTAGTCTCATTTCCTTTCTGGGGCTCGGTTCATTCATTCATTCATTAATCAAAGCCAAGACAGACTTTTAACCAGGGAAGTCATGGTATGGGTAATGATCACGGATAGCGGCGGGGGGGAAGTGGAAAAAAGGCTTTCCTTATGCAGAGCGACATCATGCCATCAACACTGATGCCGCCTAACATAACGGCCCTGCATCAAACGCGGCCTTTCTCCGGCTTAATGTTCGATTTTTCTTGATACTCTGTCAGAGAGGATGGATCCGACTCAATATCAGCGGCTCAAGTTTATGGTGCTGTTGTATTGCACTGCATTATGTCGTGAGGTCCAGCCATCCATTTTCCAGATCCATTTATGCTCCTCAGGGTCGTGGGAGGCTGGAGCCTGCATGTATTAGTCTGAAGGCAGGGTACGCCGTGACGTGTGCAGCATACAACCCTGATTTAAAAGAACAAAACAAAGCTGGGACGCGGCGAAAGAGAGCGGATCAAAATCAGAACGCAGTCGTTTGTGTTCACCAACAACGGATTCACGAGGTGTCTGTCTCAGTACAGGTCTGAGACAAAACGTCAGTTTCAGCACGAGACAAAAATGATACTACTTTTCCGACCCGACTTGAAATTCTTCTGCAAAATCATTGTCATCCAGTTGAATTTCCAATGTCAAAGTATCAGCTCTGAGGCTGGCAGATACTTTGACATTGGAAATTCGTCTTGAATTAGCCACACGACTCTGAATCCAATCACATCGTGTCATTTCTCAGACAGACAATCAAAGGATTATGAAAACATATTGCTGCGGCTAAAAGCCTCGATGTCACAATTTATGTTGCTGTTTGCTACTGAATTTCAATTACAGCTCCATAGAAAATGTGCTGGCACCAGGACCGCTGCAATATACAGCGTCGTTTCAGTCCAAAAATGGTGCATGAATAAAATAACACAATGATGCTATTTTTCAATGAGCTGATCGCTGGATGATTAGTGCAGAATGAAGGGGAGCACACGGCGTATTAGGGTCATTTCTGCAGGTTTCCTGTGAAACACTGACGCCGTTATGACCCGTGGCGCTGTTCTGTAACAGCAAAATGACCAGAACACAGCTGCAGGTGGTTGATGGGGCTGCTGATGAATACCAATGAGGCAGTGATCGCTTCACCAGGTGATGACTTTTAAAACTTGCGGCCTGTACTTTCTTTCTGAATAACAGCTCACTCACCAACTGCCCCCAACAACAATTAAAATCCCAGCCCACCTCCTGCCTTCATTAGTTCCTCTGCAAAAGGAATATTTAGCTCATTCTTGTGTCTCAAAACATCAATAATGAGCCGTGATTAGTTGAATGCCAGCTGTTTCAGACCAATCACAGGGAAAACTAATTATTTTCGTCGACTAATCTGTTAAATGATTACATGTTTGGTCTATAAAATGTCACATTATGATCATCAGTGTTTCCAAAAGCGGATGATGTCGTTCTGAAATGTCTTGTTTTCCTTTTCAGTCGACCGTTACAGAATAAGAAGAAACAGGATATTATTCACATTAAAGAAACCTTTTCGTCTTAATAAACTCAAACTGATTAATTGATGATTGCAGCGAACACCATCGCACCGCATCGTCACAACCAGCACATGTGGATTGTGACAGCTCTCGTACAGTCGTCACACTCTGTATCCTCAGTATCGATGAAGGGAATCTGGTGATGGAGCGTAAAGAGTGATAAAGACTGCGTAGGAAGGTGGACAAGGGAGGACAGGTGGGCCAAACAAACACGACTTTCACATGTGAGACCAGGTAGTCTTATTCCATCCATCCATCCAACTTCATCCGCTTATCCCGGGCCAGGTTGAGGAGGAGGGTGTTCTGGTACTTCTGCAGCGTAACCTGACCGAACTACGACGAAGGTCCGCCTGCTGCTGGTGTTATATGTTGTTCTGGAACTCACTGGCATGTAAACAGTTTCATCATCCAGGTATGAGGATGTGTTTTACTCTTCAGGTGACATCATTCCTGATATCACACAGCTCTGCAGCTGGAGTACAGATGTGTTCTACCTGAATACTGCCTTTACCTGCTGCTCCTCCGCCTCCACACTTTCATTTCACAACACTTTCATACCGTGATGATGTCAAATGAAGACGCCATCCGTAGCCGATCATAACAATCAGCCATGTAGATATAACTACCAGGTTTTCCGACGGTGAAATGCTGAGTATCCAGAGACTAAAGACCAAATCTAAAAGTGAGCAGGAAATATCTTGCAGAGACTCTGTAATAGACAGACTGTGATCCTTTTGTCGAATGGAGAATGTGCTTCAACAATACAAGTCTTCTGCAGAGAATGCTGAGCCAAAAATATAAACCAAAAACACACACACACACACACACACACACACACACTCCACTGATGAGAGTGGAAACAGAGCACTTGCACGGCAATTATAGTTTATTGAGGGCGCACAGAGTGAATGAGACGCTCAACACCAGCGCCCAAAATAAACTGTAATGCAGAGTCAGTTTATTTTTTGCCTTATCTGTGAGATGTTTGCTCAAAGTGGTAAGTTCATGTTCTCGCACCTTTTGTTTGGGAACAAGACCCGTCTGAGCCGGCAGGTGGAAACACGCTCAGCCAAATAAAGTGGTAATTCAGGGGGAGCTGCAACCAAACTAGGGAGACAATGAGTGGGCAGGAACATGCCGACCGACTTCCAACAGTTCTGCCGCGGAAGCCAACTGGAACTCACCAGTGTCCGTTCTCCGCCTCCTCCACAAACTGGACCAGGTCTCCCGTCTCCAGAGAGAGGTCCCGTGCTTCTGTAGACTCGTACGTCAGCTGCACCCGGAAGCGACCGCCATCGGCCTGCAGACAGGAATGACGTGTCAAACTCTGCGTTTTCTCTAAACCGCAGATGTTACAGACAGATGTTTAATGTTAGCATTTATTTGTACGCCGCAGAAAGCTACGTGGTATTTTTGACATGTCATATTACATTCACATTATGTGGTTATGACCTGATATGCATATCAGGAGACGGTGGTGTTTAGTGACAAGGCTGCCAAGCCAGTGACCGCAGTTCAAGACTGTGTTTCAATATTTGCAAGAGTGAAACCTCTGGGTATTTGGTTTTGGGCACAATCATTTTGAAAAGGAGAGCTAGGGGCATGACACGCTAGCATCAAAATTGCTATTTTTAAAACAGTAAGAAGTCTCGACACAACATGAAACTTTGCTCGTAGCATCACCAGGGTCTCTACTCATGAACACGAGCAATGAGAACATTGTTTGTGTCGCCGTCATGGCAGACAAAAAGTGTCGATCCCCGAGTGCGACCTGACAGGCACGCTTGAGGAGCGGTTCACCATCACTCTCCTGCCTGTCAGGTCGCACTCGGGGATCGACACTTTTTGTCTGCCATGACAGCGACGCGCAGGAGATGCAGCAGCTAACGTGAGTTGTTCAAAAACCTTCTTTTTCATAAACTCTGTGTACACAAACAATGTTCTCAATGCTCGTGTTCATGTGTAGAGACCCTGGTGATACTACGAGCAAAGTTTCATGTTGTGTCGAGACTTCTTAGTGTTTTAAAAATAGAGATTTTGATGCTATCGTAAAAGTGCCCCTAGGAGACATCGGGAACATTGCCAGCTGTGTTTGTGGTAAACAAAACAAGTATTTTTAATCAAATCATGATCTCTAACCCTTAATAATATTAATTAAAATAAACTCACTCTGCCATACATCATTCTTTTTGGAGAACTTAACCCAACACTTAACCCAAACCAACAGTGGTAACAATTACATTCACTATCGCATCATCTGATCATCTTATTTTCACCATCAATCGATTAATCGTTTGTTCGTGAACATTTCCCAGAAGGTGAAACTGTTGTCTTCAAATTGCTTCTTTTGTCAAAACCCAAAGACTCTTCATTTACTTTTATAAAAGTCAAAGAAAAGCAGCAATTCGTCACATTTAAGAAGCTGGAACCAAAAAACGTTTGACTTTCTGAATTTTGAATTTTGTTTCAACCGATGATCAAACTAGTCGTCGGTCTTTTGTGAGCTGCTTCTCTACTGGAGCTGGTCGAGTCACGTACATTTGAAGTGGCTGGAATCGTCCTCTCAAACTTCACATACAGTCATCATTAATATTTTCAGCCTAACGAGGTAATAGCTCATCAGGACCTGCAGTGTCTGATACATATCTAATCCAGGTTTTATTTTTTCTGCTGCTCATCGTATATATATTTTTTCCACCTTCAGGTTTTGAACATTAATGAGGTTTCCAATCAAAAGTTTTAGCTTCAGTTTTTCGGTTATGTTAAATCTTTAAGATAACGCCGTCGTGACTTCAACTCGCTGAGAGTGAAATCTGAGCGGCTTCATTAAAAGCTTCAGTAATTAGTTTTTTTATTGGGGGGGGCTGAACATCAAACACATTTAGAGTGTGTCTACTTGATTAATGTATGTCCAATATTCACTCTCCCTTTAGTTTTGTTGTTTTTTGCAATCATTTTACGGCTTTTAAGGGTTTAGAGGAGCCATATTCGCCTCTCCCTTGTCATTTTAAACACATGGTTTGTTGTACTGATGTTTTGTACAGTGTTGATGAGTGTGAGGTTCAGATTACATTCAGACACCACATGAGTTTTTCTTTGCTGTCTTCCAGTTTTATCCACAGGCCGGATTCATTATGTTTTCTTTGATAATAACCACAAATAATTGAATTTTCCACGTATCATCCGATGAGAAAATGTCAATTCTTTGAAAACATGTCTGCGTGTGTGTGTGTGTGTGTTCGCCGTGTGCCTCCACTGTACATCACACAGATTCTAATGGATCTGGAGAGGCTGCCTGTGCCCAGCAGACCTGTGCAGCTATAATCACATCCTTTCTTCTCTCCTCCCTTCGCTTCTTAAATGTCAAGTCGTCAGTGCCCGCTGCTAATGAGACACATGTCCATGGGAAATAATTAAGCTTCTCTTTCGTGGGGGGGGGGGGGGAGATCAGGAGGGGATTTAGTAGAAAAAGAGGGAAAAGTGAAGGATGAGCGGAAAGGAAATGAGGGATGAGTGGAGAGCTGTCGAGGGACGGTGAGTGATCGTGGAATGTGATGATTTATGGCGAAAGCTGGCGTGACCCAGCAGGACTGTAACGGGAGCGCTCGGCTACATTTCTCACTTGTGCCGATGATTGACAACGTACTGTTTAATTCAGAATACAATTATTCACAACGTTGGCTTTTTATTCGAATCTCTCTTTTCCACACCGGGCCCGGCGATGCTTCGGGTTTATATCTGGGTGTAACTTTCCTTCACTTCCTGGCCAAAATGAGCTGCAGTCTTGAGCGATACCTACGTTTTTATTGTTGCCTTCCTCCTCTGAAGAGTTGGAGGATTCCTCTGCGCTGGAGGGGATCGTCTCAAAGTCGTCCGTGTCCATGGAAGGGAGACGCCGCTGGGCCCAGCCTGAGTGCAAGCAAGACACGTTATTAACCACCAAAATGTAGACAGAAACAGGAAGGAATGTCCTTATTCCCCTCGGCAGGTGACAGGAAACCATTGTTAATACCTTCTTATACGTCTGGTTATACTGCGACACACCTACCAGCTGCAGACAAACAGCTACATGTCACGTTGGGCGACACGATGGACTGATTTGGCTTCTGAAGGGTGGCACGTCCTAAAAAGTTTGAGAGCCGCTGCATTAATTACCCATGTTGAGCTGCTGGGTGGATGATTTAGCTACTCTGATTGAGTTGCAGCGTAAACAGTCTTCTACAGTTCAGTGAAGCAAACTAGACAGCAACATTTCCAGCGTCTGAGCAGAGCCGGCATCGACAGCAGAGACTGCAGTCTGCATCCTGTCTCCGGCTGACAGTCAATTCCCTCTCTTTACTTCCATGCAATCTTACTCTGACTGATAAAGTGAGCTTTAGTTGTCTCAACTTAGGGTCGGGTCATACGTGATACGGGTCACTTTGCAAGTCACTGACAAATCACTTGTTCAGTTCACCTTTCAGAGAACTGAGTGTTCAGGGGACTATTTCTTTGAACGTCAGTGATAAATACACATTTCTTGTATCACTGTGCATCGAGAAACATGCATCTACACATGGACGAGAGGCTCGTTAGAGAGCAGGAAGTAAAAACGGTTTACTCCACGGCCGAGCTGTAAGTTAGCTTAGTAAGCTAGTTGTGGTAATCAGCTAGCCTCTTGTCCATTAGTAGAGGCATACATCCTTCTGCGTAGGGATACAGAACGAAAACAGTCCCAATATGAAAGGTCTGTGGATCATCAAGAGGAAAAACTTAGATTTTTGATAAGAATGTGAGATTGCACTCATTTACTTCTGACCAAAGTTAAACATTTTCAAGTGTCACACCATCCGAGGGTAGAAATCAAACGCTGCAATAAGAAGAGTTACACATGTGAAAAACGTCAAATTAAAGACCTCCACCAACCAACCATCAACACGTAAAACTGAAACCAACTCCACAACAACACCAGCACATGAATGAGTGTGTTAGAGATGAGTCCTGCTCTGCAGTTACCTGGTTGGGAGGTGGATCTAGGGACAGCGCCAGCAGCAGTAGCAGTGCTGCTAGTCATGCTCTGACGTTTCCTGACTGCAGCCATAGCACCACGCAAAGTATCTGGAGAAAATGCCAAATGCTTTATACCTTCTTTCTCAATATGATCGCCATGCAACATCTTCAACCACAAGCAAAGTTTCAAACGAGAAAGCTCCGATAAATAAAATGAAGTTCAGTCTACAGAGCCAAGACAGCAGCGCGCCTCTCCTCATGCAGAAATCAAAAACAAGTACAGACGCTTCAAAACACCAAAACTACAACAGAACTGAGATCTTATACTATTTTAATTTACTCATGCATCACTTCACAAATCACAATTCAACACAGCAGGCGACACACAGAGATATGGAAGGTGAACAAGCATACAAACACGTGCGTATACAGTACACACACACCACACACCACACACACATGAATAAAATAAGTTGTGACTGATTAACCAAACAACAGGCTGAAACACCCAGCATGCTCAAAACCTGCACATGACAGAAACATGTCGGCATGTTCGTGTACCTTCGTAACCAAACGGAGTGGGATCACTCTTTATCTCATGTCTCTTGCTCTTTATGCTAGCAGAGAGAGGACCTGGCCGGGGGGGAAATAACATGCAACCAGAGGATTAATTACATACGGACAGTTTAAACAATGTATTTAAGATACGACATGTGAGTAAAAAGCTCAGGTCCTGATTATTTACAGCGTAGGAACAGGACCTGGTGGTTCTGCTGGAAAACACTTCTTCATGGTCTCAGATTCCAGAACTTTGTTTGCAGTTTACTGACTGTTCATTTCTTATTTTTTCTAATTAATGACCACCCCGAGTGTTTGAAGACTTGAAGGCTCGCCACGAACTCTCACTACTCTAAGCAGCCGTACTCTCATCAGCTGCATTATTTATCAGATAGAATATAGAATTCCCTCTGCTGCATGTGGTCTGAGACCGGATGGTAATCATTTCTCACATGCTGTAAATATAAAAAAGTGTTTGCTGGATTATTCAGACTTTGAGCACATTTCTGAAGCTCATCTAGTGAGATTGCGTGAAAAGAATTCCTTGACAACTTAAAACCGGATGATAATTAAAATAATTTGATTTTGAACAGTGAAGTTAAGAATGTTACATATTAAATTGAAACTTGGACAGTGCAGGATGTGTTCTGCATAAATTACTCTGTCCTACATGTCATGACTTAAACAGATAAGTGAGTCGTAGGCTTATTAAAATTTGATGTAAACATACGAGTGTGTTTGCAGAGAGTGGTTCACGTCTGAATAGCAATAGAGGATCATCCCTTGTAGTTACACCTTGGGTCTGTAACTTTTTATAGGTTTTGGAGAAATCATTGATACGATGCTTTCAAGTTCTTGTTGTGAAAGTAAAGTGTCAGAATAAAAAACATAGTGTCAAAATGAATAAATATAGGATGAAAATAAATAAAGTTTCAAAATAGTTTAATAGAGCATCAAAATATATAAATAGTATGAAGAAAATAAATATAGCGTCAAAATAAATAAAAATAGAATCAAAATGATTAAATATAGAGTCAAAATTAATAAACATGTTGTCAAAATAAATAGTGTCAAAACAAATAAATATAGTGTCAAAATAAATAGTGTCAAAACAAATAAATATTGCGTCAAAATAAATAAACATATTGTCAAAATAAATAGTGTCAAAACAAATAAATATAGTGTCAAAATAAATAAATATAGCGTCAAAATAAATAAATACATAGTGTCAAAATAAATAAATATAGCGTCAAAATAAATAAATATAGTCTCAATGTAAATAAATATAGTGTCAAAATAAATAAATATAGCGTCAAAATAAATAAATGTAGTGTCAAAGTAAATAAATATAGCATAAAAATGAATAAATATATCATCAAATTAAATAAATATAGTGTCAAAATAAATAAATATAGCATAAAAATCAATAAATATAGAGGCCAGAGCAGCACTTTACTGTGTGCACGTAGTTATGGAAGATGTGGTTTTGAAAAACTGATACTGATAATCAATAATTTGATAAAATCTAAATCATCTGACTGCTTGTGGTCACATCAAACTTTCTTTATTAATATTTTTTTTTGCACATTAACAGCGTTTTGACTCGTCCTTGCAGGAGAAGCGCAGGTGTTACTAATAAACACTAACGAGGGCTCTTTTCTCTTCAAGTGTCTCAGTCGGCCATGACGGCCTGACAGTGAGTCAGCGTGAACACGAGGAGCGATCATTAACCTGATTATTTACACCTGTGTGTTTCCCACTGTGACATGTCAACATGGCTTCAGTATAAAAGGCTGTTTATACGGTAACTGTTAGAAAAATCTAATCACAAGGCAGAAAAAGTCTGTTCCTGCTTTCAGGGCACAAGGTGGATAAGAACTACAATCTGAGGCTGAGAAGCTGCGGCCGCGTTCCCGACACCACTGAGCACTTAATTGGTCGTACGGTAAAAAAAGGAATATAAAAGAAGACAAGATCCGACAGTAGAAGTAGTTCAAGGGAAAACTTCAATTGGAGTTTTTTAATTCCTCTCCTGCCTGCTTGAAAATGAACTTCTCATCTGCGTTCCTGCAGTAAAATTGCACTTCTGCTGCCACTTTGAATGTCACCCTGCGCTCCAAATGTCAGCTTATCAAAATTCGTATTTCCTTTACCGTTGCTGCTTTTAATAAAAAAAAGAATATGTATGTCTGCTCATTTGCGGCTCTTTTCCCCTCTAACATTGTTTTTCATTCTCAGCAAAGGCTTGACTTTTTCTATGCATCTCATAAATTTCAAGGGAGCAGCAAATAGGGAGCTGGTAATAAGAAAATTGCTTTTTTTTTTTTTTTTGTAACCCACACTCTTTACATGTACACACATACAGATTCAATCCACGTGTTTTTTGGTCATGACTGACCTGAAAATGCAAAGTATTTGTTGAGTAAAGAGAGCCGGGGGAAGTGCTGAAGGACAAATCTACCTAAACAGTGTTTTCTCATCTTGTAATTGGAAGTATAGTGCTGACACATTTTGTTCTACCTCTAAATATACAGTTTGTAGTATATGTCATTCTTTGCAGTCATTCTGGTGATATAAGCCGTATAAACCTCACTGTAGACGTGTGTAAATAGCATGTGTCGGCTATTTGTTGTCTTTTAAATCGAACTGAGGCCACAAGAGATTTTCAAAATTAACATTTAGCTTACACACAGCAATCATTTAGCATCTGAACCAACGGACACCGACATCTGCAAGTCAGTTTTAAGGCTGTTAAATGTGCTACAGACGTGAAGCTAATTAGCCGAGCGAGCTACGGTGCAGGACAAGATGTGTGCACACTGGTAGCTAATGTGTGAGAAAGCTAACACGGGTTGTGGTTGAAATTCAAAGCTCGTCTTGTTTGTGTTGCAGGTTTGCTGTTTAAGCTGCAAGCATGTTGGTGTTAACGGTGAAGTTAAAGGTGTAACTTGTAGAATATGGCCAGAATTCGAAGCTATAGCGCAAAAACACGAGTCGTAATGGATAACAGCTGCTCATTGCTAGCTATCCTTGGCTATAGCTAGCTACCATTAGCTAATAAGTTACCTGTGGAGCCAGTGGCCCTCGAGACGTAACGTATAACCTGATGTTTCTTCCAAATCTGTTGATTATGTTAGCTCATTTTTAAAAAAAAAAGTTTTAAACTAAGATTCTGACTATATCGTACTTATTGTTTAATGTTGCAAACTGGATTTGAATGTACCAGTTTGTTCCTACTGCAAATATAATAATTCTAACAAAGCTAGAAAAAAACATTGAATTGAACTGTAACATGACGTTAAGTGACAGCAGAGGAACTTTCTTTTGCACTGAAATTATCTTAATTTTCACACCTTTTTATTCAACGCTTGACGACTGAAAGAGCCTCTCGCACAACGCAGTGTTATAATTAGGCTTCTCCTGTGAACACTCATTCATTAGTCTGCCGTGTGCGACTGACTGTGTGTGTCGGAGCGGTGAATGTGGACAGAATAGAGAGAGACAGATTGTAAAAGCAAAGAAAATACAGGTAGAGCAGAAGGTGGAGGCAGGAAGACGTTGGACAGCTAATCATGTACCTTTTGTGCGTCTGGCGGCGAAGGAGGAGGAGGAGGAGGATGAGGCGAGAGAGGAGGTTAGAGAGAAGCGGCGGGGGACCTGTGTCTCCTTAGCAGCTGGTTCTAAAGGCCAGAGCGGGGTCAGAGAGGGAGGAAGAGACAGGGAGAGGGAGAAGGAGAGCGAAGGGAGAAGAAAGGGAGAAGAAGCCGAGGAGGTCAGAAAGACGAGGCGTTAAACCAAAGAACAAACCAGGTAACAGAGGAAAAAGAAGGGATTCTTTACACCCATCGTCACATTAAAACACAAAGCTTTGAAGCTATTTTTACAATTATATATATATAAATATTAATAATTTAGCTACTGGGCAGTTATCAAATGTATCAAACTGCTTTAAAAGAGCAAATCAACACTTTGAGCAAAAGGAAAGAGGAAGCAGGAAGTGTGTGAAACAATGTGAAACAAACAAAGGTCACGTGATGTTAGATGGAAAGGCCAGAAGAAAAACAACAAGTGCGTCAACATTTTCAGTTTCTGTTTTAACAGATTTCTAAAGTTAAGAATGAACGCCGACGCTCAAAAACAGCAACTTTATAAGGAAATGTCTGTGAATTTTTAGTCGTATAAAACAAGCGAACAGTTTCGGAGTCGGGGTCCAATCGAGGTGGTTGGATTGGTCGTAATAATCATAATAATAATACTATCATTCACAACTTTATTAGATCAAAAGAAGTTGTTCGGACTTGACTTTCTGTGTCAGCGGTTCAGGGACGTAAAAGGAGGAGTCGCATTAGATCAGGACAAAGTACGAAGCTTCGCATAAATATCTGTCAGCCGTCACTAATCGAATAAATACGACTTTCCAGCATCAGAAGTCTTATTATACCTGACGCAAGAGCGCTGCAACACACTCCTGCAACAACTCTCACTGACATGCACACAATGAAACTTGAGTGTGAATGACCAATTCAACCATGTTGGAAAGATGCAGAAGAAAAGGCCGCGTCTCTTTATAAAACCAGCCGAGCCGCCGTGTGAATGTCGGAGTGTCGGAGCAGAAAGAGCCGCTCTTGATTTCGGTCCTTTTCTATAGCGATCGAACACGCCGGGCTTATTGAGTGGACGCACGCGGCGGTGAAGCACAGGAAGCTGCAGACAGCACTCCTGCTAACGATCAGTCCATTCAGCAGGAGGACACCTGCCATCGACCCAGCAGACGGAGCATTCAGTGCTCGAGTGTGTTCGTACAGTTGTACAGAGTGTGTTGTATGACTGCTAGAGTTTACAACAGCCTCCACTCAGCTGGTTTCATGGTTATCAGCAGATTTATTCTAGTTTTACAACACAATCAGTTCTCATAATTTAACATAACTAAACCCCCGATGATTGATTCAGGTCCACATCTGGACTGCTTTGAATTTCATCTTTAGTTTCTACAATCTTTCATTTTCACGTCCGTCCCTCACGAGGCTGTTGGATTACTTTGGGCCTTCTGGTCTGGAGATCTGACTACATTTACCGACTCCACCACCTCGTTTATCAGCCTCATTTGGAGCATCTGTGTCTTGAAGACTGGCTGAGCTGCTTTGAAAGGAAAGCAGAACCTGGAATCAAGGCCCGCCCTCCTCCAAAAATGTTAATATGCTTCCAAATGTCAAGAGGGCTTGAATATTAGAGGGTGACATTTAGCGCCACGCTCGCCCTCGCCGTGGTGTCACCACTGCCGGGACTCTCTCTTTCAGTACATCTGTCTATCTCCGCAGTCTCCCTGTCTTCAAATGCTGTCTCTTCAACATCGCCCTGTCTCTCTCTCTCTCTCTCTCTCTCCCCTAAATCACAGTTTCCTGGTTGCAGTGCGGGCAGATGCAGACGATACTGACATGAACAGATAAGAGGGGAGTCGAGGGAGACGTGGCCTTTATTACGCTCAGACACCGCGGGCGCTGGGACACACGGAGCGAGATCTGCCCGACGACAACGAGACACACACTGACACTGAAATTTATATAACATGCGAGCGACAAAAAAAAGAAGGAGGACAGCAGCAGCAGCAGCAGCTGAGTGACTGGAGACTGACTGGACAGATACGAGGGAGACGGTGCTGCTGCTCAGGATGATGATGATGAAGATGATGATGATTATCATTATGATGAAGATGACAGTGACAACAGACGATGACGACGATGGTTTTGGACAATAATGCGGTTGGCGACGATGATGATCTTGCCGGACGCGTCGCTGTTACCTGCTGGGAGAGACCTCCTGTTGGAAAGGCCCTGCAAGGTGAAGCGTTTCCTAGCGTTAGCGGCCGAGTGGCCTGATTGGCCGGCTGAAGCGTCAGCTGAGAGGGAAAGCAAGATGGAGCAGGGGTTAGTAAGTTCAGCAGCGGGAAAAAGGAAGAGGAGCAGGCCTCGACTGTTTGAAAGTGTTGAATAGATTAAATGTTATACATGATGTCTGAGTAGAGATATTGATGATTAACTCATCATAAATGTACTGACGATCAGAGACGGCATGAATACATCGAAGAAGGACAAATATAGGCTTTTCAAATATATCAAAATAAGTAAGAGAAAATGTATTTATATATACATATGTAAGACTTTCCATACAAACTGATATTATTACGTTGTGAGAAGCACCAATACGGGTTGGACTTTGACCTCTGTATACTTTATTTTACTCACGAAAACAGTCAGAGCAGGACACAAGATCAATATAATCAATCAGTGTGAGACTGATGGACACAACTGAGTGTAGCAGGAGGAACAGTAAACATGCAGATTTTTGGCAGAATTGTTAAGTCTTTGGATATTAGATCTTTTTTTTTTTCTTTATAAAAACAACCACGTGAATCCAGAGAAGTCCGGGAAGATATAATGAGAACGACCTCACCCTCACTTTTCAACAACCGGAGCTGAAGTGCCCTTGAGCGAGGAAATCAACCCTGAATGGCTCGAGTGGAGCTGCTCAATAATGCCCCGACGAGAGAGAGAATGAAGCAGCGCAAAAAAAAGAAAAAAACACAGAAGAATAGTTCTACGCAGAGAGAGCAGCCTGTCAGCAGAAAAAGTCGGCAGCACAGAAAGACACTCACTCAAATCACTCGTCCATTTAAACATTCTGCTCATCCATGAAAGAGTTATTCAATATGAAGTCGCTGTAAAATAATCTCGCAGCCTTCCAGTAATCTGATCTGCACATCAGAGCGACTCGTCCTGGTCCTGCTGCACCTACAGAGTCCATCTGTGTCTGTCAGTCCGGACACAGTGACCTCGCTGTGGTGATACTTGGTTCTGTATCGCAGGCAACCGGACCCGTTTACGGTGTGAAGACGTTTCACCTGTCATCCAAGAGGCTTCTTGCACTTCTAACCAACTGGGGGGGAGTTGCAGGCTTTTAAACTCTGTGTTGGAGTGTCCTGAAGGTCACGTGTGGGTCGTGTTGGTTGCTATGGCTACCAACCACTCACACCTGGGCTCACCTGGCCCTAGTAACCCACATGAAGGTTTAGCCACTTGCGATGAGAGGTGAGACGTCGAGGTGCCTCCGATACAGCACTTAGAATTACCACGACCTTCATCAACACCATAGTGCTCAACTCTGATTGGCTGAAGGGCTTCAAATAATCTGTAACAACTGTGTAGTTCACCAGTCTAGTCGTCTTTCACTACATCTGGAACTTGCTGCTTCAGTTCTTTCCGGCTAATAGCCGAGCGAAAGGGTTAAATGAGCTGAGCGAGCAGTTTATCTCCCGTCGTCAAGTCATTTCTAAGTTTCGTCGGATTTACTGGTGTAGTGAACAACATTTCCATTGCATAAGAACCTTTTGGGATATTCACTGTTTCAGGTGTTAGTCAAACCCCCAGGTGTTGACAGTTATTGCTTGTGAAAAACTTTCAATTTTGGTTGCAAACTGCATGAAAATATAGAGCTCATTATCCCGTCCATAAATCAGTTTACGTAGAAAAAAGATTGTCTTCCAGCTCCAAGATGTGCCTGAGATCTCTCACATCTTTAAAGTTATTTTTTACCATCAGAGTTATACAGTGAGAGTTGTCACAGGAACTAATAGAACTGATAATTTGCCAAACATGTGCAGGATTAAGCATCAGGTGATCAGGTGTAAATGACTGAAGGCCCGCTCTTCTACCAGCGGGACATTAACACCTCTTACACAAACACACAGCTGATGAGCCAACACATCCGGAATAATGTGTCGAGTACACATCGAGGAGGCACGCGTGACTGCGAGTTATTCATCGGTGGGAAGCAGCTGATCGGCGCTTGAGATGTCAGTGGAAAGTGTTTTCTGTCGGTTGGGTCGGGGGTGGCTGAGACATTTCACAGCGTAAAGCAGAACTAAAACAGCTCCTTAATTTTGGACCGATAATGCATCACGCAGAGCGACGCTTCTCAAACTTTTCTGGCACTGCCCCCCCAGAAGCAAAACATAGTTCAAGCCCTAATCTCACATTATTTTTGGCAATCGTTAACAGTAACTCAGGAAGCAACTAATAAACAGGATCCAAGCTGAATTTGAGGATCGGCATGACACCATCGCTAACTCTTGTAAATCATATTCGATAAACTGAGTCTCGCTACATGTTTGTTCCCCTGATCATCTACCAGATCTACAGAAACAAACAGTGAGAAAGGGGGGTTGGAGACTCTCAGTACGTTTACATGCACAGCTTAGTCAGATTACAGCCATAGTTCGACTATGCTACTAAATCAGACAACTGCAGTTGTCCGAGTATACATGCCGGTGAGAAAATCGGATTATTGGCCGGAGCATGTCATACCCCGGTACTATAGGTGGCGCTGTACATATTTCAACTAGTGGTAACAGAAACACCTCCAGCTGACCTCTTTACGTCACCAGCAACAACAAACTGCCTCAGCATTCCAGAAAGATGGAGTACAAAGAGCGAGACGAAGCTACATCTTTGTACATTTCGTATATGGTGTACATGATAATTACACAAACTAGATGCACAATGGCGCTCTTTCTTGCGGTGATTTTGGAGGAAAGACGCCGCCGTCGCCGTCCTTCTACTTCTGGCTCACGGCCCGGGGAAAGAAATCTCGAGCCTGCCCAGAATGCAGATCTAAATCCGATCTGATGAAACGAATACATGCAGGAGTAATGCGACTATCAATCGAATAATCTAGGTGCTTTATTTTGACTATGAGAAATCCGATCCGGTCCGATTTTAGTCGGACTAAGGTGTATACATGCATCTTAAAGATCCAATCATAGTCGGACTGACACAGTAATTCAGTTTTCTTGAGTGTCATGTAAACGCACTGACTGTAGTGGAAGGAGAAGAAGTGTTCTGTTGAGTAGAGCGGAGACAGAATGTTAAAAGGAGGAGGGGGAAAAAAAAAGATGGAAAGAAAACAGTGGCAGGAGAAGTGACAGACGGAGGGAGAGAAGAAGAGAAGGAGGGCAGGGGAGGAGAAGGTGTGAATGGATGTGAGGAGGCAGGTGTAGGTTTGGACAGTTGGCTTTATAATAGTGGTCAGACACCCATTTGAGGGGTGAGACCAAAAACAACAGCCGCTGTCAGCTGTCCCTAACCTTTAACTTTGTTCCAGCAGTGGGGATTGGAAGAGGAGGAGTGTGTGTGTGTGTGTGTGTGTGTGTGTGTGTGTGTGTGTGTGTGTGTCGGGACGGAGTGCAGAAGAAATGCATGAAGGAATCGAGGACACGAACCACGAGTGCACTTGCTGCTTCTCTGGAGAAAAATAAAAGGCTGAATGCTGCAGAACATTGTCAGTGTTACAGGAAGATTCGGACCGGTCTCTGTCTGGATCCGACAGAATCAGTCCACACTGACTGAGAGAACATTCACACTGAACCTGTTAAATCTGTCGGTGCTGTTTCTTTTTAATGTTGCTCAGCGTTTCACAGTCGTTTTCACACCAGAAACTTTAAATTTAGACGGTTTAACGCAAACGTAGACGGTGAGATGAGCATGTGAGCGATGTGTTCAGCTGAGCCAGAACTTTAAAGCTGTGTGCTCAGTTGGACCTTAGAAAGACCACTGGGACAATGTGTGTGTTTCATCAGATAAAGTCTTGACCACATTTGACTATATCATATTGTAAAATATTCTTCAGTTTACATTATTTTACATATTTTCTTTGACTTACAGCCATCTTTAATATGCTGTTGCTTTGATTTAAACCAGATAATAAAAGTGACAGCTTTTAATTTGTATCACACAATAACAATGAGTCATTAATCTGTCCACATCTGGACCCTGTGAGCTCTGTTTAACCAGCTGTGTGAGAGGTTTAAGTTAAACTTCAAAGACAGGGACCTCTAGTGGTGCTACAAGGCACCAAACCACAGATGCAGCTCAGACTTTAAAACTCAAACAGTCAAACTGATTCACATCTCGACTGGAGCTACAATTTCTCATATAAAGGCATAAAATTGCAACTGAGCTCACTGGAATTCCCTCAAGGCATTCCTGAGCGTATCGCGTCCACAAGAGTGGGACGGACGGACGGACGGACGGATGGACGGACGGACATACTGAGGACTAAATGCCTCTGAGAGGCCTGAGAGAGGAGGTGGTTCCCTGGAGACGACTGTGGTGGAGGACTCCTGTCACCTCGATTTAGTCTTAGATTCACTAATCCCGCCCACACACACACACACACACACACACACACACACACACACACACACACACACACACTCTGGTCAACAGAACCATTGCTGATAGACTGCTGATATTCTCACTCACTGGAAAGTAACACTGAGGGCTTTCTCACAAGCGTGAAATCGTACCTGTTATCTTATCCCCAAGTGTGGTTCACAACTGTGTGTGTGCGTGCGTGTGTGTGTGTGTGTGTGTGTGTGTGTGTGTGTGTGTGTGTGTGGGAGCTGTCCTGTATCCCTGCATGCTTTTGGCCTGACTGCGTTTGCAAGGGTTGATAAGTGGATGTGCATTTTCAACGTGTACATGCATGAAGTACAGCATCCAGGCTTGGACGAGAGATTGTGTGTGTGTGTGTGTGTGTGTGTGTGTAAGCATGTGTTGTCTCGCTTGGCCTTTTCTTTCTCTTTACACGTTGCTGCCACAGTAAACTCAATGATGCGACCTGAGGGCTCACACTTCAGTCCTCCGCCACAGTTTATCCTGTTTCCTCCTGCAGGTAGCGGGACGTGTTGGCTATTTGCAGGAGGAAAAGACAACGATCTGATAAATAGTTTACTCTGGTTGGAGTCATCGTGACCACTCACCTCTCTTCTGCCTCATATTAGGGCTGGGGTCGGTCCTCCTGAAGCCCGACTCTGGACTCGATGAATCCGACTGTCTCAGCGCCATCTTACGCACATTCCTATTGGATCAGAGGGACGGGTAAAAAATTAGTATAAGCCAATTAAAATGGCTGAAACTCTGATGCTGGGCTTCAGATCTGGTAGCTCACCTCATGGGGGCTCCGAAGATGTTGAGCTGGCTGGCTTCTGTGAACACAAGAGAGACAATATTTAATATTCTTCATCACGCAACAACATCGTGTCTTCAGTGCTTTCTCCAAAATGATCCACACAACTGTCAGAGAAACTATTTATGAGTGATGAGTTACATTTTCTGATGTGCCGCCTCAGTGAAAAACGTCTGGCTAAGTGACAGCAACTACAAACTACTCTGTTAATGTTTGGGAACGCTCTCAGACGTGGTTAAAAGAGTGTGTAACAGAGAAATGTAATGACATAAACTCAGAAAAACACAACGCAGCCCCGCTGACGGGACAACAGGACGAATACACACCGATCAAGATTCAAACTACTGACAGGTGAAGTGAAAATCATCTCAGTACAACGTGAAGAAGTTCAGACCAACAGCGGTGGCAGCAGCTGCTCAGTAATGGCCCGAGCAACGTGACAGAGAGCTTTACTTTGGTCATTTCCTGTTTTATTTTGTAGGTTTAGCCCTCACACATCATGTTGTGCTTTACTTCCTGTCTTTGTGATTGCCCTGATTTGTCTCACTTGTCTCAGATTATCCTCCTGTGTGATATCGTTCCCTCATCAGTGCAACTTTTGTATATATAAACGAAATAAAGGAGGGAAACCACTTATTAATTTACTTACATACTTATTGAGCTGCGCTTTCAGACTTGGAAACCTGTAGCATCTTAATATCTAATTCACTAATGTCCTCTACAAACACATCCTGCCTTTGCTGTGTGACATCAGACAACTTCTCCCTCATCAGGTCGTGTTAGACGGACGTGCTCTGAGTTTACAAGCAGGAACATCAGCTGTAAGTGGCACAAATTCAACTTCCAGTTCAGAGTTGTCTAGTTGCCTCTCTCTAGTTCTTTGTTGTCTGGTTTTGTGACTGGATTCATCTCGCTGTTTCAACCTCGACACATCTGTATCTTTACACTGGTGTCTGGTGAAGTCAGGACCAGACAGTTGTCTTGAGTCGTCATTACAACAGGTCAAGATATCAAATCATAGAGAACAAACAGTACCGGACACAAAACGGTCTAACTGCGCTGTTTTTCTGACCAGCTGTGAAGTGGAAGGATGGAGGTTGTGTGTCTAAAAGAGTCGTTTTACACCACAAAAAGCTTCTCTTCCCTCTCCTTCCATTCTCACATTTGTATTTATTTATTTTTTTTGTCATTTCCATGCTTACAATCTCCCAAACTGCTGCGTCAACTCCGTGAGCTGCTTTTTTATTGGCCTGATAGAAGTCACTTTGCGGCGCTATAAAGAGAGGAAGAAACTTCAGAACAGTAAAGTCACCGGGAGGATGCCGCTTTAAGATATCAACCCATATCTAAACAAGGAGCTTCGTAAATGCAGAGTTAACAAATGCGGCCTGCCACAGGATTCTGCTGCGCGACAAGAAATCTCCAGAGAAGGATCTAGTAAAATAACTGCAGACAGTTGGGCGCAGCCTCAGCCAAATGCATAGCTCACATAAGTGAAATACCAAGCTCTGTGAATGATCTGGCTTGTCACCTCCTGTTCCAAGCAACCAATGAACCTGTCGCAGAAACGCCGACTCAGCGCCGAGCCATTCCACATGCTCCAAATATTGTGCTCAGCAAAAGGGATATGTTTTTTCATCATGGATCTAGCGATGTTTTATTCATAAAGACTGCTCTCATTGAGCTGTGAGAGGGGAACCAGAGAGCAGAGCTGAATGGAAGGAGCGGGGCATTGTTGCAGAAACATGCTGGAATCAAACAAAGTTCTTCCTTTTCAGACGAGTGGATCCCGGCTGGCAGCGTGTCAGCGTGTGACAGCGGGCGGTTCTACTGTGGTTTTTTAAGAGGTCAGCCGCTGCTCTGCCAGATCTGGAGGAGACTCCGGTGCAGAATCGGACCTTCTGGAGGGATAAACACCCAGAGTCACATCAGATTCTGCTCTGACCTGGAGCCGTTCACCAAGCTCAACGATTATCTTGCATTTATTTGTTTTAAGCAGCGATCCACGGAGGTGACTGTCATTGTCGGGTGTTTATGTTCTGTGTGGAGTTTGAGTAGAAATGTGTTTTACGTTATGAGTCCTCTGGCTGACCTGACCAGCCTCGGTGCACTAACACTGAATATAAACTGTAAGAAGAAGAAACACAGCTGCTAAACTGTTTGTACATTTCTATCACTAATTCAATCTGTGCATAGTATAATCAGAGTGCAGGTAAATCATCCCTCTGACACGAGGTTGCCTTCGTGTGTCCGTGCTGACTCTGCCTCCAGCCTGTTATTAAAGAAATTAGAATAAATCCATACATGTAAGTAATCCCTACGTCTCCTGCATGCATCCTACTTAGGACATTAAATAGTCCACTGAATAAGTTATTCCTCATATATGCTATTTGTGGTTTTGTGTCGACATTCAAATTGTTTTGCCCCCAAAGGCTCGGTTTCCTTCAGGGGATCAATAAACTACCGACAGTAATGTGATTTTCTCGCTGCAAAGAAGAGGATTCATAAATTCAAAGGGCTGGTGCATTAGCATGAGCACAGACATGGTAAGCGGCTGTGTTAGCTGTGTTAGCTGTGTTAGCGTAGCTCAGGCTAGCTGATGTTTTCCACGCAGCTTCTCTACATCGAGCTGCGCAGACTGAGGAATCATCTCCTTCTTTATCGTAGCTACATCTAAACAAGTGAGGTCAATGTTTGCATTTAATGTTTGCAGGCAGACATTCTGCATCTTAAAGGGATAGTTCAGGTTTTTTGTCATCAATCCAAAGTCTTTATTCAGCAAAAGACAGAAACGTGAATTCAGAAGGCGTACGGTAATATTTCTTTAACATTTTATGAGTTTATTTTGTTCATTTATTACGGCTGGCATGTGCTGTGTCTCCCAGCTGAAACCACCTCTTTTGGTAGAAATTGATATTCACAAAATATCAGGCTAGCTGGTTAGCGTGCTAACTTCTGCAGACATCTCTGGAGCACAGTACATTAAACTTAATTTTTAGCTTTATCTTTCCCAAATTGACCATAAAATATATTTTTTATAGATGATTGTCCTGCAATCAGAACTGCTGTGATAACATTGTTACCGTGAGTTACTCTGTGATTCACACACCTGATCATTACTGATAGATCTGATGGACAAAACTATGAAAACCAAAAAAAAAGGCGTGCTTGATGTTAATTCTTGTCTTAGAAATGGATCAAGGTGCATTGTTGAACGTCTCATGATCTTCATCATGGAAAGTCAACAAAAACGATAATGAAGACGTGGTTACATTACGATGTTTCGTCAGAAGGCTCGACTTGTAATAAACTGTCTATTGTTACTGAACACATCTCTCACATTAAGGTCCATCCCTCTCTCTCTCTCCTCTCTCTCCAGCACACAGAGCTCAAAGGACTGCAGCTCCTCTTCGTCCTTCCTCTCTCCCCCCTCCTCTCCCCTCATACCTGCCCCTCCCTCCTCTCATGTTCATCCCTTCAAGCCCCTCTTCATTCCCCTCTGCACTGCCTCTCGGCCTCCATCTCAGCCTCCATCTCCACCCTGAAAATCCTTTCTCCCTCTCCTCTCTCTCTCTCTCTCTCTGTCTCTTTGTCTCTCTCCACCCATCATTCCTCCACCCTCTCCTCTTCTCTCCCCATCACTTTCAATCTCCTCCCTCTCCTTTTCCCAGACCAATTTCATTCTCTCTCTCTCTCTCTCGCTCTGTCTTTCCTCTAACCTCCTCACACGGAGTCAGAGGTGTAAATCACACACGCACGCACACACACACACACACACACAGACACACACACACACACACACACACACACACACACACCTGCTCTCTGCACCGGGCCGTCAGAGCCGACTACAGCCTCTGCTCTCCAGGCTTCATGACAGGGCGGCTGTGTTATTAGTCAGTCCACTCACACACACACACACACACACACACACACACACACTCCTGCACACACAGGCGGGTTTGTCAGAGAGGCAGAGTGTGCTGCTCACAGAGCAGAGGGTGGTTTTCCTGTCAGTCAGGACCACAGAGTGGCACTGTGGATAACTGATGCTTTCTGGCACAGAGAGGGTCGAGAGAGGCAGAAACATACAGGGAGAGCGAGAGAGAGAGAGAGAGGAGGGAGGCCAGAGAAAGGTGTGTGTGTGAATATTTTAATATTTATAAAATTCTGTGTTTATGCATCATCTTTACATCTGGCCCACAGCTCTTTTTGTTGGTGTGTCAGGGCCTTTAAAACGATATATATAACGTATGCAGTGTTGTGGGGTAAGTGGGTAAGTACTCTAAATACTTTTTTCATGTAACGTAATGCGTTAGTTTCGTGCGTCAAGCAATCAGTAACTTTGTTATTTTTTAAAAAAAGTAATCCGTTATTTTAAGAATTTCTCCGGATAAGGAAAGGAAAATCCCGACTGCAGCCTGCTTTCTGTCAGACAGTACTGTGCCACCTGTGGATGTGTCAGCGGAGGCGCAGCGCTGTGATGCGTCTGTGCCCTGCTGCTGACCTACGTTACCTGTGTGTGTGTGTGTGTGTGTGTGTGTGTGTGTGAGTGTGTTTCGAACCCCCGGCAAGATGGCAGAGAGGACAGCTTTTGCATCGTGGAAGTACGCACATTATTTTCAATTCGCCAGCGAAAAGGACAAGAACAACATTACGGTAAAATGCACACTCTGCTTTGGTGCAAAGCTTCTGTTGACCGCAAAAAATTCCACTTCAAATTTAAAAAAACAAAAAAGGCTAGATGACTGACGTTATTCATCATTGTCACGACTTGTCGGTGCATTTAAAGGAGGCTGTGTGTGTGTCAGTTAAGTTGCAGCATGTGCGAGGCGCTGCAAACGGCTTCTAATTGTTGGTAACGCATGAGTACTCTAACGCGTTACTTTTATTCATAGGTAACGCTGTAACGTATCTGATTACTTTTAATTGATGGTAACGTTGTAACCTAATTAACTACTTTCCAGAGTAACTATACCCAACACTGAACGTATGACATCATACAGGATGTGAGCACAAAGCAGCTTCCAAAAGTCCTCGATGTCATCGAGATGATGTCATCAGAACCGTCATTTAAACAGAAAGCCTGAATATGAAGCGTGAGAGACTGCATTGCATTATGGGAAATGCAGTGTACTCAATTTTGCAGTTTAAAAGTCAGGATATTGTGGCAGACTCATGTGGAAGAGGACCTCATGAAAACATGACTCTAAATATTATCTTGCATTTTGCCAATAGATCCCATTAAATCCTACATACTGGACCTTTAAAGCTAAACCTATAGAGGCTCAGAGCAGCTGATGAACTGAGCATCTGCATTTCTTTTTTATGCCAGAAAAGTTTATTTTTCATTTCACATTTTTCTCCAGTTAAACTGAAGTTTGTGTTAAGTCACTTAGTGATTTTGCCCATGTCACCCAATTACTGTGTTGCATTTGTGTCTTTCTGACAAAATAACTGAACATGCTGTGATTTTTTGTTCGCATGTTGCAATGACACTAAATATATATTTTTTTACTGGTGAATTAGAAAGAGGACATTTTCCTGACTCGGCAGTCGGTACGAGCAGAAAAAGACGAGACTATCTCGCGGACGACTCCGAGATGTGCTGATAGATGCTGCTGTTGACCAGAAAATCTCCACGATAACAGAAAGAAATTGAGTCGTTGCAGTGAGAAATAATGATAGAGCAACAGCGACATGTGGAGAAATGGAAGAGAAAATCAAACCGTGTATGAATGAGTATGTATGTATGTATGTGTGTGTGTGTGTGTGTGTGTGTGTGTGTGTGTGACGATACATGTATGGCGCTCAGACAGAAGCTGAATGGAATCAGACACGTTCCGGGCCTCTCGCCATAAATTGGTGCAAAAAGGTTTTTTTATGAAAGAAGTAAAATTACACAAGGAAGGAAATGGTGTGTGTGTGTGTGTGTGTGTGTGTGTGTGTGTACCTCTGCACGCCTCTAGCTGGCCTGTAAGAACTTTACGAATCTCTGAGACCCACATATTTTTCACATCCATGGAAGGAGCCTGGGGAAAAACACACACACACACACACACACACACACACACACACACACACACACACATCAGGAAACATACAACAAAAGCCTCTGAACACTGATGGTGTTTTAAGCTGCAGTGGAGGATCTGGGTGGTGTAACACTGCCCCCATGAGGTGGACTGTGGAGAAGATCATTGAACGCCATTTAATGTATTTTTGGATCTTTATCTCTATCAAAACCATTCAAAAACATAACTTATTCATAATCAAATGACTTCATGCTGTTTTCACATCTTTATATGCGATTGTGAAATAGACGTGTTCTTCCTCACCTGAGCATTTAACACCAACTCAGACATGCTAACACATCCGACATCACATGTCATGGTTATTGATGCACAGTGGGAACCAGTGAAAGCAGAAAGTCGATTTTATAGCACACACTGAGGTCAAATGTGACTGTTTTGTCAGCAAAACATCATCAGCAGCTATTTTGAGCCTCTCTTCTCCATCAGTGTGTTATCGAGGTCTGTTTGTGTCCTTCAGAAATAACACAAATAACACCCAGTCACCGTCTGAGTTCACATACACAAGTGATGCTACACTGATAAGGCCGGCAAACGTGGGCGTTTGAGTCAGTGTTTGCAGGTATACTTCTGCAGACACTGAAGACAGTGTTCACAAAAGTGCAAAACATATAGACGAGGTTTCGTTTTAAGAAACAGGGCCTCAGATACAGTCAGGTGGTTTCGTCCAGTCGTCCCAACCTCGGAAAAATCTGAGGGATTATTGGGCCAATAATGTCAAATAAACAGATTTATATTTCTGTCTGAACAGAAACCATCTGATGTCTCTCTGATGGAACTAACAGTACAAGAGTTCCTGACCAGATGGTGCTTTGTTCAAACCCGACATGTTCACGGCCAGTTCATCTGTGAGTTGTGTACTTGTATTTTTAAATGTGAAGTAACCCGTGCAAAAAAATATATATTATACATTTCCCACCAGTTAAAGGTAAAAAAAAAACAAAGGTTCGTCTTCAACATACCTGGATGATGTAAACCTCCTCTCTGCCGTTGTACCACACTTCAAACTTCTTCATATCGCCTTTGACGTTCTCTGTGATCCCCACAGCGCTCATCTGAACACAGACAGGAGGGTAAAGATACGATTTCAAAAGCAGCGACTAAAAGACACGACGAACAACGACCAGAACACTGAGGATGACGCGGCCTCGTTAACATGTGAGTGAGAGCCAGGGAGGAAATCTGTTGGTTCAGTTTTGCATCATTTAATCAACACAGACTGCAATACATGATAAACTCTTCTGTTTCTGCTGAACACAAAGCAGGAGTGACTGAGTTTCTCCGAGTGGACTTGTTTGGGCAGGAAGCTGAGGAGCCCTGCAGCGTACTTATCAATGACAGCTCCGGTCTCGCGGATGATTTAGCGGTGAACTTGTGGCGTCTAACTGCTCTGAGAATCATCCATCATGCTTGTAGGATGTGGCCTGGCAAATTCATAGTTTTACTCGAGGGGTTTTTGGTTTGATTCGCTCTAATTAAGCTCGTTTCTGGCAGCGGCGGCAGGCAGCGGTGGTCACAGAACAAACTCCCGACTACAGTAAAACGACTCAAACAGCAGGCGGATGAAGTTGTGACTAAGACGGGAGAAAGTCTGGGATTTAGCAGCTGAGGAGACAGATATTGTTTGTATGCATGAAGTAGGTGTAGCGTTGAGTGTCAAGTTATTTTGTCACGTTTAATGAACTATGACGAAGAGAACAAAACAGAAACAGGAGCACAAGTATGTTTGATTGGCAGCCAAGTCGACAAATCGAGGGGACGTAAACAGCTTTCTCTGTTCATCGGTTCACGTTTACGTCTGGTTTTCATCCGTTTAACTTTATGGTTTTGCAACGGTTGCAGTGCTGCATATCATAGTATATAATTCCACCTGTAACTCTGTGGATTGGCAGGAATATGGATCATCGTGTCACATGCATGTAAGTCTTTATGTGCATGTATAAAACACTCTCAAGAGGATCTACGCAAGACAAACAGCCTCATACTCAAGAACTGTACAGAGAGTCTAATTAATGTTTATTTTATGTTCCACTTAAAGAACATTTTGGCTGGCAGACGTCCTTAAAATGAGCAGCGAGGGGTTTTGCATTTGGCTGACAGACAAATTCTACTCTAGCTGTTTGTGTTACACACCTTCAGATTACAGTCGTCACTTTGCCAAACAACGAGGAGTCAACACATAAAGACACAGCTCAGAAAAAGCAGCACATGCAGCAGCGTCTGTTTCTGACCTTCAGCGAGTGTTTGAAGCCGTAGGACGGAGTCTTCTCGTGGCCGTCGGTGGTCTCCTCTCGCTTCTTACAGAACAGCAGCATCTTGTCATACAGGAACAGGTGTCTCTGCATGGGCTTAAACCTGGCCAGGTCCTTCACCTGAGATCAGGTAATCAGACGGTCAGTTAATCTGTCTGTCTTCACATCCACAGTGCAAACAACATGAACTGAAGCTGCATGACGACTGTTCATCACACCTGTCGCAGGTACGCTGCACGGACCATGTCATACTGTGAGTGATTGGTAATCAACCTGTGTGGTTGTTCAGGTGCGAGGATGTGTTTATCTGTTACTGTGATACCAAAATACTGAAATAAATGGAAGCCAACAGAGCCCGACAGGTGTGCTAGCAAAAAAAAAAACAGGACTCAAAAATGAATAAATGTTGTTCTCTAAGTCACGATGCTCACACGAGATTTCATTTATGTGCCGAAAAGAACAAAACAACATAATGAAAGTTTCCTTTTTCAACCATAAAACAGCACAAAAACATTGTGTTTTGTTAAATCTTGTGTTTTATTTCTCCTTGACAGTCGACGGGCTCTTGAATAAACGGCTAAAACATAAAAATAAAACTGGTCAGAAAAAAACCGAAGGTACACATTAATGAAGGAGGTAAACTTGCACCGCTTTAATGACGCTTCCGTGTGATGTTTGCATGCAGAAGTTGTACCTTGTTGTGACCTTTCTTGTGGTCGGTCCACACGTTGAAGGATCCCTGCATCAGCAGCTTCCCCAGTTCACTCAGGTTTCCCTGCAGAAACATCCACACAGCCACACAGACTGTTACATCACCGGTCAGCAGCGACCGTCGTTCTACGTGCACGACCGCTTCAGGTCCGTCTCTACAGAACATCGTGTGAGGGGAAAGTCTGTAATCCATAAAGTCTCTCAAGTGCTTCCACCTGTACACATTCATGAACAGCCATTCTATTCCATCACAAGTGTGATGAGTCTTGATTAATTATGATCGAGTCTGACAAACGAGCAGCTTCTCCTGAAAAGAAGGAGTTCATCAAGCTAGGAGAATTTGTTTCAGGGGAGGAAATCTCACTGAATTTTAAATAAGTTCACTGATATATTCTCACATGACGCTCGACATCTACTGTCATGAATACATACAGTGAATGTTTCTCAGCCCACACAAGCCCTGCTTTTCTCAGACATCATTAACAGAAAGCTGAAACATGGATTTGATGCCCTGATCGTAAACATTTGTGTCTCCACTGTGACTCCACATGATGATATACGTCTCTGTTTCCCCTTCACACGGAGAAGAAAGGTCTTTGACACATTAACACGTTGAAGTCACCAGAGAGTGAAATGAAATGTTTCTTCACTGACGAAGACGTAAAAACAAACAGCACGACAAAAAAATCCCCACAGCTTCCTGAACCAACCTGCATTTATTAACCGAGTATGACTGCGACTCTCTGACCTTGTTAACAAAGTCGGTTAATGAATGATCAGGAGTTGAACCACTCAGAGCCCCTGAGGCAGTTTTGAGAAATATTTGAGGCACTGGCGCTCTTTATGTTTCTAAAACAGCAGATGACACTGACATAAAGTAGGACGACCATCGTCCCTGTGTGGTGTCGTTCACTCCACTCACACCTCAGAAAAGCCTTTAAATAAAGACTTTTTAATCCTGGAACCAAACAAACAAACTTAAGAGATGATTCGTGACCATGAAACATTTGTTTCAGAGCAAAAAACGTCTGAATAAAAAGAATTGGGAACCTTTTTAATAATGCAAAGGTACAAGCTGTGTACATCATTCTCTGAAGAGTGAACACTTACTCATCACATAAACCACTGCCAGTCTTTCCTTTTCCATCTTTTCACCCTCAAACACGAGAACATCACCTGACCGGCACTGATATTCACCGCTTTGGTCACTCGATGGTAAATGTAACCGTCCAGTCGCAGGAGCATTAACCTGCTGTGGTAAACATTTCCATGGTAACAGCGAGCTCCATCGATCAGATGTCGCTGCTACACATTAGGACTGTGGGTTGGGGAGTGCTTGTTGATGAAACAGCTAATAAAACACGTTTCCCTTAAAACTAAATTGATATCAGCCGGACTGGTGGCTTCCACAGGAGCAGGCACCATCATTTCACAACCTCAGAGCTCCAGGTGAGTCCATCCTGACAGATTGTGACCGTACGGCTCCAAAATCAACATTTGAATCTTCTGTTGAGCTGCATCCAGCTGCATGGACTAAAACTTAAATGCTGGTTGATATCATCACATCAGGGAAACACTTGAGCGTTGACTCAGGTAACGTGAATGTAAATCATGTGGGACTGAACCCGCTCTGGTGTCTTTGAAGTAAGAAGTGAAGTAAAGAGGCAATAAATTCCTCGTACGCATCGACTCTCCACCGCTCCCTGAAAACACACAGAGGCGGAGCTGAGCCGACCGGCTTCACGGTTAGTCAACCCAACATACGGTAACACTTCGGTCGGGTTTCCTTATTCCTCAAGTTTTCCACGTACTGACCTCAAAGCCAGTGATGGCGATCTGGTGCATGGAGTCGTTGACTGACTTGATGATGTCCAGCATGGTGGCCAACGCCTCCTCCAGCTCCGCCGTCCCCTCGCCCTTATTGCACTTTAACATCTCCTGGAACACATGAAGGAGGAGAAGGAGGTTAGAAAGGTGAGAGGAGGAGAAAGAGAAGAGAGAACAAGACTGATGATGATGAACACCGAGGAGTAAATCATTAACGCTGATAGTCAGGCGGAGGTGACGGGGTTATCAGGCGGAGGATGTCTGAGAACCAGCTCGTCTGGTGTCGAGTAAACCATCATCACTGATGGATAACTGGCTGGAGTGGACGGGATTTACCTTGAGTGTTTTTTAGTGATGGTTTTTGAGGGTTAAGCATTTTTATTAAGCCTCATAAAAAACTAATTCAAAGTTGAAACAGACAATAATTGAAGTTGTGACCTGGCAGCACAACAAAGAAAATGACTGGAAGAAGTTTTTTTAAGTTTATGTTCAATAAAGTTGAAATACAATTTGGTGCAGCCACCTCCTCCAAGTACGGAAGCCCTGAAGGACAAGTGAGATTGTTTGTTTTTCTGGTGCTCCATTTTCTAAATTCGATATTATTATTTTTTTCAAGGTATTTTGTGTGAAACAGAGTGAAAAACACACAAGGGAAAAAAACAAAAAAACATGAAAAAACATTTTTAAAAGGTGAAAACATTTTTGGGAACTTGGAGAAAATGGAGAACCAGAAAAGCCACACTCTCTCCAAAGTCCAATTACTGACAATAACAATGTGTTTATGGGCTGAAAGAGAAATAATTGTGAAGAAGGAGTCAAAGGTCACAACACGGCACATCTAACAAATACAATAAAGTCAAGAAGAGGACACACACACACACACACACACACGAAACTCTACAGTCAAGCTTTAAACATTTGTGTTAAATTAGACTGCAGATCTCTCTAAAGCAGCACACTCATCCTGTTTTACCCAACAAACCAACACTCTATTAAACTCCGTTTTATCAGATTTACTGGGTGTGTAGAGGAGCCTCCAGACGACCGCTGCTCCTGCCATGTGATCAAGCTCAGTCTGAAGTCTGCAGATTGGTGAGCGATTGGATCATTAACCTCCACGCTCCGACACGAGGAGTGGAGCGGTATATGTTCGTAAACGTGGCGACAGACTGAAGCCTCGGTGTCAGCGGCACCAGGCTGGGATGAAGCTTTCAGGAACTCCTGCGGGGGATTAAAGTGGAGCAGCCTCGACTAATTAGCCGATAATTACACTCAATAATTCCCTGTTATTAATGTGCTGATGTATTTGTCAAACAACATCGGGAGGATTTTTTTTTATCCAGGCTTTGCAGTGAAATCAAACAGCGAGCAGACTTCAGAGTTCGTATCCTTCACCGTCGCTCCGAACTCTCAGGCAACATATCAGAGGGCCATGACGGCAGACGAACAGCTTTACAGTCGACCTGACCTTCGCTGATTGCGCTGCGATGTACTCATTCTTTCCATATAGAGAGCAAGACTGGAAAAAATGCAATAAAACTCCCTCACACACACACACACACACAACGTCGTCCATGAGCGGGCTTTAATGTAAAACTTCTTCAGAGCCAGTTGGAAAATTTGATTAACAACACTCTATTAAAACTCCCCACGAGCCCTCATCTTGATCCATTTCCATGTCGTTTCCCATCAAGCACTCCACTTCTGCGGCTCGTGGAGCGGAATCTGTGGCCCGCGAGATTTCCACGTCTCCAAAGTAAGTCGGACAAAATCACTGACGGTAACGCAGCGCACTGAGGAAGACAGGAAATAGCAACGGTCCGCGCCGGTTCTGGCTTATCTCAGATGGTCAGATAGCGACTGTGACGAGGAGCTTGAACCCGAGAAAGCAGCAGAAGGTCGAACAAAAAAGTTCATTATGATCGTCTGATTCCTAAATTGGTTCAAATTTAAAATGCATCCTCAAATTTGAAGCGACGTCTTAATTAAACTCCTGAGTGTTTCGTGCAGTAACATCAGTGTGTGTGTGTGTGTGTGTGTGTGTGTGTGTGTCGTTACCTTGAGCATCAGCTGGTATTTGGTGATCCTCTGGACGGGCTTCAGCAGGTAAGCGTCCAGAGAAAGTTTGTGGTCCAGTTTCTTCTGGCATTCCTGTTGTCACACACACACACACACACACACACACACACACACACACACACACACACACACACCAAACATTCTCCGGTCAGGAAGGGACATGTGCTGCTCCGACTTAACCTGCTGTTAACGCTGCAGCAGGCAAATTATCATAATTAAAACACACCTGCTCCTAAAAAATGACAAAATGTGTTGCTGTTTGTAAGCGTTCAGGTTGGACGGTGTCTTCTCCTGGTGCATGGAACCACAGACTGAACTCTAACATCATACACAGAACCGTATGCATCATGACTGGACTTGTGTGTGTGCGTTTGTGTGTGTGTGTGTGTGTGTGTGTGTGTGTGTGTGTGTGTGTTACCTGGAAGAAGAGGCTGTCTCCACACTGTCTCCAGAGGACTTCAGAGCGCGGTTTGTTCTGACAGTACTTCTCATACACCTGGAGCTCTTCTTTCTGCAGACACAAAGACACGTCAAAGTCAAGAGAGAGCCTGAAATCAGCATCTTCAGTTCCTCACATGTCTGGACGCAGTACTGGAAACACTTCACAGTCTCGTGGGTCGATCAGTTCTGTACTTCTAGTCACGGCCGACCTTGGCGGTTCATATAAAATCTTTTGGATGATTGTCGACGATATAAAACACTTGTGGTCATGGCGGCTCACCCCGGTTCAGTTATTCAGTTTGAGGCTGACAAGTTGCCATATTATGTTGCTGGTAAGTGCCACATATTATTGGTTTCTGGTAAGTCGTCATGGTAATTGCTCTCCAGTAAGTGCTGCCACACTCACTGCATCCTTGTAATTGTTTTTTTTAATCAGCTGCACTTCCTCGTGAATGAACTTCATATTATGTACTGTATCTAGAAATCTGCTTAAAGTAACAAGGTGAAACTTCTTTTAGGCGGAATCCCTTCACACAGTCACATCACAACCCTTCCTGTTGTGTCAGTAAACTCATTTTATAATTCTTATCTTCATCTTGAAATATACCTGAGTGAAAGTGTGAGGTAACAAAGTGGAAGTCCTGCTGTAAAACACGACGTACTCGGGTTTCCTTGCTGTCCGTCACTGTTTCTTGGCTACTCACCCTTTTCAGAAAACAGGTTCCCACCAGCTCTGGTTTCTCTGCACAGTTCTCCAGCTCCCTCAGAAAAGTCCTGCAGGTGATGAATGAAGAAAAACAACAACAAGAACATGACACACATTGCAATTTTTAATCTGGCAGAGCAGGAAACCAAAATTAGCCAATGCTTAAAGTGACTAAACCATTAAACTGAGGCGTGTGAGCAGCTTCAACAACATTCATTCACACTACAAGTTTATGATTTAGTGTTTGCGGTGGACTTACAGGCAACGCGGTTTCAATATTAGTAAGCGCGACACCACTGGATGTTTTTAATGAGACTCAGGGTCTATTTTTTATTTTGAACTAGTCTATTATGTATTTTGAACCATAACCAAGTTGTTTTCCTGCCAAAACCTTTCTGAGGTTTTGCAGAAATGTCCTCTTCCAACATTTATTCTGGCGGTTGGGTCGGTCCGGTCTCGCTGTAGCAGGGCAGGTCTGCTCGTTTCATTATCAAACATAATGTTCACACCATTTTTTTTCCATATAATATGTACTTTTATATGTAAGAACTCTTTATGAAACAGTCCTGATTAAATACTGATGATTTTATACAGTATGAGCCAAAAAGCAAGCATGAGAAGATTATTTCTAACAGTTATTATTGTTATTGTTACTATTCTTTATGGCTGAGTGCTGAGGATGAACTGTATTTGTATACTGAATTGTATAGAGTATTTCGCTGAAACACAATAAAAAACTAAACTGCTCATGTAGTTTGACGGGTCTGCCACAGTCAACCAAAAGAGAAAAGTCCTGTTCTGCAGCCACCACGTAAAAACACCTCTTCTATTTAAATTCTACTAATGACAGTTGGTTTCTGGGTCATGAGAAGATCTACCACGCCTGTGAAAACGTGTATAAAGTGTTCAAGTCAAGTCTGAAAAAGAAAGAGTCAAGAACTACAGGTGAGGACTTCAACAGATGGAAAATATAGGATCCAGTGATCTGTGAGGATATTCAGTCAGTGCTGCTCCGATTTTTTAATTCAAATCTTTGAATCCTTAAATTTAAGAAATGCAAAAAACCACGGAGTCTAAAGAAGTTAAATAATCCCATGTAGTCTAACGCCGAAGCTCCACTCCAGACTTTTACCAGTCGCACTACAAAGAGATGAGAATCTGTGCTGACAGGCAGACTGGGAGAGAAAAAACAGAGGGGAGAAGAGAGGTGAGACAAAACAGGAAGCAAGAGAGACGGGAAAGGGAAGTACAAGAAGAAAGAGAATGGATGAGATGAAGGATGGGAGGGAGAGGAGGAACACGTCTTTGGTTCAGGCCTTCAGGGAGTCTAATCTGCCTGGAACGCCTGTGATGTCTCTGAATCCTTCTGCTCGTTGCTTTGCAGTGTTTCCCACAGGATTTTGTGAGACTGTGGTGGGTGGGTGTCGGACCCTCTGGGGGGGTCCGGCGGCACGTTCCCCCGGAAGAGTTTTTTTTAACATTTTAAAGTCAAATGCATCAATCTGGTGCACTTTGAAAGCAAAATTAAGAGGCTAGATCTATGAAGAGCTGTGTGCTTTTGTACACAATTTAATCACAAACACATTGGTTGTATAGATACAAATGTTGAAAACACAAAATCAATTATAGCTGCTGTGCAGCGACGGGTCGGGTCTGCGCTATTTTTGGCAAATTTAGGCAATTCTGAGCAACAAACAGCAGAATAGGAAGACAAGACAGAAGACAACATTGTTCATTTTGGACCAGCTGAGGCTTGAACTCACAACGTCTGGAATCAAAGACTGTCATCTATCGCTCTGAGCTGATTGGCAAGTGGCAATACAACAGTGACTTCACAAACTGAGTTAGCCATTCACTGTTGTGCAGGCAGATTTGAAACCACTGTAAAAAAAATTCAGTTATCAAGACAAAAATCTGTAATTATATTATTGCATGCATATTGCAGCATGGAGATGTTGGTATTTTTTATTTTTTTTTTAATGATTGATTTGCTCCATAAGTGAATAACTGATGTTTGAAAATGCTGCTTGCATTGACTGCAATTATTCACATGAGAGCAGAATTAAAAATGTTCTCAGAAATTCAGTTTTTTAGGTCAAATTCTGATATTTGTCAAACATCATCTACAATGACTCTAAAAAATGTTCAATCTTTTCATGAACACTGAAGATTTATTTATCAATTTGCAGGTATATGTTTACAGTCAGACATCTTCATGCACTGTCGGCAAAAATTGTGGGAGGAGTTTTTATAAGTTTTACAGTTTAAAAAAAAAACAGAGTGATGGACTTAATAATTTTTAATAGGTTTAAATGTACAAAAGTTTCTTTAGTATTGGGGCTACAGTTTGATGAAAGTGTGAAGTTCTAGCGGGTTGATTTGTTGTGAATTTTCAATGTTTTGAACTTTAGACGCTTGCTGTAGCGCCACCATCAGGACTATTGGATTGAGTTTACAGCTGAGGTAATCTGGCATGAGACTGGACCTTTATGCAGAATTTGGTTAGCTTTCAGCCATGGTCCGGTCCAAGCTATCTGTTTTTATTTAATTTAGAGGCTTGCTGTGATGCCACCATCAGGACAATTGTCTTGAGTTTCACGTTAAGGACATCTGACATTTTGATCTGTCATCAACATCATCATCACTGGGTCTTGAACCCACAACCCCTGACACCAAGAACCAGCTCCTAACTCGCTGAGCTGAAATGTCAGAAATTCTGTTACCTGAACAAACATCTGATAATACATAAATTGCATCTTGACAGCATGAAAATGTTGGTGACTCCAGTTGTTCCCATGAGAGCAGAATTCAAAATGTTCTCAAAAATTCAGTTTTTGAGATAAAATTCTGATATTTGCCAAACTTCATCAATCATGACTCCAAGATATTCTCAATTTTTTTCAGGAAGATTGAAAATGTATTTAGCAAGAAGGATTCGGAGACATCACAGGCGTTCCAGACACATTAGACTCCCTGAAGGCCTGAACCAAAGACGTGTTCCTCCTCTCCCTCCCATCCTTCATCTCATCCATTCTCTCTCTTCTTGTCACTTATTGTGGCTGGTGTTCACGCAAGTCTTTACCAATGGGATAAAGTAAACCTTTGAGGACTGTTGTGACACCAAAGCGCGTGTTCCCAAACCTGACCGGGTAGTTTTGGTGTCTTTACTTGAAAGTGTTACCGACCACGAGATGAGACTGTGAGGTTTTCACAGGTAGGTCAGCGCAAACACGTCAGGCAAGCACGCCGACGGCACGTTGTGATATGATAAAGGTCGGCTGGAATCGTTCAAATATCAGCTGGAGATGAATCACAGATTTAAGGAGCTGAAAACGGATCAAATCTGCTTGCAACTCAGCCAGCATCAGCAAACGCTTGGGTTGTAATCTGATGGAGAGGAAGACTCAATCACTCAAACATCTCAGTCATCTTAAAAATGATTCACAGATATCTTAAAACCTTGGCACATAAATCTACAACGACTATTTGAACGGCTACATACATCTTTTAAAGGATAAGATACAGTATAACAAATAAGATACAGTATGGCTATATACTCATACTAATAAAGACACAAAAGGAATGTCTGAAATATTTAATCAAATCAATCCTCTCACAGGGCGACAGGTATGGAAACACTACCTGGATATCTCTCTCAGGAGAAAAGGAAGTGTAAATATACGTAAGTAAGTAAGTAAATATGAAGGTGACCTACTATTTTAAAATGTAAACTATGTGCAAACAGGATGAACAATCAAACACACTCAACCACAACAGCAACAATGGAAACACTGCCTCTTTATCTAATTATCGATGCGATTTCTCCGGTTACGATACAGTATCAGTGCTGCCAGCTGCAGAGCCGGGGGCCAAAAGTCAGCTGGAGTCTTGACATAATAACATTTTTTTCTATTTCTCCCACTGTTTGCACAGAATATCCTATTAGTCCTCATGTTTTGATTGTCAGGGAGACACTATTTCTGTCTGTGTGTGTCTGTGTGTGTGTGTGTGTGTGTGTGTGTGTGACCGCCTTCAGCAAACACATGAGCTGGAAGGCAAACGGTGGATAGACGGATGTAGAGCTTAGAGGGAAGACGAGTGTAAGGGAGTGAAAGACAAAGTGAAAACACACCAGCCACGGAGCGTTCGTCTGAACTACAGCTCTCCTGCATCGTTATTCAGATTAGACATCATAAATGTTTACAACTTGCGTGTGTGTAGTTTTAAAACCACTGTGATGTGATATTATGTAAAAACGGAACCATCTAACGGAAGCTTATCACGATGACTCCACTTCTGTGGAACCTGCAGTTTACAGCGTGAGAGAGGTATTATGTTTGCGGCTGATATCAGTGTTTCTGAGACACGGTGTGATATATGGCACGACGGTGAACAAAATACATTCCACCCACCTGTTGTGAAATTCATATATCTCCGGCAGGTTGCCGAACAACACATCCCTTTTGTTCTCCAGGGACGGAGGGATGAGGTGGCTGAGCTCCGAGTTATCCAGCTCTGCAAAATAGCCCTGAGATGGAGGATGAGAGGAGGGGAGAATAAGAAGAAAGCAGATAGCAGAATTAGCCATAAATCAACTGGCAAAGGCCTCAAACATTTAAAACATCTGATCATTTCCACTTGAGACTTCTCTCCAGCTGCAGTCCTGCAGATTGACATCCAACGGTTTTGAGAATTAAAGACTTGTTTGCACCAACACATCATGCTTTGCTCGTGTGATCAATAATCTGTACTGTCAGAATCAATGCAGTCCTGCAGGAGTTCGTCACTACATGCAAAATTGATTGAACACACTCGACCCTGGAGATCCTCTGAAGGTCAAACCCGGACAGGAGGGAGGAGAAACGTTACGTTCTTTCTACTAAAACACAATCAATGCAGGTATTGATCTCATTGAGAGTCAGGTATCAGGAAACCAAGCGACTCCAGACTAAAGTAACTGATCAGATCAACCCTCTATATTGGAGGATCAACTCGGCATATATGTTAGAATTTTATATGTTTTTCGAGTAGACCATATTCACATGGCGGCCATTTTCCTCTTTTGTCACGCTCAGGGTTGCTCTGCAGGTTGCAAGTCATATAAATGTGGTGAATCTGAGAAACCACAACTATTCCACAGACTCTATACTGATCAGCAGCTGAAAGACGATGGATGATGAACATTCCGAGGGACATTGGGACATAATTCATGGTTAAACAACATATTGATAACCAGTTAGCTACCATGAAACTGCTGCTAACGTCAAGGAAAGATGAATATTAATTCTCAATTGTCAACGCACATTGTTTATTTAATGTTAGCTAACGTATGCTATAGTTAGCCCTAGCTAATGGGTTACTAACTATGTCTGTGTCCCTACAGATCCTCAGGATCCGTCGTCCGTTCGCCGCTGATCAATTGAGAAGCATGTAGAAACAGTAAAATGAAAACTGTACCTCCATGATGCTCTGCAGCTCCTCCACGTACAGCCGCTCTGTTTCAATCAGCTCAGTCATGATGTGTCTGCAGGGAAAGAAAGGAAACACATTAATGTATCAATCCATCCAGTGTGGTCCGATGGGGGAACTTTTTTAAACTGACAAACCCACTAATGGACCACTAACTAGCGTTCAATGTCAGTGAAGTGCTCTTCGGTCAGTCCTCCCTGTGGCCGAGCAACCGCTGCTAAAGATGTCCGCGTGGACCCACTAACTGAATATTAACAACAACATGAACACTTAAATAAAGGCTTTCTCAGTCTTTGCACTGCAGTAATGAAACCAGAGAGTGTTTTGTGGGCGTTGGGGTGAACAGTGAGATCAGACTTCATCAGGGTTTGTCTCCCATTGGGCAAATGTGGAACCATTACAAAAGGGAAACATGTTTTTTTTTTTATTTCACGGTGCCTCCTCTACATCGCTAATTGCATCATTACCCTGATGCTCGATAAGAGGGACTTAATCACTCATCAGGAAACTGAACATTCATGTTGAACTTTCATGATTCAATAATGCATCGAGAATCCTTCCACCCAGAGGAAGTGGACTTTATTGCCCTGTTAGCGGCTCTAGGAAAGACATCTTCAGACCGTCTGTCTAGACTGAGAGACATGATGAAGTGCAGATGACTGGAATAAAGTACAAACTAAACTAACGAGGGGATGAGGCACCGGTGGAGGGAGGTGGAGAGACACAAGTGAGGGTAGAGAGCAGGGAAGGAGCCGATCACTGGGCTAACAAAGGTGATGTGTGAAGTGAAAGGAATACAATCAGATAGAAACAATAGAACCATGACTTAGATATCCACAGATAAATAAAGTTTCCCTTTAGTGCCATCCTTCTTCCTCAGGATGGAATGCAGACAAGGAAGAGGGTGAAGTTTAAAGAAAGAAATCACATAAACTACTGTATAAAAAAGTAAGTTGTTGGATTTGTCTTTGCAGAAGGTGAGACAAGTTACGCTTCACATCCATCTTTATTTCAACCTGGTGCACGAGCTCTGTTATCTCATTCTACAGTTGGATCGGACGGCTGAGCTGAGCAGGGACATTTGAGGATTCACCAGGAGCTGAGAGGGAATCTACTCCCTGTTCTCAGGACATACGACAGTAAATGGATCATTGTTTATCTGCCGTGCTTTCTCACAGTTGTAAATCGCAGAGAGCAGGTTACAGTGCAAATGGGAGTAATGGCCTAATCAGACATGCTGACTTCCACCTCTACATCAGAGTGGAGAGCAAGGAAAGCCTTGAATGAATTCTCCATTGACTCAGAATTACAAATCTAACGATGGACGCAGCGGTGCCACAGATGTTGTCTTCTTTTATTCCACACATTCTTCTTCCTTATCCACACCTGGTCGCTGATATCAGCCACAATGAAACTCTCGCACCTGAGTCAGAGATTTGTTATGCTAGTAGCGACAAATAGTTACTCCAGCAGAGACTTGTTTACGTCCAGCTTGTCGCTTCAGCCCAATCACATTTCTAATTTTTAACCCTCCCTGTCGCTTCAGAGTGCCCCCTTTCCCCTCAGAACAGAAGCTGGTTAGCTAGTTAGCTACCCTGCTGGAAAAACCAGCATAGACCAGCACCAAAAGCCTTATCACTTCACCTCCCCTCTCTATCCCAGCATGAATGCGCAAAAATGTAGAAAGGGGTGAGGAGTGCATGGGATCAGGCCTCTCTGTTAAACATTTGAAGTCTTAACTCCAGATAACCCTGGTGACATCATCAGGGTTCTCTGGGCTGAGTAGTACAAGGTGTTCAAATCTAATCTGAGAGGCTACAAAATTCAAAATGTAGTTTTTAGGATGAGTATGAAAGCTCATTCTTGACTCTGGGAACAAAAAAAGAAGTCAGAATTCAAGTGAACCTTTCAGTTGTTTCTGGAGCTTTTCACCTCACGGAATTCATCCTGGATCCACGAGGGAAGATGGATTTTTTTTAACCTTCATCATGTCCAAAGAGTGGTTTGTGTCATGTAAGCAGTGTTGGGGAAGCTACTTTGCAAGCGTAGCTTGTAAAACTACATGTAGTTCAGCCTGGCAGCAGTTTGAACTAACTACATTTCTTCCCCTGGAGAAATGTAGTTTGTAAAACTACTGCTAAAAGTAGCTTCAGCAACTACTTATACTCATTATACTCATTTAACTCAGCGTTAAATAAATCAACATATGGTGTATGTGAAACAAAATATAATAGCCTACAAAAAATTCACATGCCAGAAGAAATATGCCTCTAAACTCGAGATAAAAAAGTCGAAAAAAGTCAAAATTATTGTTGTTTTCGGCTTTCAGAGCTCACATGTGAACATGTAGGTCGTGTCTGTAGATGCATCTATATCCAACATGTACGTGCTCAAATATGGCCGTGGTTGGGCTGGTGCGTTCAGGGTGCATCGGTGGTAGCAGGAGGGTCATCCATGACGGGCTTGTACCATATGAGCTCTGCCGTCCTTGGCACAAAGACCCGCCCACTCTGTGAAGCATTCAGAGGCAGCGTTGGCTTGGCATGTCACGACATGTTTCATGCCTTTTTTCAAAGAAAAATAAAATAAAATTCATATTATATAGGTCTTTTTTAAATAAAAAATAGTTCATGTTATTGGTCAAAATTGTAGTTTGTAAATTGAGTAGTTAAACTACCAAAAATTACCCAAAAAGTAGTTGAATTATTTGACGCAGCACAAAATATGAATGTAGTTTAACTACCAGCAAGTTACAGCAAATTGTAGTTAAGCTCTGTAGTTCAGCTACATGTAGTTTACGTCTCCCCAACACTGCATGTACATTCATATATAACACACCCAGAGATGCTAAAAGGCTGTCTGATGTACACAACATCAATAAAGCTCAGAGTCGCTCCGATCCGTCGTATCAAACGAACATACAGGAACCGGAGGAACTCGTGCAGCTGAAGACTTTTCAGGTGTCTCTGTTGTTTTCGATGCTGCAGATTTGACTCGCAGACTGTAACTGAATCGCTTCTCTCTAACCTTGTTATAACTAAGAATGTGCACAGGCACAGGGACACAAAGGGCCAGTCTTATGTGCTGCTCTCTTACTAAAATGCTCACAACATGAGTGCTGGCACTGATTTGTACAATTTCACACATGTTCTCGTGCACAAACACGGACTTCTCCTCAACCTGAAGCCATAATTAGGTTTATTGCACATGATGCACGGATCAGCTGATGCAACCTGGAGGACAAGCATTCTATATATTGTTGAACATAAGTTAATATTAAATGAATGTTCTTTCCCAACAGAAACAGTCACAAGCGGATGAATACTGACATTTCACTACTTTAGACATTTAAATATAAACTGATGATTTTGGTACCTGGCAAAATATGTCTTCACCAAAATGTTGGCCTTATTAGTTATTCTGTCTGATTTGTTAAAGACAAAGAAGTTGTTTTATAGTCACATGTTCCTCCCACCCTCCAGTCACATGTCCGACACCTTTCTGTCTTCATAGAGTAGCGCTGGAGCGACACATTAAACCAGAACTAAGTTAGCGCTTTCACACTCCCGCCTCCTCGTCTCGGCTTTATGTCGAGGGAACCACATTGATGCTAACTTCCTGATCAGCCCACTAATGTCTCACTCTGTTCTTACATTAAAATGTGCTAACAGAATCAATATTAAACATAGTGCTGGATTAGTATTGCAACAGTGACATGACACTTTCACTACTTTATGCCTACATACATCCCCAAATATAATCACGACCGTCTCACAGAAGCGTCAATGATCCCGTTCATCTCTTCTTTTCTTCAGGCTTATTAAATTTAAATGATAGAGTAAACAGAGTTTCATTGGCTGCAAATGATCCTAACTGTGTTTCAACAGTTTCCTGTTTACTGAGGTTTCAGATTGCGAGAGCAGCAGAGGGTTTACTGTGTCTCTCTGGGGTGACAGTGGCGACGGCCGCTCTGTCTCAGACGCAACGGAACAATCATTTAGGACTAATATCTGTTATTCTTGTGGTGAGCACTGTATTATATTATATTATATCATTTTTGCACGGTTTTCCATTTTTTGGGGGGACAATTTGAGACTTTTTTTTTCCGATAATGCCACTTTACTCGACTGAGAATCGTTGTCTTTTTGTCACCTTGTATTAACAGGGTCCATCATGTCGCAGCACTTCTAATCTGTCAGACACAAACAGCAGCCTGATGCTAATTTCCCCTCCATCCTCACTAACTGAGTGCAGAAGCTTAAAGAGCAAGAAAACTCCGAGTTGCGGCGGAAGTCAGGATGCTCAGATGAGTCAAACACTGGTTACTGTGTGTGGAGCACGTAACTTAACATACGTGTGTTTTACATTAAGTGACGGACTTATTTCAGGTACTGAGACTGAACATGTGAGTAAAACAATCTTTCTTATTCATATGTCTTATTTAAATAATCAAATACAGATCATTTGACAGTTACACAGACTCATTTAAAGGACTTTATTTGTAGGTAAAAAGTGAGAACACCATCATTGTCGTGTACAGGTTGTAGTAAAGTCTTAAACTCCGGCTTTAAAGAAGAAATAAGATAACCTGTACAGTCTACCAACACATCCCGTAGATAACAGGAACCAGAACCAAGTGGTTTTGTGCCAAATGTTGACCAAACTGTGACATCTGACGACGGTTTTAACAATCCAAAAGTCATAAAATGTAAACTGTTTATCAGCACGCCGGTGTGCCGGTGTGTGTGTTCTGTGTGGAGCATCAACGACTTCATTTAAAACTGAAATTCCATTCATGTGCCGCCACATATAAATACTGACAGTGTGTGTGAAAGGAAGCACAGATAGAGGGAGGTGGGATAGAGAGAAGGGGAAAGAGGTGCCTCGTGGTTCCTCCCCCTCTACAAGATACTCCCACCCACCTCACACACACTCTCTCTCTCTCTCTCTCTCACACACACTCACAGTTGGACCTTCAGGGCATTCAGAGCCACATTTGAAGCGCTGCTGAGTTGCAGAAGTGGACTACTGCGAAAAAACCAGGAGAGGAGAAGAAGAAGTGGCGGTGATGGTGAAGGAAAAAGAGAAGCAGCTGGGAAGAGTGAGGCAGAGGAAGTGAAGTGAGTGACACAGGTAGACAGATAGAAGGAGAGTTTCCAGGAGAGAGGTTTATCTGTACTTCACCCAACACATGGACTGGACTCAAAAACAGCCCGGTAAGCCAGCAGCACAGTGTGTGTGTGTGTGTGTGTGTGTGTGTGTGTGTGTGTGTGTGTGTGCTAAAGGGTGTTGCTCTAAATGAGGTCTATAATACCTTCCAGTGTTCATGGCTGAAGGTGTCAGCTTGCAGCAGCAGACTGACAGAGTAAAGAGAGGTAAGAGAGTGGAAAAAAAAAACCCAAAAAAACAGGCTGCATGTGTCAAGATGAACTCAAAGCTTTTTTTCTCTGCTGGAAGGTTGCAGTAAGGTGGAGAAAGGATGAATCAGGCTGAGACTATGTGGGCCGGGGTCAGCAGGGGAACACGGAGCAAACAAGGCGTAAAAACTAGAAAAGCTTCAAGAAACTCACGTGACAGAAAAGTCGTATAAAACAGTTGCGATGTGGTTCAATCTTCACCTGAGTTACTCGAGTATCTCGTGTGATAATAAGAAGTACAGTTAGTTTTCAGTTGTCTGTTCTTTATCAGTCCTCCTCATTTTTAGGTACAAGCTGCAGCCCAGGACTGGATTATAAAATATGAGCTGTGAGGTCGAATAAATGAAGTCGTGATAAAATGATTAGTGGCGGATTGTAGAGGAAGTGAACTGAATCTGTCGGTGTTAAAAAGAAGCTGCTCTGTGGTCTGATGGTGCGACTGTGGATACTTCTGTATAGCTTGCCGGGCGGCAGCAGGGTGGTGTGGTATGGAGGGTTTACTATGACAGATTCTCTGCACGGATGATTCACAGCAACGTAAAACGTTAAGTCACCGTGACAGCAAATACAAGAACGAACATAACGACGGCTGATCTCTATCGATTAGGGGGAAGTGAGAGTGAGGAAACAGTTTGCTTCCGATAAGCATGAAAATTAGCTTATCAGTAGTCTGCACACCGTTTGAGGATACAATAGTGTTGCTGTATAGAAACAAGCTGAATCTTCAGGATGAAAATCGTGGTTGAGCAACTTGTTTCTGCCCGGCCGCGGCGCTGACACTGGCACACAGTCCAGTTCTGCTCCTGGGTTTTGTCTCGGGAGTGTTTTAGTTTTATGTTTTGTCGTGTTGATGAAAGAGACGTGCTGATTCAAGAGTTGTTTAATCTGTGTGACACCATGCAACAACCAGGACAGTGGCGTCCATTCCAGTAATGTTTTCCACAGTGTTTGTTGTCATCGGTCGAGCTCTGCCAGGAGCAAACATCACCAGACCTCCGTCTGCGTCAGTGAAAAGCCCGACGCTGTGGATAGATCTGGAAGCTTTGTTCGTGTTTTGATTGTTTTCATTCAACATGTTGTAGGGCGAGAACAAGAAACACAGCTGTCCTATCCCGCACGGTGTCCTGAGAGGATGTGCATGAAAGAACAAAAGTTGTGGCCTTCACTTATTTTACTGTAAAACCAGAACAATGTCTATTTTTATTTAGTGGTTGTGGAATTTCCCTCATGGTAACAGTAACGAGCCTCTGCTGCAGCACGGCGGATGTTGGGTGTTGGTCAGTGAGTGGAGGATTCAGTTTTGATGGAAATGTTACTCCTACTTTCATTAAAGCCTGTTTGGACGGCTGGTTCCCTCGTGTCCTCCCGCCTCTGTCTGCACGTCTCCAAAAACAAAAAGAAGGCTGACACTTCTGTTTGGGTTCAAACCAACAACCAACTCTCCTTCGACCGAGTGCATCGGCATTTTCTTTAAACCTCACTTTCTCTCGTCTGAGCAGCAGGAACAACAGTTTGTTTTCTCCTCCGGTCATTGGAAAAACACGAGGACTAACGTTTGTCGCCTCCACCTGTGTGTAAGAGTCCGGTGAGGATGGACCTCTGTGCCACCCGGGCCTCGTTCCAGCCCGTATTCGACGAACGCACGTGATGCTTTAACAACAGCTTGCAGTTTAGACTTCACCTTTTTTTCCACTGATGCGTCTCATGAGGGAAGGTTTCATACTGGTTGTGTCACTGTGGTGACTTCTTGCTTTCAGTTAAAGAGTTGTGAAGAGTAGGCTCATGGTAAAAACCTGATATTTCATTTGACAGGTGATATGAACTGACAGGTACGCTGCTCTTGGTGTGCACCCATCACCTGACGGCAGACGCTCGGCTTCATTAATCCTGACAGGAGAAGTCACAAGAAATCAGACCGAGCCACAGTGTCGGACTTTACTTTGGGTTGTGCGTCTGTAGTTTTTGCCGCGCGCCCGCATACGTTTCCTGCAGAGTGATCAGAACTTGATACGATTACTCACTTTTAGTTTTTCCTACAAATGAAGTCCTTCAGACGGTCAGCTGGCTCCTAACTCGGTGAGTACATGCTGTGACAGTTGAGGCAGAGCTGTGGACACTTCTAATCAATTTGTGACACCAGAACTATTTAAGATAATGATTAAACTCTTGAATAAACATGTGCAACCACAGCCTGAATAACACAAATATTCTGCATGCCTGTAATATTTCACCCCAGTGACCAATACCACACATCATGAGGAGAACCGAGACTATGTCAAAGTGTGCATGTTGCACAGCTCGATGTAGGAAGTGCTGTAATCTGTCCTCTCTGCTCCGAGCCACAGTGAAAAGGTCCCTCTGTTATTCATTTGCTTACCATTAAAACTCGCGCCTCATTTGCAAAGCAAGCAGGTCCGGTAAACAAAGTCGACTCGGACTCCAGTCTCGTCTAAAATCCAGTTTTCAGTTGCCGTTAATTTCAACGTAGTAAGCTGAACTCGTCAGCATTGTCTGCTGTGGTGTAGGAAAAACGTTGTTTGGGTCATCTGAGCTGTTTAAGCATAAAGAACTGCCTGGTGTCAAATATCAGCAGCTGAACATTGATATCCATCCATGTGTAAAACTCACATTATGTTCCCACTGTGGAGAAACACGCTGCCGCTCTCCAGGGAGGGTTTCAGGTTTTAAGATGACCTACTTTTATCTATTTGCTGTCTCGTGAGTTCACAACACTCAGACCGAATATTAATGCAATAGAAGAAAATTAATTCAGTACTTTCGTCGTGATATCGTTGATTAGCTGTGCATCTAACTGCTGAGAACTCCTGCAGGGAAAGAAAAGCCAAGTCGTGACAGATCCTGCGTGGACGAGATAACATCACAATCTGCTCTGCAGCCCGAAGCTCCACAGCAACACCTTTCTGCAAACAACTGTACAATATGAAATGATCAAACTAAATGACAAGAATCAGATGAGCTTACCGACAGAATCTTAACTACGTCCACGAGCAGATAAGACAAAACTGAGAGGAGCACTCGGTTAAAACAAACACAGGAATGCGTCCGTGTGACATCGTTGTATGTTTTCTTGTGTGCAGCCCAGAGAAGCACGAACGTGGCCTCAGAATAGACGAGTTTCTCTGTGATTATACTATAAGAGGCATCTTTGAGATGTGTAGACTCTTACCACCAGTCTCCTGCCAAAGGAAGAACTTCTAAAAAGGTAACTACCAGTTTTTGCAAGCACCTAGCACGTAACCCACCGTCCTCAGCAGCAGAACGAGCGTTAGCTATGTTGCGACTCTACATTTGCTGAGGTTCAATTGTTTTTTATTTGAGCGCGTGACAGCGTTGTGCTTACGGTCTGGAAAAGTTTAGGTGCAAAAACCACGTGGCTAGGATTCAGAGAAGATAAAAGTTTTGGACTCATCACTCCAAACTTCCCATCAAAAATACACTCTGCATCTCCGTCTCCAACTGCAGAATGGATTGTAAACTTTCACAAACACCTACACTGATACCTGTATCAGCTGAGGGTTCAGGTGGGGGAGAGCACGGACTACATTTAATAACCATTCTGTCTAAGTTATCGTGTTCGTGTTCGTGTCCAGAGCCCTGACACAGTGACTCCTCTCATGTTGTGTTTAGTCACAAGACCTGTGGATGTCACGGCCGGCCCACGTGTTGTCAGAGCGCTCCATTGTCGGTTGACCCCGGCGTTCATTCAAAAAAAATATGCTGCTGTGGAAATATGTGTTGGGCCTATTGTGTGGCGGCGTTGCACAGACGTCAGCAGCTTCTCTGCTCAGGGGGCTCTGCCGGGCTAAAGCCCCTCTATTGTAGCTCTTTGTGCTGGCTCGGCACTTACATTCACAGCGTCCCTCCGCAGAGTTAAAGACACTCGGCCGTCGTGGGGCGGAGCGGCTGTTTGGAGCCGTGTTTACAGTACACAATGCTGATTTACATGTTTACTGTGTCCACCAGCCGCCCTGCTGTGGCCCCAGCTGACGCCTGAATGATTTACCATATCAGTACAAAGATATCTGTGTTTGTATCATGTTGTTTTTACATGAAAGGAAAGATGGAATAATGCAGCTGTTAGTTGAAGAAGTCCTACTTTTTCTTTTGAAGACTGACATTTATACGTCTCTTATCTGGTGATGTAATTGAATTTACTCGGTCGTGACATTCGAAGGTGACCTCGCGGTTATGGAGCTGATGAAAGAACAACAACTTGGAAATGAAAGATGACTGACTGATAGAGGAGAGACCGCATCAGATTACCAACACCAAGTGTGTTCAGATTGCTTCCCTTTAAACCTCACTTGGTTTTCACTGTGGCTGACTGACGACCCACGACAGACTCGATGATGAAATAAGTAAACACACTTCACACTGTGTTCCTGTGTTCTCCGTAGTTGCTGACACAGACGACCAGCTTCGCTCTTTTTCCAGCCTATTCTCTCTGATTTATCAAACGTCAGCAGGATACAAGTGACACTGAAGCATATTAATGGAAGCAAATCTTTGACTTTCAATTTTGTAAGATATAATTCGACTGTGTGCCAACGTCACCCGTGTTATCTCCTCCCTGTGATCACAGGACCAACATCAGATGAACTGGACTTGTGCAGAAAAACCACAAGCAGTCAGTAATCTGAGGTGGAAATGATCTCGTCTCTCGTCTCGTCGCGAAAACTGTGTGTTTGACTTGTTTGTCTTTGGGGCACAATGACAGGAAGGCAGGTTAAACATGTGACTGAAGCATCACAAAGGAAATAGGGGGGAGAACGCAAAGAGGGTGGTGGTGGTGGGATGGGGACGCGTCAACCCGCGACAACAAAAGCTTCACAAACACACGATTCAGCCAAGAGGGAGGAACAGGACACCGCGGACTGAGGCTTCATCCACAGTCCAACACGAGACACACGACTGATGAAGCAGTTTGTTAGTGAGAGAAGAGTTTGACCCCGTCACTCTGTAGCTCATGGCTATTCTTGGACAGTTTGACACTTTGAGGCAACTAAATGTAATTTCCGGGACATAACTGACCGTCTCATCAGACGATAGTGGCGCTTTTGGATTCGCAGCTCGGCTCAGACGGTTACAAAGTCACATTTTGTTGCTTTAACCGATTAACTGAACAAAACCATCAATATATGTGTCCGGTTTGTTCCACAGAGAACGATGTGTTCGTCCCGGTTCGTCTTTCATGAGCCAGTGTGCAGCAGAGAGGAAGAAGACACCTGCCGTCATCGCTCAAATTATACAATCTAGTGAACTTCTGCCGCTTTGATCAGGTCGACACAAACAGCTACACCCAGTTCATCTGCTGCCCACTTAAACAAATAAATAACACTGATTCACATCAGTTCATTTACAATCCAAATATCCACCCAGTGCTACAAAATAAATAGGAACAACCTCTCACGCAACTCACAGTTCACACCTGTGCTTTGTTTCAGCTCCACCCGATGAAGCACGCAGTGTGTACTTCTGTTTTTTAAGAATAAAATCCACTTTCCTCTTAAATTACAACCCCCCTCCCTGCCACAAAACATTTACACTACAGCACTTCATATTGTGAGAAAAGACTCAAAGTAAAACCCCCAAAAGAATTAACCAAACAATCATCCTCTCTGCAGGAATATTCTCTGATATTCTGGACACTTAGAGCCACAGCCTCTATTTTACATTCATGACTCAGTAAACAGTCTGTTGTGAGCATACGGCAGTTTACAAAGAAACATTCCTCTCTGCAGAGGCCAACACGCCTTCCACACACTGCAAAGCCCCGAGGCGTCTGAAGGATCCACCTGTAGCCACCTGTCTGCTCAAATACCACGTGGTGACGCACGGACGCATCCTTGGCGAGGACGCACAGCCGACGTGTCACCGCGACTACCGGTCCTTCCAGTCGGATAGGCATGTGTGCTGCTCCACGGTGTTTTTTTTTTTACTCTCCAGGTCTCCACTTTGGTTTATTCGTATCGACGCAGATCCGGTGAGTCGCTCTTCACCGGAGGATCTTCTGATTCTCACGCGTGTTCGTCGTCGATGGCGACCCGCTGCGTCCGGCTGAGAACAGGTTGAGATCAGGTTGGAGATTAACGTGGCTCCACTCTGATTTCACCTTCTGGTTTGTTTCTTAAAGAATGTGTCGTTAAAAGCTTAACGCGCGGAGTGACCCGTGCGCGCGCAGAGGTCAGGATCCACCTCACATGGCTTTAATTCATTCAGTAGCTTCAGTTTGTTGTGCGCAGAGATCCCGGACTCGGTCTGGTGTGACTGTTTACACGCTGCTGATCCTCCAGTGATGAAAACGGATATGATGAATTAAACTGGAGCTGAAATGAGAAACTGATCCAGAGAACACTAATCTACAGAAACACATATTGTTGTTCTGGCTTCTCATTTCATTTCTATCATCCCAATAGTCCTAAAATTGAATATCTTTCTGAATTTCTGAATATCTAGTTTTAATTTTTCTGTCCTCCAAATGTTTCTGTAGTTTCAGTTTGTCCCTCACAGATTTAAATCATTGTTGTGATTCTTTGCGTGTTCTGATCCTCACCGGTTGTTGTTGTTTTTCTCTGGATTTGGTTGAAATTTCTCCTCAACATCCAAGAAAAAAAACCTTCCACAGGATGATTTGCAACACGTGCTCATTTAAATAGTTGTTGCAGAATGTTTCCAGACGTCAGATTATTACAAATATCATACAGCCTTAATGTCAGATTATACATCAAATAATTTAATTTAAAAAACGCATCTCTACTTGTGTTGTTGCACACGAGAGGCAGAAACCGGCAGATGTTTGTCACGTTTGCTTGAGGACGATGTAAACGATCAGTAGGTGACTCATCACTTCATGTCTGATCCTGCCCTTAAACTGTGCTGTCCACAAATCTTAAACTGTGATACCTGAAGTCACAGAGAGTCAAAATAGTACAAGACTTCATTTTAAAGTCTCCCCGCACTGCCAACTGACTAACAGAAAAGGAAAAGGCACCTTTGTTGTCTACATGACTCTGATCTTTGTTTCTTTGTCTCTTCCTCAGGTGCCATGTGCTGCTGTGATCCGCTGACACTACAGTAACTGAGAGGAGGAGGAGGAGGAAGAGGAGGAGGAGGACGGGGGTGAAACCTGCCAGGAGTTCACACAAGCGAAGGACGACGAAAGAGCCTGTTGAATGTTTGGAGCTGAAGTAAGGACACTGAGCTTCACCTGGAGCCGGTCACTATGAGGGAGTGGAGCTTGTGCTTCATGCAGCGGAGAAAGAACGGTTACAGAGCAGCCAGAGTGTTGAAGAGCCTGACAAAAGCCTACTGGACTTGACAAAGTCAAAAAAGAGAAGCCAGTTGGTAGGACAGGAGGAGGAGGAGGAGGAGGAGGAGGATACATGTTAGTCGAGACAGACGATAGACGTAAAGTGAAGGAGACGATGAGGAAGACGATTAGATAGATGAAAGCAGAGCTAGAGGCAGAAGAGTCAAATGAGAAGTCAAACTCAGGAGGGAAAGAAGGCAGAGATGAAATAACGTACTGTCATAAAAAGAGGAGACAGATGAAGATTCAGCTCCGGGAGAGCAGAAGTCTCCACAGATCCAGACGATACGTGCTGCCAGCGTTCATCCATCAGCAGGAGTAAGCACAAGTCACCATGTTCATAAACTTCCGTCGCATCCACAAGTGCCAGTGTGTGCAGCTGCTGACCACAGGCCTGGTGCTGTGCATGGTGATGGTCTGCTGGGAGGAGCTGGACCACCACGTGGTCAGCCACATGAGATCCTACACGTATCGCTACCTGGTCAACAGCTACGACTTTCTCAACTCTTCCTTCGCCCTCACGTCCAAGAGCCAGCACGGAAAGGATGGTTCTAACGGTGCGGATGTCGGGGTGGTGAACTATCCGTACCTCATCAACCATCCGGGGAAATGTGGAGGCGGCGCAGGTGGAGATGACGTCCTGCTGCTTCTGTTCGTCAAATCCTCGCCAGAGAACTTCGAGCGGCGCCAGGCCATCCGGGACACGTGGGGGAACGAGAGCTTTGCCTGGTCAGAACTGGGGGCGAACGTGAGGGTGGTGTTCGCCCTCGGCGTGCATCCGGATGTCGGTCGGAGATCCGGTGTGCAGAGAGCGTTGCAGCGGGAGGACCGGTCCTACAGAGACCTGATCCAGCAGGACTTTTTGGACACTTTTCACAACCTGACCAGCAAACTGATCCTGCAGTTCCACTGGGGCCACGAGCACTGCCGCCAGGCTCGCTTCCTCATGTCTGCGGACGACGACATCTTCGTACACATGCCCAACCTGGTGTCGTACCTGCGGCAGCTCCTGAGTAGCCAATCAGGGGCCAAAGACCTGTGGGTGGGGCATGTACACAGGGGAGCTCCTCCGATTCGCCGTAAAGAAAGCAAATACCACGTTCCTGATGACCTGTACCCCTGGCCCTCCTACCCAGACTACACTGCCGGAGCAGGGTATGTGGTTTCAGGCGACGTGGCCGCTAAGATCTACCATGCGACTCTGGTGCTGAACTCTTCCATGTACATCGACGACGTGTTCATGGGAATATGTGCCAAAGCCATGGGGGTCTCTCCCCAGGGCCACGTGTACTTCTCAGGGGAGGGCAAGGCGCCGTACCACCCCTGCATCTACGATCACATGATCACCTCGCACGGTCACGCCACAGACGTGCGCCTGCTGTGGCAGGAAGCGACGGACCCCACAGTGTACCGCCGCTCCAGAGGATTTATGGGTAATCTGTACTGCACGGCGGTCAGAGTGATGCTGCTGTGCCGGCCGTATTACCAGAACACGTACTCCTGTATGGCTGCTTTTACATGAATGCTCTTAAGATGAAGGAATGCTGAATGTACCACACAGACATGGCGCCGCCTCACGCAAACGGACCGCCATTTTTTTTTTTTATTATTATTATTTTTTCCCCCTTCATGTAAAGTTTCACTGTTTGCTGGATATACTGTGTATTTGCTGTCTTGTAATAAAGACCAGAGATGTTCTGTGAAGCAAACCATGCACTCGTGTTCTCAGTCATCAGCTTCTCACTTCGCTTCAGCCGAAGTGATTAAAGATCGGTACTCCACATTATTATTATTATTATAATTATTAGTATTATTATTCACTCACGACTTCTGAAGAGGTTTAGTTCTGTGTGAGTTGTTGAAGATAACGTCTAAACCGGCTGTTCAATATGAAAATATTACACGTCACATTCAGAGATCGATGCAGCGACTTGGACGAGGAATGTGTTTTTTTTCTGGTTATCTGGAATGACTTCTAGTCGAATCCTCCTAAGATCTCAATATTTATGTGACTAAAGGTAAAAAAAAAATGCATTTAAAAGATGCATGTTGTTGCATCTGTTTCTGTGATGGAGACATTTAAGTCCAAAGAGTAAAAGTACCAGAAACATTTGATCTGCTGTTTGCTGCGTCTCCATTGTTGATTTTCTTCATCTTACATCGTTATAAAAACTGAATATCTTTGAGTTCTGGAGTGAATACATTTGACATTCATTGATAAATTGAGAAAAGAATTGGCAGATTAATGAACAGAAACTCATTTATTCTCCCGTCCATCGTGGACACTTGAACTTTGTGCATGTTTTGCAGTTCTGGTCCGACTGCTTCCCTCCCATCAGGCTGACTAAACGCATCAGACGTTTCCTATCAAGACATTTTAAAAGGAAATAAAACCACATCCGGCCAGACTCCTGGCTGAATGATGCCAGATGAATGAGTTTCCTACCGCGGTGTTTGGGAAAGGTTCAGGTTTGCAGGACGATTAACCAAATTCTTCTCTGAGGCTCGAGACTTTTACACCTCAGCATCTCATGTTCAGGAGCTGTTGCTGTGTTTCGTCTCTCCCACCTCTCGAGGGGAACGTGTGGCTTTTATATCATCATTTAAACGGAGAACTTTTCCTGCCAAGACTGTCTCGAGGTTTTTTTTTTCTCTCCCTCCAGCTCTGCTTCCTGTTCCACACTCTTTTCCAGTGACTCCTCTTTTTTTTTCTTTTACTTCCCGCCACTGCTGTCTGCTACATCCTGTGGTTTTTACACAGAAATTCCAGAACGGGCTGAATCACCGGCAGCATGCAGGTTAGTTGGAGTCATGACCGTATAAGGAACTTCTTACTGCGGGGGGGGGGGGGGGGGGGGGGGGGGGGGAGCACATGTGTGGGTCCACAGATGGAAAGCGTTCCCGTTGCTGTCGGGTAAGAAAAAGTTCTCACACCACAACAACTAAACACACCGTGTGTCAGCGACCTCCACAACAACTCAGACGGCAAATCCACGTGTTCAGTCAGCACGTTATCTGATTTGCATAAAGCGCTGCTAAATAAAACCCAGCATGTCATGTCATTCTGTGTTTCTGAAACTTGACCTCGCAGACGATCTGATCTGATGATTACAGACTGACGAGACATCAGCGACTGAATGAGAGTGAAAGAATCTGTGGTTGAAACTCTGACCGGATTACTGCTTCAAACTGATTTCCATCCGTCTGTTTCTGTGCGTCTTGTCATTTCACTGAAACATTCCTATGATAATATTACATGAAGCAAACGTAAAAGTCTTTTCCCTTCATGTTCTCCACTTGGTTTTTATTTCACTGGCACTATTTCCTGTCTTCTCCTGTGATGCAGAAGAAGAGGAAGAGCTGCCCATCAGCCAGACTGACCGGAAAATAAAAATACATAATATAAATTGATGCCGTGTATTTAAAAACAAAATATCCCCAATATTTCATGATTTGTTTCATAATCTAAGCATGGTAGTCAGAGAAAGGAGACATTTATTGATAGAGGAAACTTAATATTAAGGGGATTTAAAGGATCTCAGCACCAGTTTGCTTGAAAACGAACTCCGAACGACCGTTACGTGTCATTTTCGGCTCCCAAGAGGAAATGCTTCTGGTTTATTTGTACCTGACACACAAACACACGACTGTTATTTTGTGAAATCACATTATGCGGGTCACACAAACGTGATTTGGAAATCTGAAGCGTCCAGATCAGTGACAGAGAAGCTTCGTCTTCAACAGCTAAACTGTTGAAATCAACATTATCTGAATTCAGGGAGGGAAATTCACCTTTTCATGAACAAAAAACAACAATATCAGAACGTTATAAATTATCCCCAGACATTTCTGAAGATATATAAACTGAGTAGCTGTAAATATAAGTGCTGGTATGCTGAAGCTGCTCTGATCTGACTGCTTCCACGCAGCACAGGGGGAAATTAAACTTGGATAAATTCCACACAGGAGTCCTACATCACGCAGCACCGTCACCTGGATGTTAACTGTTACACCACCTGTGGCTGAGATGAGCTCCACACACACACAGTGCAGGTGAATCACCACACTACACACACACACACACTTTATATAACTATCTCTGTAGCGGCGGTGTGTTCGCTGTCTGGAACAGGTGAATCCACCGCTGCTGTGCAACATGACCTCACATCTTTGTTTCCTGACATGGAGTGATGTCATCGTGTTGAACTCTCAGTATAGTGATGTCACACTGAAGCAAAGACACTCAACGACAGCCGCGACAGTTGCTGTGTCTCAGTTCAGGGTCTGCATCCTTCAGAGGAGCATTTAAAGGCCAATTACGTCACAAATGCTCTTTCTTCTCCCTCTTTTTGGAGGATGCACCTCTACTATCCTTCGTGGCCTCACATATCCCAAGATTCTTTGCGTGCCCAAAAAAGAAGAAAGAAAGAGAGAAAATGGCGACATCGCGTAGATCGTCACGTTCGCGGGCCTGGGCGGCAGAAATCGTGACCTTAACAAGGTCTCTCTGAAGGACTCGCCTTCGAAGACCGCAAAGGTCGAGTCCTTCAGAGGATGCAGACCCTGAACTGAGACACAGCAGGTGTGTTCTGTCCTCACCTGCGTCTGTTGGAGAGACTCTCCTCCGTCTCATTGGTCACAACAACGTGGGTGGAGCCTCCTTGGCTTTCCTCGTGCATGACTTCAATCTGTGACACACAAACACACATCATCTTAAAGGTGTAATATGTTAAAGATGTCCAGAATAAAAAGGTAATCCCAAATCATCAGCACATATTTAAATTCAGGCATATTTACTTGCAGAGTCGTGTTGATATCTAATAGTTAAATGTTTTCCACCTCACCTGTAGTGTCTGTGCATAAATATACATAACTATGGTTTCTGACGTTTATTCACAGGCGCATGTCCGACTACCTGATCAGTTTTTGGTTCCTGCAGTCAGACTCTAAAAATAATCTCCTGCATTCATTTGACTTGTTGTAACAAACTGCTTCAACACTCAGAATTCAGCGTCTTCAGGTCTTTTTTTAAAAAGCGTGTTAAAGGAAACATCCAGCGTCAAGAAGGAAGCCAACTTGGTCGGCTTTTGATTTTTGGCACCGACTTCACACGGCTCTGTCCTCATCAATTATGGAGGAAGGTTTATGGTCTAACACACCAACACTATCACTGCGCAGACAGACCGTGTTTGTCAGCAACACAAAATAACCTCGGGGCGTGCGTGTAAACCAATTAATGAGATCAGAGCCAGAGCAGCAGCAGGGTGGCATACCGATTAGTGAGACCGTCCTGTTGAAGGGACGATGTTTAAAACGCCGTCACCCCGCTGACACCACGCTGAATCCCCACCAGCTTTACAGCCTGGAGGTGACCTCTGACCTTCCCCAGGACAGTTTGAGGAGAGATGGTGAGGTTCTGATGGATTCTGTGACAACATTATTGGTTTTGTTTGTTTGTTGCGTCTTATCTGCTGGTAAGACAGAGCGTGAAACTGACAGACGGATCATCGCAGTGCCGACAGTCACTGGGACGTAGTTTCATTACAGTGTGTTCACGGGTCTTTTGTGAGCTGCATGCACGCTGATAAACTGCCTCTAGTGATGCTAAGATGTATTGTGGGTAATGTGGGCACCAGGAAGACGACATCTCTGATTCTGATGAAGAATAGAGCTCAACAGTCAAGTTATCAGATTGTCAAACGATGATATATGATCCTGTAGAATTCACAAGTCCGAATGATATCAATCTTATTTTGAGAAAAACATATTTTATTCACGATGTCATGGAGAAGTACTACACTACCCACAATCCTATAGTGTAACAGCGACGTCTCTGATTGGTGGAGCTCGCTGTTACCATGGAAATGTTTACCAAACCCGCGAATTTCATGTTAGCTAGTTACTGAGGAGAAGAGTTTATTAAGGGTTCACCCGAACATGAAATCGTGAACATGAACATGAAATTTGCGGGTTCGGTAAACATTTCCATGGTAACAGCGAGCTCCACCAATCAGAAACGTCGCTGTTACATTCGCAATGGTTTATGGGATGAGCAGTTCCTTTACTCTTAAGATAATTATGTGCACAGTCTTGTACCTTTGCTTTTTTCTCAGTTTTCCAACATTTTTTTTGCGCCGAATTAAAAAGGTTTTATGGTCACAATTCATCTGCTAGCTGATTGGCTCGGTTCCAGGCCTAAGACTCTTTATATAAGGATTTTATGAAACGTCAATGGAGTAAATGAATGGCAAATTCACTTCCGGAACCGGAGCCGTTAAAAAAGTGGACGGTCACTGTTGAGCTCTATACTACAAACTCTTAGAGCGGCTGAAAAAGAGTCAGCTGCTGCTCAGTGTGTAGGAACATCGCCTCTTTCTAAACGATGTATCGTCACACAATCTGATTTGCGCGTCGAGCTTCATGCCGTTGTTACACCGTCGTCTCCACGATGCAGTAAAATAAGAACGTCATCAACTTCCAGCATCAACTGGACATCAAGTACAGCCTGATAACTGAGAGATTCACCGACCCAGTCTGTTGCTGTACAGTTTGTTAGTTCTTTAGATCACACTTCCATCTTATATAAGCACCTCTATTTATTGAAAAAGAAGCCAGAACTGACAATAATCGGTGTAACTTCCTCAACTGTAGCTAATCTATTGTATTGTGATATTTTATTGCATATGGCTCTTCATGTGAGCAGCTGTCAGGTTGGTCATTGCTCCTGTTGCACAACCCTGAGAGCGGCGCTTTACATAAAGCTGCTTTTGTTTCCTTAAACCCTCCGGCTGTATGTTCAGTATGCACACAGTTCTGAGTACCTGTGCGGTCGGATCGCTGCTGTTCATGTACGATCTTTACGATAAACGTGTTTGCTTTCCTCTTTGTGATTCAGCTCCTCTCATTTAGGCCCGTTGGCAGTAATGCAGCGTAACTCACTACATCTACTCATGTACTCGAGTATTTTCCACAGAACATGCTTTTCATTCGTTTTCATTTCCTTTCTTTCTAACATTGTCAGAAATGAGATTTGTATTCATTTTGCATTCAGCCGCCGGCGTCGGGTACGTTTTTGCATTACGGCCTCTCGCAGGTGAAAAAACAACAACATGAAGTGACGTCAATGTAAAACTAGAAACAAGTTAATTTCCTGAACATGTTGAATCTGTGCTGTTTCCTAAAACACATTCACTGGGCAGACACATGCTTTGAGATTTGAAAGTGCGATCAGATGACGGTACCTTGATGCCTCCTTTGGCCTTGCGTATGATCTTCCTCTTGTTGGGATCGGCTTCGGTCGGCTGCCTGCCGCTGTTGGAGTTGTCAGAAGCTCTGCGAGCCAGAGCTGAAAAATAAAGAAGAGAACGCAAAACAAATGGTAACTTTAATCATTTATTTCTTTGGATCTTGTGTTACGTCGCACACATTCAGATAACGTGCAATACTGAACGAGCTCAAGGTGTCCGTCCTGTCACATGAGTGGAAACAGTTTGAAGGGTTACAACAACGTCCGACTCACGCTGCTGGGTCCCAGTGGTCCTGGGGGGGTTCTTCAGGGAGGGCCGCTTAGGAGAGGATTCAGGCCGCGGGGCGACGGGCTGGACGGGCCTCGTTTGTTTGGCCGACAGTCTCTTCAGACTGACGTGCCGCTTCTCAAACATCTCCTGGACGTCCTCCAGGCGCTTCAGTGCCTTCAGGACATCGGCCTGCAGGAACACAGCTCACCTTCAACCCCTCGTCCATCGTCACTCTTACAGACTGCCCGTGTTTGTGTTCGCCATACCTTAATGTCCTCGGACAGAACCACCTCGTACTGGTTGTGGAGGTTCTTCAGCTCCGTCAGCTGGTTCTTCTCTGCCGACTCCAGGAAGCGCTCGATGTCGGTCAGCGCCGACTCTGCCCCGTCCTGCGACTGACACTTATCCACCGCCTGCGAGGCCAGCAGGTAAATGCCAGACTCACACCACTGGTTCACCTGGACACAGCAAAACAATTCAGACAGGTTAAAGTGGGCAGCATTTTGGATCTTTAGGGACAAACCATCGATTGTTCTTGATGCATTCTTGCGTTATCTGAATCTTATCTTGAGAATGTACAAAATAGAGCGGGAGAGAACACAGTCTTCACCACAATCCCCTCTACAGAAGTTAAGACATTCAGTTTTCAGACGTTATTTTCTGGATAATGAAGTCTTCAGAGGTATTTCTCTCATGTCTACCTGCCATTTCATTTGCCATTGTACAAATTTACCAGCTGTAACTCAATAAAGACTGTGTGAACATAATTAACAGAAAAATGTGGCTCATTAAAATTTATTTTTGGGGTTTCAGTCATGATTCCTAACAGTTATAGTGACACTCGGCTGATATCGATAAAACATGATTTCTTTCTTGGTCAAACTGAAGTGAGTGCACCCAAAATGTTGACCACGGTACATCAAGGAAGAAAGTCTGTGGGCACACAGTGGTTAATAATTGACTAGCCTGAGGCTTTAATTTCAGCCCGGCTGACTGGTCCGACTGCTCGTCTTTCTTTCCCGTCAGTGATGTCACCAGATCTCAGCACATAGCAGCAGCAACCACGGCTGGTTTCACGTTCCACTTCGGAGGTCAGACTGTCTGATGTGTTTGCAGCGTCTGTGGATGTCATGACATGACAGCCAGGGAATGCCAAATGAATGAAGTTAAAATAACTGGCTGTTTGGATGAAGAGGGAGCAGAAAGCTTCAGAGAAAACCGGCAATGATTATTTCCACTCGCTACAGAAAGGTCGTTGTGACTGAGGTGGGTGCAGCGGTTGCCCCCCCTCGTGGCCCAATTGTTGACAAACGCGGGCTAAAGTGCCCTCCTGGGAGCCAAAACGCGTGCTAAAGTGCCATCTTGGGAGCCAAAAAAGCGTACCAAAGTGCCCTCTTGGTTGGCAAAACACACAAAACTGCCCCCTTGGGAGCCAAAACACATGCTAAAGTGCCCTCTTGGGAGCCAAAACACGCGCTAAAGTGCCCTCCTGGGAGCCAAAACGCGTGCTAAAGTGCCCTCTTGGGAGCCAAAAAAGCGTACCAAAGTGCCCTCTTGGTTGGCAAAACACACAAAACCGCCCCCTTGGGAGCCAAAACACATGCTAAAGTGCCATCTTGGGAGCCAAAACACGCGCTAAAGTGCCCTTCTTTTGGCCCCTGCCCATCAAAAAGTCTGTGCACGCCACTGGGCGGGTGTTTGGGTGGGATGAAGGATCTTCCCTCTTTATAAACGACCTACGAGCGCAACAGACGACGTGTTTTTAGCCACGCTGTTTTTGCGGCTCTAGTGATGTCGATGTCCAGAGAGTTCGTTAGTCCTCAAATGATTTAAACCAACAAATAACTGGAGGTCTTTGCCGTATTGGTGACGGCGTTCCCATCAGCCTCATTTCTGCTTTGTGTTTACTTCCAGTTAGCACATGTTAGCATGGTACAATGCTGCACCATGTTAACACTGCCACAGTGAGCACGGACAGTCTACACCAGGAACTGAACACGTTCCTGAACTGACGTGTGTGGAAGTGTTTTATCATCTCTTCACCTTATCGATGCCCACGTGTATCTGCAGGGATTTGGACAGGACGTCCGTCTTCTTCTTGGCCTCGTTGCTGAAGTCGTCGCAGACCCGCCGCAGCTCCACACATTTGGGTCGTATAGAGTCGACGGCGTAGTGGTTACTCTGGATCAGCTGGTCACCGTGCAGCGCGTGGAGCTGGGCCTTTTCTATTGTGGGCTGCAGGAGAATCAATACAGAGTTTAACAGTTGTTTGCACATTGAAGGCCATTGAGTTCATAACGTAAGCGGTGTTGTTAACCGACCCGAGCCTTCTCCTCCAGTGCTTTCAGTTCCTTCAGCAGGTGTTCGACTCTGGCCACACAATCCCCGATGTCTGATAGGCCGGTGAGACCGTCCATCAAACTGTCCAGAGACACTTTGACCTGCAGAACCAACGAGAGAACATCGTATTTACAAACCTCCCAGCAGTTCATTAAGTGTGTTTTTTCAGTGAGTATGATTTTTTTCCAGCCTGCGTGTTTTTTGAAGCTGTGTGTAGAGCAGACAGAGGCAGAAGATCCAAAGGTTTGAGTCCAGAGGCAGCCAGGCACGCTGCAGAGACAGACAGATCTGCAGATATACCTCTCTGAAGTCCTGTTCAAAGTGTCGTAGCTGCAGGCACTGCTCCAGTTTCAGATGGTGTTTACACCAGAACTGTTCAAAGGCGTTCTCCGTCTCATCCAGCTGGGCGAGGAGCCTGAAACACACAACAGGAAGCTCACCACACACGTCCTGGGAGATACTCTCAGACTTACATGGTCTTCCTATAGAACTGAGGTGCAGGATGGGATACGTGAGCAGAAGTCGTACCTCTCCACGGTGGTTTGGTTCTCCATCTCGTCCGGGTTGAGCTTGTGGTTCTCTGACTTGGCTGCCTGCTCCTTGATGCAGCCTAACAAGGTGGTGCCCTGCTTCAGAGCCAGCTTCAGTTCGTCCTGGTTTGGAGACACAGAAGCATCGAGAATAACATTAATTGTGAAATTAGCAGAGAGTGATTTACATGAAGGGACATTTATGTACACTATTTGATACTAAAGCACATTTATTACCAGAAAATGACTTCTGATGATTAAAAAACATTTCCTTTAGCTCAAGGGTGACTTTCACTTTTGCTAAAGTAATATTTTATCAACACATCTTGCTATATTTACAGTATGCAGGGTGTGTTCATGCTGTGCAACGTTCTCATGACACCCTTTTCAGTCAACTTGCTGTATTATATTCCCACTTCGGTTCACACAGACAGATTCAGTCCCTGGAGACACAACTTGATGCTATTCATTATGATTTGAACCTAAACATGCTGATGCAGCCCACCGCTAGTCAAGGCACGTTGAGAAAAGGTTCAGCTTGATGCAAACGTCCTCTGAAAACCCAGAGAAGCAAATAACTGACCACAAAATTGGCAGATTTTGATTCTCTTTTAGAAATTTCATCGCTTTGTCCTCAATTCTACTGTGTGAAATGACTTAAAAACAAAGTGGGGGAAATGCATCAGAGGCTCTCTAATGGTCTGTGACAGGATCACTCGACTGGCGGCCCGCGGGCCAAATGTCGCCTTTTATCAACCTCATTCCAGCATTCATCAGTCGGCACACGAGCTCCTTCATCAGTTCATTCTGTTATTTCCGTTGCTGGTCACAAAAATTCTTCATTTAAATGTTTTACGGCTGTATAAGCAGAGAGAGAGAGTCAGACTGATGACCTACTTCTAAGATTAAAAAAGGTGAATTGTTTTGTTTCCTGTACTTGTGTATGTTTGATGGGTCTTTTTTGTCCCAAGCCTTACAGGTCAGACACAGTGAACAGAACAGTCCGGCCTCGTGGCACTTCATGATCTGACACGCTGCTCGGACTGAAATCAAACTAACTCCAGATATAAAATCTGTTACGACGGAGGTCAGAAGCAGACCAAGCTGTACCCATCGTGAGCTAATTGATCTTGTAGGTTAAATTTGTACTGGTGTGTTGCGATATGTGATATTAATAACACTGTGCATTTAAAAACCCAACAAGGGAAAAGAGTTGTATATCAGCAGGTTCATACTCTGTGTTAGAATCATGTTAAACTGCATCGTTCCTTTAAATACAATTCAAAGTTCAAGCTCATAATTTCCACTAGAGAGGCATGGCTACTACCCATCATGCACCTGACCCCTTTGTCATGCATGTTGCAGTGGCTCCTGCTGCTGGACAGGATGGGCTCTACTTCTTGATAAAGGGCTCGTCTGTAGCTTTTTAGAAGGACGTGTTAAAGACATTTCAGGTGAATGTCCTCTGTGCTGCAGGCTCCATCACACAGCGTTAACAACAGAACAGTTTCCAAACAATCAGCAGGATGACCTTCTTCTCGTTTTCTGACTCTGCTTGGTCACCTTGAGGTTGTCGTGTTTGTCGGTGTGTGCTGTGAGCAGGTCTTTGGTGCACTGGACGTCGTTGGGCAGCTCCGTCTCAGCCAGGTCGGTCCCGAACTTCTGCAACATCTGGGCTGTGGTTTTCACTGTCATGGCGAAGTTCTCTATGGCCTGAGGAGGAAAAAACCCACGTGTGACTCTGCAGCAGCATAAAAACACCTGCTACATTTTGGATATTGCGTTGATGTGATGTGTGATGACTCACGGTCCGGTGGTGTATCCACTGACTGTGACAGTACTCCAGGCTTCCTCCCAGCTCCCGGGTCAGCTGGCCTTTGTCCACGTAGCCGTGCAGGTCCGACAGAGAGTTCAGCATCACGATCTGCAAAACACACACGGATCAGGACGAGCCCTTTAGAGCACGACGTACAGCGGATGGTACAACTCTGTATTTCAGAGTTCGAGAGCGAGAAAATAACTTTGATGATGTCGTCGGGGATATCTCAGTTTCCTGACCGATACCTTTGAATTCAAACGGCACAAAAAGTTTTATATCCTGTTCATTGAGACAGTTCTCAGGCAGGTCAATATCCTGAACTGACATCGGATTCAACTTAACTCTGCTCTGTAAAATACAGAGAGTTGTGTTCAAAATGGCACCTGGATATTGATTTACGTCTCCTGTTGCTCTTAATTAAAAACTGCCTTCTGAATGTCCACTTTGTAAGTTTTGGGTGTTTATGATTTGTGTTAGATCCTCGTCTTTATTTTCTCTGTTTGACTTCCTTGCTCAGACTCTGAGTCTCTTCAGGACGTTACAGCCGCAGGTAATAAAACTTGAAGGTGAAATTACAGTTTCCTTTGGGTTAGAACACAATTTACAAAATAAATAAGAAGGTTTTTGCTGTTTTTAGTCATTTCTCTGATCAGAACAGGAGGTCGGCGCCGTTGCCAGCTGTTTTAGATGGAGACACTGTGACGGGACCAGCAGAACTGGCCGGTTCTGAGTCTAAATGTATCTGATCATTTGTATATTTATTGTGTTTTTACACCGCAGCAGAAACCTTGTTGAAAAAGGTTTGACTTGCGCACCAGCACAGCGGTTTCTGTGGTAGTGGGTGTGCTGTGCTGCTTGTGGTTTGGCAACATCACATTACTCACCAGAGAAAAAGGAAATGCCTTCAGGAAAAGGTAAAGGAGTCTTGTGAGTTCACACAGGTTTAAAACACTGAGCGAAGCCTCTGCAGTGCATCAGCAGTGGACTAAACTACAGCCCTTACTCCCCGCTTAGAAACAGGCTTGGGCTGAAATAATAATAATTTCACAGCATTTTCTGTAATTCTGCTCGTTCAACTGATGACACAGAAAATGACTGGCACACCTCCAATATGACATTTACATCTCTGTCAGGCGAAACTCACTGATGCATGTTCACTGGAAACTGGGTGTTGTGCACAGATCTGTTATCAGATGATGACCATCAGAACTGGGTTGTGGTTTCATTTACCAGAAGAATGACACAGCATCACGCTTACACTGCTGCCACTTCCCCTACAGGGCTGAGACTGTGAAGTATTGCATCCTGTTCATTCAGTACGGCAAAAATAAATAAGGTCAGTGTTGAAGCATGCTTACCGGTACCTTCATTTTAAAGTCATCCTTGTGCAGTTTGATCCCGATATCTGCTATGGCCCTCTGGAAGAACCTGGACGGCCGCAGCACCAAGACCAGCTGCAGGTTTCCAGGAAACGCCCCCTGAACAACACAGCAGCAGGTCAATCTTACAACAAATCTCTAACCCATCACCTGTGTGTGTATACTTAAGGTGTGCGCCTCGCTGTTATCAAACCATTAAATATCATATCATGACATCAGTTTGTTCTGAGCTTGTTAACAGACGTGACTGGCTGAAATCCAAAAACATCACGCTGCCTGAGGAGCCGAGGCGCTGAAGCTCATCGCTGAATTCAATTATCAAGGTGATTCATGTTTGAATCAGTGTGTCTGAAGATATCTGAGGATGACTGCATGCTTGTGAGTAGAGCGACGGGGCCTCAGACATCGTAAGACAGCAGAAATAAAACTATAATTCCTACTGTCGCTGCATCCTGAGCTAACATTACATCTAAACGTGACGCTGGGGGAAGATTTCCCGGGAAACATGTAACTTCTGCTGCCGATCAGAGAGAAGTGAAGCAAACCAAATGATGTGGGATGTTTTTTTTGCTGTTGTTGTTTTCTGCTTTTGCTTTATTGGTTTTGAAAAAGTATAAACTTACACCTCTTCACATGAGGGTCGAGGTAAGAAGGCCAGTTTAGTTTTCCACAGACTGCCCTCTAGTGGACAAAATGACGTATTACAACACTGAGCTTTGGTACAGAGTTCAACACAGAGGAGAGGAGAGAGTTCAGAACAGAAACTAAAGCACAAAGTGTAGGTTAGGCTACTTGCATCCACCCATCACAGCATCTTCTGTACATTATAATGTGGTCGTGGACGTGGTCATTGTCAGTCCTGAGCTGCAGGTACGAGGGACGCGATGACAGCAGTGACGGTGAGTGAACTGATTTGTGGAGCGGATGCAGAAGACCAGAGGAGTCGGGCAGTCAGGAGTCTTGTGTTTTAATACAGAAGTGTTTGGTGGTTTGTTGACATGATGCTGCTTTAGATATAAACATCTTAGCGTATGTGTGCGTGGAATTCATGTTACGTTGATGTGAGAACTTACAGCGATCCTGGATAGCGAGGCCTTCACCGAGCTCCATTTGTCCTTCCGCCGGTCGATGATGATGACGAAGCCGATGCTTGCAGCGTCCAGGCTGGAGACAGGAAGCAGAGAGGACACGTCACTCGGCGGCTGTTCTGTGCACCTGAGCATCTTTGCGAGCCATAATCAAATCTTTTCTATAATCAGAGGTTTACTGCTCCTGAACACACGGAGTCAAGTCATGGTGTCCTGAGCGGCGTGAGGCCTTCTGTTGTCGGATGGATGACGGCTCACATGCGAGTGTGACGGTGTTGGGAGTGTGTGTGTGTGTGTGTACCTGGGGATGCTGGTCAGGTAAGTAACGACGTTGAGGAAGTCGTCCTCAGGCACTTCACTGAAGCCTGAGTACTCTGGGAAGGTGATGATGGGGGCGCCATCTTTCCCTCGTCCTCCTGCGACACACAAACACAACACACACAACATTTAACACAAACCCACTTTGTCGTGTATCAGTTTTATACACATTTCACACAATTTCAGCTTGATGCAAGTCCATGAAATGTTTCTGCACTAGCATTTAAGCAAGTAGACTGAGGACTGAGGGTTTAAGAGGATGAATAGTGTTCCTGAAATGTTGAACTGTGTCCCAGAAAGTCAACAGATTTGCCTCTTTACCTCCAAAACAAAATCTGAGATTTTATCTTCCGTGAACATAATGAACTGCCTTCCTGTTCAGCCGTAGTGAAACTAAACTCTTCATCTCTTTAAAACAACACATAAAAACCAGGGAGGAGGAAAAGTTTAAGAGTTTAAACAACTTAGTCATGGAAAATCTCTTAAATCACCCAAGACACAAATGTTCCCCAGCGACACCCGCAAAGAAAAGTCACAAGATGGCGACCTTGAGCTGAAAAACACCTCAGCTAACACGTCACTGAACCAAACTGTGTGTGAGTCTGGAAATAACAAAACACATGATGTGCAGAGGTGAGACGTTATGATGTGAAACACTCCTCATCCGTCTGTTTCTGACTCACACTGACTCACATGTCTCGCACATTTCATTCCCTCCGCTGTCACCTTCAGTCTCACCCGTCTCCCGTCGAGCACATTAATCCAATTAACTTCCTGTGATGGAGGAGCTACACCTGACACACAGCAGCAGCATGTGGTCTGCTGGACAGGCTTGGGAGGAAGCTGCTGCACTGACCTTGTCCTTGCAAGGTGACCAGAATACACAACACGCTCCATGAGACCATGTAGAGACGCTTTTATCTGCCTCAGCCGAAGAGGGAGCGTCTGTTAATCTGAGGCAGGCTGCTGTTAGAGAAATACTTCTATATCTGAACACGTCAGTGTGAAAAATAACCCTCTTGTCTTCTGATCTTCTCCCATCTGCCTCGTTAATGTGCCCTCTGCTTAAAGACAGTTTTAAGTTTTATGTTTTGCAGAAGATGTCCGTCACAACAGAGCTGACAGAAGAGAGACTTCTGTTCACCAGGAGACCCAGAATCATGTGTTCAGTCTCTGCTCACCTTCCTGTCTGGGACGAGTGAAGATGAGCTGATTTTGTGTTTTCAGCTCACTTCACTGCCCCCGTGTGGACAAATAAATCAGTTCATGTAGGTTTGAGAAATCACTGCATGGCTCTCGTCTACTTGTGCATCATCTGTAACCCGGCAAGATGATAAGATTGTGATTTAGCTTGAAGTAGTTTCTGTGATGAGGGTCCCTGTATGACTAGTCATGTCATGTGTTTCATACACTTTAGTTCTTACATGATTGTGGATCCTGGGAAAATAAATCTTCATCAAATGATGGCAGAAAAGAGAGAATCTTCTTCTTAAGAGCCTATTTTTTATTTCTGTGTGTGCAGTTAATAACACAAAGGTAATCCAACATAAGGGATGTGAATGATTGTGGTTTTAAAAATCTTTGTGTTTCACAGTGAGAGAGCCATCGAAGCCAAACAGGTAAAGAAAAGAGCTCCAGCAGCAGATATTTGACAGTTTATATGTGACAATGTCCAAGAAATAAAGTATAATATCCATCCAGAGTGTTAACCCGCATCCTACTGAGAACTCACACACACACACACACACACACACACATGTGGTGAGGGCCATAAACCAGGCCTGTGTTAAACTTATGTAACTCTGAAGGCAAGTAATGCTGAGAGAGGGATTTTGTTGGATTCGGTTGTTATTCGGGCTGTTGTGAAAGGACGGAGAGAAGGAATGAGAGGCATCCCCGGAGAACCACACAGGCTGCCGTGCCGCCGGTAACAACACATCTGGAAAAGTCTGAGGGCAGCAATGATCCTACATAAACACTTTCAAAATAAAATGATGTGACTTTTTCCACCGGCTGGACGGCCGTGAGTAAGCTGACGGTGAAAAAGTTGAGTTGAGTTTCAGACAAAAGCAAACATACCGGTCGTCTGTTTGACTGTAAAATCTATCGGCCTTGCGTCTCCGTATGGGCGTGACGGCAGCTGTGGTGTTTGTGGTGGACTCTGCTTTACTTTGCACAGTTCTCTCAGGAGGTAGTTGGTAACGAGAGGAATTTAGGATCACACAAAAATGCCCGCGGGCCCCCGAGCTCTGGATCAAACGTCGAAAATGTGGGTTACATTCCCGACATTTTGGGAGATGTGCTCCCTCGCTCTCGTGCTGGGAGCTGATCAACCTCCAGCGAAACATGACGTTATGCGGGATTAAAGCCTTCCTCTTCAGTTGGATGTCAACAATCATGATGCAAATCAATCATTCTACTGATAGCAGCAGCCTAGAAGCTGACCGTGTCGCCACTTCAGAAGCATTAAAAGAGAAACTTGAGTTCCAGTTAGCGGGACGAGAGAAGGATCGCTGGCAGGAATCTCACCGTCCTCACCGTCGACAAGGACGTATTTACTGATCACATGCTGTTGGCCTGAGTTTAGTCTCCTATTTTGCTCTGTCTTCATATATTTTTGTCATAATCTCACACCAGAATCAGCAGCAGCCGGATTCAAATGCAGGTTTTCTTTACGATAGTTATTTTAAAGTTACGGGGACAAACTTTTACACACAGAGGCCATTCTGCCGTGAACAAACACAGCTCTATGAAGTCTTCTGTCTGCAGAGAGGAGCGACAGAACTCTAATAGTTATAGTTAACTTGGTTTTTTTTTGAGATAAATCCACAGAGGACTGAAAACTAAAATCTCGTCCTGCTGCTGCACAGATGCACGATGACCTTTCTTCTGTCTCTTCTGTGTTTTCCAACTTTCTCCTTGGCAGATTTTTAATGAAAACAATCTCAGGGAAAAGAAGCAGATTGGTAAATATAATTTCCCATGAAGTGAAATTCAAATGTGCTTTTGATTTCTGGTTCGAGCTGGTGCAAAGGTCAACACATGCTTCCAATAAAAAAATAAATAAAAACACCAGAAACAGAAACACGCTGCAGATTACCAACAAAAAGATGAAAATGTGAAGTTTGTTTTTTGGGAAATTAGATCTTCATAAGTTTAAAAACAAATACATTCCAGCACGCATCTCCATGTTTGATGTAGCACACGATAGACTGCTTTTAAATGTCAGCCTTACATTCGTGGGACTCAGCATGATTTAATTTAAAGCGTCACAGTCTCTCGGTTGGTAACTCCACCTGTGAGCTGCAGGACGGCGGCGTCGGGTTACGTACCTGACAGCAAGGCAAACTGACGGTGAAGCTGCTCGATGATGTCGACGGCCAGCAGGGGCCTGATCTCCTGCTGCATGATCTCATCTGTAAGGAGGGAGACACACTGATCAGACACAGCTGGGACATAAAAACATACAAAGAGTATAAATACAACATCAGGGAGACAGAGAGGAACACTGGAGCCGTGTCAGCTGGGCGACGGGTTCACGTGAAGCAGAACAGCACAAGATCTGATCTCTGACAACTCATTTCTTATGATTTCATGTCTTTAAGTTAAAACAGCACTTATTTAATTGATGCACTATTAAAACTGCTGTGAAACGAAACTTCATGGAGTGTTCACCACAAAACAAAGCCGACTGAACACACAAACGTTGCGTCTCCTCCTTACAAGGAGTGAGTATAAAACTGTTAAATTGTTCCTGACTGGTGCCAGAAGACAAGGTTGTTAAATCCACATCGTTTAGCATCTGCCCGCAAAAATGGTGGAAGACAGTGATGTGCCCCTCGTGGCCCAATTGTTGACAAACACGCGCTAAAGTGCCCTCCTGGGAGCCAAAATGTGCGCTAAAGTGCCCTCTTGGGAGCCAAAACACGCGCTAAAGTGCCCTCTTGGGAGCCAAAACGCGCGCTAAAGTGCCCTCTTGGGAGCCAAAACGCGCGCTAAAATGCCCTCTTGGGAGCCAAAACGCGCGCTAAAGTGCCCTCTTGGGAGCCAAAACGCGTGCTAAAGTGCCCTCTTGGGAGCCAAAGCGCACGCTAAAGTGCCCTCTTGGGAGCCAAAACGCGCGCTAAAGTGCCCTCTTGGGAGCCAAAACGCGTGCTAAAGTGCCCTCTTGGGAGCCAAAGCGCACGCTAAAGTGCCCTCTTGGGAGCCAAAACGCGCGCTAAAGTGTCCTCTTGGGAGCCAAAACACGCGCTAAAGTGCCCTCTTGGGAGCCAAAATGCACGCTAAAGTGCCTTCTTGGGAGCCAAAACACGCGCTAAAGTGCCTTCTTGGGAGCCAAAACGCGCGCTAAAGTGCCCTTTTTTTCGCCCCTGCCCTTCAAAAAGTCTGTGCACGCCACTGGTGGAAGACATAAAAAAAGTCCATTAATTGCAGATTATTGACCCCCCGACTTACATCCTGATCACTTGCCAAAGAAAAAGTCATTTCTCCATTTCCCTGGAAAAACCTGCGAGTGTGATTAATACCTGAAACATTAAGTAAGCAAGCATCAGTCTAAATGTTGGAAGTACTGCACATTTCTCTGTCCGCCTCCATTTTAGAGCTCGACCTTTGACCCGTGGATCTCCCTGAACAGAAGACGTCCACATTTTTCACATCATATGATTTATCTTATGTAAGTTCTGAGACTGCTGAGCTTCAGAGTCGAGCGGTTTAAGAGCCGCTCTCCCACATTTAGAAAATACTCTTTGTTCGTGTCCTGCCATCACATGGAGCCTCTTCTGTAACCATCCATTTCAGACTGACGCATACAAGAAACTAGAACAGAGTGTGTGTGTGTGTGTGTGTGTGTGCAACCATGTATTATTGCTCTGCTGCTCATGGTTATTATGGTTCCCCTGCAGCTGAAGCTCGGAGCGCAGTGTGCGGCGAACAAACCCGCTCTTTGTCATTGAGAATAAAGACGTGCATTAACACCGACTGTACTTTAATACTCTCAAACATGCTCGTCTAGGTTGTGTGCTGGTGGGAACAGACAGGAGCAGAAGGAGAGCAACAATAGCTGGTAGTGAGTCCGACTTTAATGGAGGAGAGAAATCAATGTACCTCTGTTTGTATATGTGAGTCTGCTGACTGAAGATATTAACATACAGCTTCTATTACAGCGTTCAGTCGTGACCACCAACTTCCTTCTTCACTCTCTGAATGAAACCAAGCAACATGCAGCTAATACCATTAATCCACCAACTTTAGTGGGTCTACACAGGTTTTAAACGCGGGTTCACCTACGAGAAATCGTGCATTGACCCTTTTGCCGCTTCCTGCAGGCTGGAGTTTTATCTGATGTATGTCACGTTTCAAATGCACCAGAAACAGTCCGAACAGAGAGAAAACAACAACAGAACTGCTGTGAAAGAAGCGTCTGTAAAACAGTGGATGAACTCTTCTGAGCATCACAACCTGCAAGAAATGACTCGTTTCACCGTCATCACTTGATCCATTCAGTCCGATGACATTTGGAAAGTCTAGAAGAGCCGTATGATTAAATTATTTTATCCTCATTCAACTTAGTTTTATACATCTTAAAGCGAAACTGTGAGTGTATCCGAGTCAAACCTTTGTGTAAAAGTATAATTACGACGAAAGAGGCACTTCTGAGATTTACTGTATTTGCATTTTCGGGTCAAACTCGTTTTCTATGGGAGTGCTTGGGGCAAATTAGCGATATCATCAAAATCTCTATTTTTAAAACACTAAGAAGACTCGACACAACATGAAACTTTGCTGGTAGTATCACCAGGGTCTCTACACATGAACACGAGCATTGAGAACATTGTTTGTGTACACAGAGTTTACTAAAAAGAAGGTTTTTGGACAACTCACGTTAGCAGTAGCTTGTTCCGCTCGCCGCCGTCCTGCCAGTGGAGAAGTGTCGATCTCAGAATGTGACGTAACCTGGAGGACAGTTAAGGTGGAACGCTCCTAAAGCTGAGTTCCATATAAATGCAGGATAATTCGTTGTTTTGTCGTTAGCGAAAAACAATATCGACCTTGAAGTTGAAAAAGGAGCCTCATATAAGAAACTATACTAAAATCAAAAGCTGGAAAAGTCACGTGAGATATCGCGTCACGTTGTTGCTGGAAGACAGTAGTTCCACCTTAACTGTCCTCCAGGTTACGTCACATTCTGAGGTCGACACTTCTCCACTGGCAGGACGGCGGCGAGTGTAAAACAAAAATATGGTAAATCTTAAAAGTGCCTCTTTTGTCTTAATTAGGCTTTTACAAGAAGGTTTGACTCGAGTGCATTCACCAAAAAAAGCCTAGGTTGCATTTTGGTGAAAGTTTCGCTTTAATGCAGAAAAGTTACATAGCATCTATTTAATGGTACACATGGAATAAAGGAGATAAAACAGGAAAATCTCTACTGAAGAAGACCTCGCTGAATTTCTCAAAAAAAAAACTAAAAAACACAAATAGCTGCAGAAGACTACTCTACAGGGGGACACAAGAACTGAAAATAGTAAATACTACAGTTAATTTTCAAGGATGAAAAACGCTGCGCCCCCTAAAAGAAGCAGTGGGTCGGAGGATCGTGTTATGTAGCTGTCTAGGAACGTGTCGGCAGCGTTATGCAACCTGAGCCGGCCGCCTCGACACGGAGGATGTTCTGCATTGTTGGAACATCAAAGCAGAAACGGAGCGGTGCAGACAGACGTGATGTATGACCACTTCAAGGAAACTTCACCTCTGGATCCAAGCTGTTTTTAGAAACTGAGCGGCGGCCTGAAGAGGCGGAGGGCTAAGTGCAGGAAGCACTCACATAAGCAGATGTCAGCTTGTGTTGTATCGGCAGAACGCGCTAATGGAACCAGTGGGGATCTTGATTGAAGAGATTAGGTTTGGTGGGAGTGACGCGGCGAGGTTTCTGCAGTTAAGTACGGCTACGATTTGCTGCGAGCTAGTCAGCTTGTCATTCGTTTTTTTTTCTATGTTGGGCGGCTACTCCTGTTCGGTCGGACCGCAATTATGGTCGCAGGAGGAAAGCTTCAAACCCTGGAGAGAGAAACTTTTGAAAGGCCAGGACATTCCTCAGTTTGACAAAGGGAGTATATAAAATAACTCTTAAAGATGAACGACGGCTGCAGAGAGATAAGGAAAGGTATGCTGAAGCTGAACGTGAGATACAGCGCAGCGTAGATAAATTAGCAAATGTTTCCGGATCAGTAATGCGTGTTGTTTTCGAGGGACGGGGTCGCATAGAACAGAACATCCTGGTCCACTTCACTTGCAATAAAGTTTCTTGACAACGTTTTGGTACCGAAACGTTGTTGTCAAGAAACTTTATTGCAAGTGAAGTGGACAGCGTGCGGGAGACGGTCCTTCGGTCTTCTCCTTCGCACCCGTCGACCTTAAGGTGTGCAAAAGTTGCACTGCAATTCATTAAATAACTTAAATTATAACTTAAAATATAACAGCAGAATCATCTTCTTCTACACAGAACATATGGCAGAATGAAGCAGCAGTAGTAAACACCGGTTCTGCTGCAGGAGGATCTCGGACGGCGGTGACAGCTGACTGAGCAGCGACATCACAGCTGCGTCTCCGCCAACATGTCAGGTGTCTAAACTCCATGTTCCTATGGCAACACACTGACGGTGCCAACACCACCTCACACACACACACACACACACACACACACCTGAGTCCTCACCTTCATCCGACTGCTCTAAATATAAAACGGATTAAGCAGCGTGCTTTCACACACCGTCACCGCCGCCGCTGCTGCCGTGTTTACAGACAGATGGAGCTCAACATTTGGGATTTAACCTAATCACAAACACAGCGTGATTTTGGCGAAGACTGAAATCATCTTGGATTTTAAACACAGTGGCACAAAGACAACATGCCATTTCATGCTCCCACTCAACTGTGGTAGTTATTTTACTGAGATAAAACCAAAAAAATCTTATTTTTGTTATTTTGTTTGTGCTTCTTCAGAAGAAGTTACAGGCTACAGTGTTCAATTAACCACTAAAATTCAGGAGATTCAACACAAAGTTCAGTCTTCCATTATCTGAGAGTAGAAAGTGATGTAAAAAAGTGGAGTAACTATAAAATCCAACCAGAAACCAAGACGGACGGCAGTAAGTCTATTTACTGCGCTCGGCCCGAGTTCGTCTGTTCGTCTGCAGCTGCTGTGGTCTGTGACGGCCGTCGGTTAAATCAGGGACGAGATTAAACTGCATGACATTCTGAAAACAGGTTTACATTCGCGTTTACATACAGTGACACTAAATATATCGAGCCATCTAGGTGCATTAAATACAGTACACACTAACGCACACACACACACACACACACACACAGGCCGTAGAGATGAAACGCAGGTAACAAAGTCAAAACAGTATTTTTACTATTTCTATAAAACATGATAATGATCTCGGCCCTTCACGTCACGTCAGCGTTTATGTCACATTTTTCATATTTACAGTAAAATAGTCAACGTGAAAATTTGGATGTTTAAAACATTATGAGCCAATCGTACGTTCAGCAAGTCTTCTTCTTCTGCTGCGTTTAACAACATTTCAAGTGTGCAGTTACTTGCTCCTGTGTATGGGCCCCCTGGTGGCCACGGGGCCCGGGGCACGTGCCTGGATGCACATGCTAAATGAAAATTTAGTTTAAAACCTTGACCGGAAAAGAAACTGATTGTTTGTTCATTTCTTGACATGTAATGATAAATGGATGTCATGTTAAATGGTCAGAATGTCTTTCTTCTGTTTCAGCTGTGCATCTGATATCTGTACGCTAGCTAGCATCCACACTGAGCGTCTGCAGAAACCTCCAGTAACTTCAGCTCATTCTGTTCCTTTCCTGCATTTTACTTTCTCTCCATGAAGCTCTGGGAAATTCCTCAAACCTCCCTGTTCAGTGTCCTGCTGCTCGCACTCAGCCTGTCATTTGCACTAACGATACGTTTGCTGAATCGCTTGCATGAATCACTGTTGTCTCGCTGACCACACGGTGAGTTCATCACCGTCACGGCAGGAATATCAGTGTTCACGATGAATACCACTCATATCCTCAGGCTGAGCACCAGAAAAGCTGCTTTACTTTACATAACTGAAACACAGGAAACAATGTGTGAGCTTCATGTTCACCCTCCATACGTGGTGTTATGAATGCACTGAACAGACCCTTTAAAGTTGCAGAGAAAGATCCCTTTCAGAGCACGAGTAGATCAGCAGTAACCTCGAGCGGAGCCTCAACATAACACAGGACTCAACCAGAACTCCTCCACAAGCCGCCTGCAAGTCAAAGGAAATACTTGCTGAACTAAATCACTTTACCAGCAGACTGAGAAGGGAAAAGACTTGGTGAAGTGGAAAAAGATGACACCAGGCAGAGAAGCGTGGCTGGCAGCAGCTGCGTGTGTGTGTGTGTGTGTGTGTGTGTCCTCGACAGTCTGCTGTTGTGTCTAAACACAGCCCACGAGAACAAGACATTGTGTGTGTATATTACACAGCACATGATCATCTACACTGTAAATCTGCAGCTTTACACAACGAGCGACAGAGAGACACACCGAACGAATGAGCTCGTCACGTCTGAAGCGAGACGTGAAGGTGTGAACGTTACCTATGACGTGTCTGACACTCTTCATCCCGCCACCTCGGAAACGTTCACAGGCATTTAAAAAAAGGAAAAAAGTTAAATCCTTCCAGTTTCTCTCACGACATCCAAAACATCTGGGGACAGCGTAACATCCACTCTGTGAACAACAGCTGCTTCTTCATCAGCGTCGTGATCCTCCTCATCATCATCATCAGCATCAAACTCAGGCTGCTGCAGACATCCAGACAAACAAATCACGTCTCCGCTCTCCTTCCTCCAGATCAAACACACACACACAGAACACCAGCCGGCGCACAGCCCTCAACTGTGTGTGTGTGTTGTTACATGCGCCTGTGGTCAGTTTTTCCAGCTCCAGCGGTAGTGAAAGAGCTCTCCTCTGAGCAGAACTCAGCCAATCAGAAGTCAGAGAGGGAGGGCACAGAGACGCTGTGAGTGGAGGGATGGAGGGAGTGGGAAGGAGAGAGAGAAATGTGTGTGTGTGTGTGTGTGTGTGTCTAGTGTCTTTACGAGGCCTGCCAAATGTGAACAGTCTGTGAAGGTAAACTTTATAGACCACATGATGGGCCGAGGCGTCTCCTCACTGGGTCCAGGTCGAGTCCGTACGCTAACAATAAGCTAGCAGCTGAAATCAGATCTGAACCACCGTCTGTCTCCTGGTGAGGAGGAGATCTGGTGGAGACTGAAGTTATTGTCAGCGGATACAAAAGATGAATCACATTGTGCGGGTGAATCACGAGCCGTTACTTAATACTTTCTTTGCCCGTGCAGAGGAAGATCTCAAGCGTACAGACTCCTGGGAAACGGCCCCGGGATATCAGGAAGACACAAAATTCACTGGCTCGACTTTCCCACCGGAGTCAATAACACACTGATAACATCGGACAAAATCTGGATCCAGCATCGACACCTTAGAACAGGAATCAACAAAGAAACGTCACATCACGTCAGCTGTACCAGAGACCTGGACAGGCTGCAGTGGACACACAAACATCAGTGAGTTAGAGGAAGTGAACATCCACTGCACTGACAGCGCCATCACAAAACAGACAAGTTGGAATAAGGTTTGTGGTTCTAGATCGGACTGATAGGGATCACTGATGATGATGATGATGATGATGATGATGATGAGGAGACGGTTGGTTGGTTCGCTCTCAGAATGTGACGTAACCTGGAGGACAGTTAAGGTGGAACTACTGTCCTCTGGCAGCAACGCAACGCGAGATCTCACGTGACTTTCCCGGCTTTTTATCTCAGTATTGTTTCTTACATGAGGCTCCTTTTTCAACTTCAAGGTCAATATTGTTTTTCACTAACGACAAAACAACAAATTATCCTGCATTTATATGGAACTAAGCTTTAGGAGCGTTCCACTGTAACTATCCTCCATGTTACGTCACATTCAGAGATCGATACTTCTCAACAAGCTGCTGCTAACGTGAGTTGTTCAAAAACAACGCTGCAGTGAGAATGTGGCTCAGCAGGTCGGCGTATGAGAGGTGAAGACACATGACACCGTTCACCCCGGGCATCAGTGTTGCTTACTTCTGTGGTTTTCCTTGGTTTTTTTTTGGCAACAATTGCTTAGCTCATATGCTGTAAATCAGCTTGGAAGGAACAAGTAGAGAAGCAAATACATGAGACCAAAAGACACAGAGAGACAGAAACACCCGGAGCAGAAAGAGGAAACAGCAACAGGGCAAGTTTAGCAATCAAGGTTCCTGTTTGATTCTGAGTGATGAAGTCCATCAGATGTTGAATCCACTCAAACAGACAAAGAGGCAGATACAAGGGTTCAATAATGCCAGGAATGTTTATATGACTACTCTGTGTGTGTGTGTGTGTGTGTGTGTGTGTACACGAGCTTACTGTTTAACACACTGGAGGAAACACATGCTGCAGCGCCGCTCTGTTCTTTCCATTCAGCTCTCCTCATCACATTTGAATGAACGTCACAGTGATAGAATCATATGTAAACACACATGCACAACACACAGACACACACACACATCTGTGAACACACACACACACACACACACACTGGACCATAGCAACTGACACACACACACACACATTGTTTGCGATACAATGCCTATCGAGCTGTCAGATTTGTTCTGGGAGCTGCTTCCTATAAGAACATAAACTCTGCTGTATTCCCAGGAAAGTGATGCGTGCATGTGTTCATTATTCTCCTCTATTGTGAATAAGTTTACAGAAACAAGAACTTTGAGCTCAGGAAGTGAAAAAAAGCTCGACTCCGCAGTCTTACGGTAAGATCACATTCTTGCAACACAGATTATCTGCTGATAAAATCACATGAATGTCTGCAAGTTTATCAAAAGACATCAGATTCACTTTTGTTTCTTACACTGTCAAACATTTTTTTACTGTTGATGTCGGCTTGATGTTTCACACACGTCGGTCATATACTGCTCATCTTCTCTGCAAAATATATATTGAAGGAAACTTAACTCCCCAAATGTTTAGACTGATATCTAACCGTGAATATCTAAACTTTCTGACATCCGAGGCCTACATTCTACATCCTAAAAGTTCAAACAGTAAGAGTTCTCCATGCATAGAACTTTAGTAAGGTCACTGCAAAGTATCTGTATCGTATTTGTATCGGAAAGGAAACCAACGGTATCGCAAATCCCGACTGTAGGTCCACTTGTGATGCAGCGTGCCTATATTTTTTTTTCTATATATGTTGGGAGGTGACAGTTATTTAAGTTTGAGGTAGACGGGACGCCTGTCGAGCCAGACACCCGTGTTCAAGACGGTGTTTTAACATCTACAAGCGAGAAAACACTTGATATTTTTAAAGCATCCAGCCGCTTTGTTGGCGCCGACAAAACCAGATGTTTTACCCCAAAACATGTTTGTTTTTGTGCCTAAACGATACCAAACCATAAGCACATCTTTGTTACACCATAAAATCGAACGAGATGAACATACAGAAAGGAAAAGTCGATTAAACAGATACTTGGTTTGCAGAAATGAGAGCAAAGGAGGAAGTCAGGTGACGTTGTTGTCGAGTGTTTTGGAGGACGGTGGGGGTGGAAGGTTGAACAAAACAACACAGTTAACATTGTTTTTTGACTCATGACCGCGATCATTCCTGAATCTTAACTATGCAGTAATTGTTGTAATCACGACCACGACGGTCCACTTTCAAAAATAAGACCGGACGAACCGGATCCCGACGTAAAGCGGAGGAGTCTGATTCGTCCTGAATCAGACTCAGGAATCAGACCCCGATCCCTTACTTATTAAGGGATAATGTATGTCCCTTGCCAACACAAAAAAAAAAACTTTACAAAGTGTGTCTTTTTACAATTTATTTGTTACTGTTAGCGTTTTCAGCAGAGAACTATAATTCGCCACACCGACGCCGTTTCTCTTCTCCCTCTTCGCTGCTTTCCTCTTTTTTTCTTTTCTTGACCAGTGACGACAACTCAGCCTTTTGCCAAGAGTTGAAATCACCGTATTTTCCAAGAATATTAAAGTTAATGTGAAACTCATCCATACTAGTGGCCTAGGAGTACGTTTTTTCCAAAATGAAGTAGACTACAGATCAGCTGATGTCGCCTAGCGACCGAATACGTGACCGGACAACTTGCGGAGCAAAGATTTTATAGCGCGGAGTGATACGAAATACATGAATCAGAGGCCGTTGTCAAGGAACGTGACAACAGCCTCTGATTCATGTATTTCGTAGCACTCCGCGCTATAAAATCTTGTCCAAATATGCTTAGCAGCGGTCAATTATACGAAAATAATTAACCGCCGAACGTTGGGAAGGCTCATTCAAGTGAATGGAGCGTTCTACAGCATTAAGAAGAACCGTGTAATAACTGGTTATAATGTCGGTCATTATCAGGAAGGATAACTCTTCTCTTTACTGGTTAACTTAAAGTTTATTGCTGAGCGGTTTCACATAAAGCCCTCATCTCTAACAACGACTGTATACAAGTGTTAAGGCCTCCACACACCACCCAGACTCAACCAACAGCCAGCTGCCTTCATCCAACCACTCTGTTGCCTCTCGTCTGACCCGTTTAGCAGAAAAGTTGTATTGAACACACCGCTTCGACGTGCTGCCAGCTCCACAGTAGCATGTATGTTCTGCACTTGCACGAGATGCAATAAGCGGGTGGTGCTACATTAAAACAGAAAATGACGGAACGGAGTGCATAGAAAAACAAAGCGCACACAGTATTCCGCCCCTCCCACACACCGCGCTGATTCGCTAGCACACCGCCAATCAGAGAATCAAATGGCTCAGACAGCCGACAGCCAACCTCCTCAGACTTCGCTTGTTGAATCGGATCAGACAGCGTCCGAGCGGCTCCGAAAGCTTCCAACGCAGCTGAACACACCAGACAGATTTGTTACTGACCTCGTCTGAGTCTCCCCAAATGCTTCAAACATCCAACGGTTGGGCCGGTGTGTTCCCGCCATTAGAATGCTGAAAGGCCGTCCTCCTCCTCCTCCTCCACCTCCTCCTCCACCTCCTCCTTCTCCTCCTTCTTCTCCTCCTTCTCACACCTACAGTCTGCTGCTGGGACCAAAGCACCTGAACACCTCATGATCTCCCCCCCAGCAGGGACATCAGCAGCAGACACTGACCCGCATGCATCTCGCTAACGCTAACAGATTCGGTTGCACAGTAATCGTAATAGAAAGCTCAAGTAAAGAACATTTCCTGGTAAAGTTGTGCATCAGAATAAATCAGCAAACAGCACGATGAAGCTCGTTAGGCCGACAGAAAATGATACATGATAAGCCAGTTGTCCTGCTGCTGTATGGCAAACGCTGCCGTACCACCAGACCACAGAGCAACTTGTGATATCACAAAAAAAGTCAACAACGTCTCTGGCGAAGCTGCCTGTGATGCCGAGGAGGACGTAGCAGCAACAGTCTCAACACACGCAGATCAGCACAGAGTTAGCTACAGTACCGGTTTAGAGAGAGCTGGCGGCGAGGTCGTGAAGGAGGAAGTCAGCCGACGGAAATCTACACAGTGAAGATACTCTAGCGAGCATAAAAACAGCGTGAAAGCCTTTGAGCCACAACAAGCCACAGAGGAGGATAAATGGAAGACTCACTCGACAGCGAGGTGGAGGAAAAACTTTGCCAGACAGCCGCGGGGCAACACTACATCCAGAGGTGTAGCGGAGAATCTCAAAGCCAGAGACACACAGCAGGTAAGTTTACCGTAGATCAGGTGAGGCGGTTTGATAACAATCTGGCAACGAGTGTGTGCGAGGCTGCAGTGTATGAATACCAGGTTGATCACTGATGAGGCGCAGCTGTGACAGCAGGTGAGTAGAGTTGGCTGAGTATCACCACAAATTTACACGTAGACTATAAAACTTCAGATCAATTCTCACATTTCTCTACACTAGTTCACTTTTTCTGAGTTTTTCCATCTCCGTACGTCGACCCTGCAGAGAAATGTTTCTCCTCGTGGGTCTGGAATGCTCGTGGTCACCGTTCAGATGATCTTACATGCAGTAAACGCTGGACGTCTGCACACATCTGCAGACGACGGGATGCAAAAAGATCGATTCCCAGGAGAAGACAGAATATGTAACATGGATATGAACATGTTGCACTGTTGTATTTCAGTATCAGTAGCTATCCTATGTATGTATTTGTATTGCATCACCTGGCATTTCAATCCTTTTGTGATTATTATGTGATTTAGTATTTTGCACTTTTGCATTTCAGGGCAGTATTTTGTGTTTGCAGTTTGCGTTTTCGGGTTTTTAAACCGAAACTGATAGAAATGAAAAAAATGGATCAGAGTAATAACTGTATCTTATGTGGACTGTCCTCATGAATGTGACTGTGCTGCATGAACTCCTCAGATGACGTACGTTGAACAGTAAGAGCTGTTCCTGCGTACTGACTGTCACATGGTCATAAACCTCACCGCCTGGAGGAGGACAGCAGTGCAGAAAGTGCTCGTCCTGCTTCACATAAAAGAAAACATGAACCTCTGCTTCGCTCTGTGAGTCACTGTAGAGCTCTCTCGCCCACTGAGAGGCCGAGGCTCAGTCATAGTCCTGTGACTGTCCGACTGAGAGGTCGGAGGTTATCGTTTTTGTATTTTTTTATTCACGTGACGGAATCGTGACAGAGAGATTTATACAGACAGACACACAGGTAGATGCTTTTTCACCCTGACGACAGAAATAACATTAATTGATTCATAATGTTCCCATTTTTCTTCACTTTTCTGATTTTTCAACAGTATAAAAAAAGACACTCTTCAGTCTCACACACACACTGTGCAGAGCTTGTGTTGTTTTTAGACGCTTGTTCCTCACAGTCCAGGAGAAGAAGGGGGAGGGGGGGGTTTCCTAACGCTTCTCAGGAAGAAGGCGTCAACACAAGAAGACAATCAGAGGATGTCTAATGACAGGATCCGCTGATAACAGGGCTACCTCTCACACACACACACACACACACACACGTATCATTCCAATGAATATCATTATCGCCTCGTGAAACATACACTGTGCTGACAAACACGCACGGGCCTGATAATGTCTTCACACCAGTTATAAAAAAACACACTGCAGATGAACGGCATTATCCTTCTGTGGCACGAAGTTGTGATCACTCGTGTGGATGTGTGTTGATGTGTGTGTAGCTGTCTTTGCTGTAATCCCCCAAAACTTTGAGCAACAACAGGGTTTATGATGATGTCATATCAGCCGTCATTCGAAGTAAATGAACCCTGACTCATTTCATTTAATTTCTAACTCAACACAAAATCCGTGTTTAAAGTTTTGTCTGCTGGCACTGGTGTCACATCAGGTTCTGCTCTGATCCGGAGCGGTTTCCAACGGCAGTGGAGCTCAGAGAGATTACTTTTTAATTCAGGGATTGTAAAGTGAATTTATCTTCACTCCTGTTTATCAACCCGACCGCAGCAGCGATCCACAGAGGCGACCTCCACTGTTGTGTGTTGATGTTCTGTAATGTTGTCTCTCACTTTTGTTATTGCGACCAGATGACCAGACGAAACGCACCGTTACCGTGATTAAACTTGCGGATTATTCTCGGGGGTTTGACAGTGTTGGAAACATTTCAGACAATGTAAGAGGATCAACTCTTTTTACTGTAACGGGCAAAACGAAAGAAAACCTCAGGAGGATCAACAGAGCTGGGACTGAGTATTTCCAGCAACAGGATAGTTTGATGGAACTGAGTCATGGTTCATAGGAATGAAAAAAGAATAATGACATCATTGTGACATCAGTTTTTGATCGTTAAAGGGAGGAGGGGGTGCTCTCTGTTCTGGAGACCAGACTTATCTTGATCTATATTGAGCTTTCCCCCTTTAAATGATGTCATCATTCTCCCTCTGAGGAATGCAGGGTTGCTCACGGCTGCCTGGATTTCAGCATTACCTTAATAACAACTCCAACCAGAAAGTTAATCCTTTGGGACTTTGACCGCCGAGTCCCCAAATCACCCTGACAGACTGCTTCTTTTCCTTCTCTGTCTGATTCTGTTAACAGGTCACAGTCCCACAAACACCAGGAGGATGAAATAACAGGTACAACCATGAAACATGAAATGGATTCAATATGAAAATATGATTCAACAAAAGAACCTCAACTCAGGCGTAACACGGGCCCTTATCGTTGGAAACATTTGGTATTACGTACGCAACCGCGGTCTAGTCATTGCTGGACCAATTTCAATTGACAAGTAAAAGTGACCCAATAATATAAAACAGATAACCGGATGCCAGCTGAATCACTGTCTGCATTCACTGATTGGTTTATGACAAAATACCTGCAAAACCAACGTGATTAGCCGATGTAGTCCTGCATCCTCAGACCTGCTGTATCTCCACAGCACTGTGTCAGCGCTGGAGTAAGTGAAGCTCTCGGTGCTCTGGCTTGTTTGCACTCCTCTAAACCAACCAGAGTCTACTTGAGCGGCACTAAACCAAAGACGCTGCTACAGTAAACAGTGTTGGAGGGAACTACCAAGCAAGCTGTACTATACAAATGGCGGAATTTCCAGTAAAGGTAAGATAAGAGCTGCTAGCTTGTTTAGGCTACCGTTAGCATCCAGGTGAGTCTCAGAGTAAGATGCCAGTTTCAGCATGTAGGGTGCTAGCTTGGAGGTTTTGTTGTTTCATGTAGGGATTTTGAAAAACACACCGATATTGGGGGACGAGTATTGACATTTAATTTTACTTTTTATCTGCAAATTGGTGCTTTTGGTCAGAGTATAACGTGCACCACAATATGAACTTTACTTTGCATCTTCAGTAGACGTTTAAATGCTGCACAGCGGTGAACTAAATATCAGGGAAACCCTAACAGCACAGTGAGCCTGCAGAGGAAACAGAAGGCGTTGTTGTGACTCATATGCTAGCCTGTCAGACGACCATGGCAGCCGTTGGCTCATCAGAAAAAAGCAGTTCACAGACAATTTCAGCCAGCAGCCGCTGTAACGTCAGTGTGTAGAGTGAACAGGCCTTCATGTGGTAAATATACCTGACCTGATCACGTTCAATACATCAGTCTGATGTCTGAGTTATGATGCTGAGCTCATAAAATGCTGGAATGCCACCAAGCTAATGTTTGCAATCACTGCCGTTGATTATTTCCTGATCATTTATTTCAATTTGCACCATCAGTTTTCAGCCTCTCACCATGTTAGTGCGATATTGACAATAACAGAACCTATCAATAGTGTCAGTGGCCATGTGTCGTTGTGCAGGGATCTGTGATGATCCTGCAGAGCTTGTATTGGGGTCCTCACAAAAACAGGCTACAGACAATAAACTGCTGCACAAATGCTGAAGGGAAGCATGGGATGACGGATGGAGGGATGGGTACATACTTCTCAGCGAGGCTGATTCAGTCTCCCGACACACCCCCAGGAAGTGGAAGTAAGACTCCATCTCCGCGGTGGAGATCCGCACGGTGGAATAGGCTGGTCCATACTGACCACACTTTGGGCAGCGGGACATGCAGGTGTGGCACTGCAGCACGCCGAGAACCCCCATCTCAGGTCATAACTCCACCTGACTCCACGCCGGACGAGCCTGTGTGTGTTTCTATCTACTGTGTCTGCAGCTGAAACAGGAACGATCCATTGTTCCTCGATGCCTCTGCTGCCTGACACACACACACACACACTCACACACACACACACACACACTGTCACGTAGACCCAGTTTTCTGTGCTGCTGCAGCTGTGTACCTGTCCAGCAAGGTGCCTCTAACCTCCCTGCTTCTCCCTCTCTGTCTGCCTCTCTGTCTCACATAATCTCTGCATTACAAAGTTAAGCCTATTACAGGACATTTGCATACGCCCGCCCCCGTGACGACCTCAAACAAACACCTACAATCTGCTGTGAGGGAGTGACTCCACACTTTTACCTCCGTCCACTCCATCTCATTGCACCGTAGCTGAGCATGTGTTATTTTAAGCGGCGGTGCACCTGGATTACACTGATGCAGTCAAAGCTGAGACGCAGCACGTCTTTTGCAGCTTTCTTAACTCCTCACCTGTACTAGAATAATAAAAATTAGAATTTTCCATCTAATTCTATTAGATAAATTCAATGTGAAGGGTCACATTTAATACAATGTTGTGTTTTTATTGTGTTGATTCAATGTGTGGCCGAAGAACCGATCTGAAATGCATCATATTTATTTATAATAATTGAAAAACAATGTATGTTTAATGGAAACGTTACCCTTAACTTTATTTGTTAAAACTGAATAAGCACAGGTTCATGTTTGTATCTATTTAATTTAATTATTTTATTTTAATTTTAGACTAAGTTTAATTTTAAATAAATAATTTAATAATTTTAAATTTAATTTACACACATTGACTCAATATAGAAACAAAAATGCGCTGCAGTGACTCTTTACATCGAACTCATGTAACAGAATAAGTTATAAAATGTACATGTAATTAAAATAGTCGCTATAGAAATGAAAAGTCACTGTATTAGGTACAAGTGTTTTAGTTATGAAAGTAAAGCAGAATTTAATTATGTGGATCACAACGAAAACATGGTGACAGGAGGATCTTCAACATGTCCAGAAACATGTATCCAACTGTTAAACACATAAACAAATCTAAAGATCAACAATATATATTTCCTCTGAGGGAAACAAACTTATCAAACAGGATTCACAAACTGTCAGAGCTGACAGCTGTGGATGTGGCTCTGACGTATCCAAGTATCCACCAGGCTCACCACCAGCGAACCTGGTCACAAAAATACCAAACATGCAGCTGACATATCTTCCAGATTTACACGGCAACGCACACCGACTGCAACCTCACACAAATAGAGCCGTTAAAGTGAGATTTGTTCTAAGATACTCTGTATTGGAGTGTCAGAGAAAGAAAGAAAGAAAGAAAGAAAAAGTACAAACTTGGGTGCCGATATCAAAAATGACTCGTGCAATTGATTGTGTGTGATGTCGCCTAGTTACCTGGACTCCCTTTGCTATTTGTCAATGGCAACAAAATAAATAAGTGTTGCATCTTCTCATAATGAAAGATCATCTAAACCGGAGCAGTGGGGCCTAATTCTCTTTGTTTCACATTAGATCATTACACGTGTTATTTAGCAGATGTTTCTGTATTTGAAATGATGTTCAGACATCAGTATGTGTGAAGCCAAGAACGTCCAGCTGAACGTTGTCCACACTGATACAAACAGTCGAGTCCTTAGGAGTGTCAGTATTTCCTTTTGCACATCACACATTGTTAAAATGAGTGGAAACATCACACGTCCATACTGCTGACACTTATATCAAGATGTTGCTCTTGTAGATAATGACCTCAGTCCCAGAGAGTTTGGACACTGTGTGAAACATTGGAAGCTACGATTTGATTAAGCAGATGTGCTCAGTGTTCCTCAGCCCGTGTTGTAACATCCTTTATACAAACATGTGTCTCACAGAGTGGTGGACCTCGCCCCAACCGACACGTTCGAGGATGCTCCTCGCACACCAAATCCTGACGCTCTCTCCTGTTACCAGTCCAGCTGTTCACCTGTCCCAGCTTGTTTCAAACGTGTGCCGGATCCTGAAACATTCTTCACACTGTGCGTCTGTTTTGTTGAATATTTAAGGAGTCCAGTCCCCCATCATGTCCAAGTGGCACCAAGCAAACAGGTGCTGACCCTCCGTAAGACATCTACGAGTTACTGAGTGAGTCGTCAGCACGCTCCACACACACACACACACACACACCTGTAACACTGTACAAACCGCCAACACGCTCTTTACTTACACATCACTGATCCCATGCTGCTGCTGCTGTTCTAGCTCTGTGAAAATCCAGGCAGACAGGAGGGTCCGAGCCACGCGGCTAAACCATCGCCCAGTCCGGCGTCCGCAGCAACATAACGTACAGGTCCAGTGACGCGGCGGTCCGGTCCTCCCTCAACACTCCAGAACAAGCCCTCCTCTTTTGGTGTGTAAGAGAGCAACGCAGAGAGTGAGAGGGGAATGTGTGTGTGTGTGTGTGTGTGTGTGTGTGTGTGTGTGTGTGTTTTCACCAGAGCAGGGGTCTGAGCCTCTCCTGGCAGCCTTGTGACCAGCTGAGCAGCTCAGTTTTTACACAATACTCCCATCAGGCAGCAGGGACTTCCCTTCCCCTCGGCATCCTTCCCTGTTTACTCCCACCTTTCCTCCCCCTCCTCCTCTTTCTTCTATGCTCCCCCTCAAAGATGGTTCTCTCTTTTGTTACATGCTCTTAAGGGAGCGATAGAGAGATACAGAAGTCATGAGGTCAGACGTAAAAACCACAGTTGGTTCGCTGTTTGTTTGTTTTCTCTTGGAGCATCACCTCCGCTTGCATTTCACTGTCTTTCCGCTTCATCTCTCCACCTATCAGCCCTTCTTTACCTTCACCTTCTGATCTTTTTATCATGATGATAAGTTAAGGGGCTGATTGCCAGTCACTCCTAAAAATAGCATCAACATTGCAGCGTACCAGGGACCTGCGTATCAGTCTGGTGAGGGTCTGAACACTGACTATCTCTAGTGCTCTCCTGGGTGAAAGTCCGCTGCTTCTTTGACCTGACCTTCCGTCCCGGTTGAGACCTGTTGAGACTTTTTAGCTGACATCCTCTTTCCGTATGAGGACTATCTGAGTGGAAGCAGTGCAGCAGTATCAGCCAGTCAGAGTCTCTGCTGTGCATGTTCAGCCCAGTGACTGTAAAAATAGTTTCAGCCATAGAAACAATACGTTTTGGGAAAGCAAAAGCTGTTCCATAGTCAGTGAAGACAGCTGTAATTATTAAAATTAAAGTGGATCTGTTTCGTCAGCTGCACGTGAGAGCAGCAGCGGCGTCGGACCTGCAAACTCTCATCACCTGCATGAACTTCAGGTGAACAATCCACTCGACCAACCCCAACCTCTGACCGACATGGAGATTTCTGCCTCTTTATAATATGTTTTTCAGTGTCGCAGAGGACAAAGCCGGACCCTCAGATGGTCTGTTAAATGCTTCGAGTCTGGACTGGTATACTTGAAATACATGTTCTTCCACAGGTTTCTCATGGATGTGAATTATCAGAGTGTTTTCATCTGCAAGACATCTGCAACTACATCATAAAGAAGCTTCCTCTTGCTCTGGGTAACCACAAAGACATATTCTGAGTGAATTCCCTTTTTTTTCTTCCTCTTCTTGACCTCAGTTCTCGGTATTTTGTGTTTAAAATCAGTTTCATTTGCGCCTTTTTTTAAAATCTGGGTTTCCTGAGTGTGGTTTCACAGTTCCAGGGAGGTTCCAACCTAGGCCTCCCTCAGCTGTCCCCCCTCCTCATCCACCTCTTCCTCCTCTCCCATGCTCCTGAAACAAACATGCGTCAGAGGCCTGGGCGTCAAAAATAGAACTTTTTCTCCAATAAATCACCGCTCGACATTGGCTTTGTTGTTCAAGTGCCCTGAGTGTGTTGCGCTGCCTGCAGCTGAAGTGTAATGGATGCAGACTTCCAGAACAGAGATTCAATCACACGATCAGACGCCGTCCATCTGATCTTCCCATGCCTCCAGTTAATCCTCTTACTGTAGTCTATTTAAAAGCTGTTGTAAGGTTGTATATTTAGTCATGCTACAAAAACTACTACACACATCCAGTCCACACTCATCAATTTACTCTCAGCTCAGTCGGTGGAAGTCTAGACACAGCTGCTGTTCAATCGATGTGTATTTTGGTTTCTTGTCACTGCACTGTCCATTGATTTCCTCAAGTTACATCTCATTTTGCAGGTTCTGTTGACAGTGAGTAAACATGAACCTGATTCCTTCTGTGTTGTCTGAGAATAACAGCAGATGACGCAAGCAGAAGAGCAGATGAAGTGAGAGACAGAAGACAGACTACTATCCATCATCCATTCAGGTAAATCTAAGTGCTGTATCGTAGTCATCGGGATGTGTTTTCTGTTTCGTGAAGACGTTTCACCTCTCATCCAAAAGGCTTCTTCAGTTTTAACTAACTGGAGGGGAGTCGCAGAGTTCCCTCCCCAGACCTGCTTCTGATCTGGAACATGGAGACATCCCTGCAAACACAAGCTGTTTTTAGACAGGGCAGCAAGCCGCCAATCTGCCCGTCCTTTTGGCGGCTCGGTCCGCGGTTTTAGACAGAGGGCGGCAAATTGGGGGTCTGTTTTGGTCCGCCGATTTTCCCCCTAGGAGGGTACACTTATTTCCGCCTCGCCTGCTATCTAAAAACGAGGTGGCAATGTGCCGGCCTCTGCGTGAGGTGGGTGGAGGTGTCAATGACCTGCACTGTTGTGCGACCCACAGCCGGGGAGTTTTTAAACCAGGAAACAGCTGATCACAGCAGTCAGTCCATCACTTCATCCACGGACGTCAAGATGAGCAACTGGACAGCGGCTGAGATCCAGGAGATGCTAGCGTCTCCTCGGTCTCTGTAGCTGTCTTCGTTGTCCACTTGTTGTTGTGTCGGCAAGCTAGGAACGGTCGCTACTTTCAAATTAAAAGCCCCCACTAAGAACCCATTTCTAAACTCCAATGGGGTGCAATGTAAAGCTCTTATTTTGAAGACAAATTCATGGTCACTGTTCACAGCCCAACTTCGTGCTTCACGTCACATCACATGTTTACGCCTACCTCAGAGGCAGCTTTTGGAAAAGGAGGAATATTACACCTCTGTTTTAGAAAGATAAGGTGGCACATTGCTGTCCTTACCTTGGAGCAAATGTGCCGCCTTTTCTATCTAAAAAGGGCTCCTGTCTGACAGGGCGAGAAAACACGAGCAGTCACCACTTTATTCGGAGGTCGAACTGAAGGCGGTGGGTTTTAATCCCACAATGTCAATGTTTGCTGTGAATAGTCGGGTTTGAAAGGATCCAACACAACAGACCTGTGGAAAACCCAAACGCTTGGGACGGACCGGGTCATCAGCAGATGGAGCCTGACTCAGCTCAGTTAGAAATCAGTCTCCTTATCTATCCACAAGTGTGTGCTGTAATAATCAGCTGCAGGGAGGAGGCTTCATTACATCATGGGTTACATCACTGCAGGCCTTGGCTTTACCTCACATGGAATAAACTCCTCCAGTTTCAACCAGTAAAAGGACACCGCAGATATAAAATGGTGATCCAGGCCAAACGTTTTAAAGTCATGACCCACAGGAGGAACACGAGGACGTGAGTGAGTGAGTATAACGAGTCGATTGCGTGTTTCATATGCTACCTTCAGCACTTTGAATAATTGATGAACAAAACATTCCCAGCAGTCCCACAGCTACTGGGAGCAGCTGGTGTTTTCTGCTTTCTGCTAAGCCACAGTTTTATTTTTTGAACAAGCTGCTTTTAATATATCTCCACCCCAAAAAATACCTCTACGACAAAACCTCTGATCCACCTGGGAGCAGCACAGTTACACTGAGTACTGATAGGAAAACATCTGTAGGCGTCCAAACCTCAGGACCTTAAATATTTTAGTTATTTTAATATCATATAGTTGCAATTTTGACATTCTGGCTGCGTCCTGCACGTTGCTTTTTGGCCACTTGTTGTGTTTTCATGCAGACTGACTGGTATCAAGTTTAGGTTATCAGTTTTCAGGGTATAGAATTAGCTTCCATCATCACTGCTCTGACTGGTGGAGAGATAAATCGTTGCAACTGGTTTCCACACATGTTGTTGAAGACATTAAGATTCGGCCCCATGTTCACTGCTACATTGGGGGGATCCAGCCACGGTTCCGTCACGGCCTCACCGAGGAACAGCAGGTTTTAAGTGACTTCATCTGCAGGTATTTTAGTTTAAAACAACAAAAATAACCATTTTAAATTACCGTAAATTCCGGACTATAAGCCGCTATTTTTTTCCCACGCTTTGACCCCTGCGGCCTATAATATGATGCGGCTAATCTATAGAATTTTACAGGCTAACGGCCTCCAGGGGCCGCTCTAGCAGGAAGCGCAAGAGCTAGGCAGACAAGTGGAAGAGATAATGCGCCGAGGAAGACACTAGTTGGTGTTTTGAACAGTCATTTTGCGCATCATGCACACACCTTAATCATGGAAAACACACGAAGAAATGCATATGATGCAGCTTTTAAGTTAAAGGCAATCGATCTGGCTGTCAAAAAAGGAAATAGAGCTGCTGCACTTAAGCTTGAGAGACGTTGGAGACGGCAGCGTGAAGAACTGACTCAAAGCAAAAAGACGACAAAAGCTTTCAGAGGTAATTAAAGCAGATGGCCCGAACTTGAAAACGTTCTTGAAGACTGGTTGAACACACAGAGAGCAGACGTGGACACCTGCAGCTTATAGACAAGTGCGGCCTTTATATGTACACATTTTTTTTTACTTAAAAATGAGGTGGTGCGGCTTATATTCAGGTACATTCTATAGTCCGGAATTTACGGTAAATCAAAGGCTTCTCTGTATTGTGCTGAAGAGATATCTGCTGAAGTTATCATGCTTAACAGCGATCACTGGGCCTGAAAACCTCTTTCTCCTCTGGCAGTCTGGCTATCTGAGCAGCTAACTGAGCTAACAAGCTAACAGTAGCTACCATCATGGATAAAAAGAGAACAGGAAGCCACAGTAAGCAGTTACTCTGGTGATATTCTGCCTGTTTGTCAGGATGAATTCAAGCTGTCCAATTCTTACATATCACATATTTAACTGAAAAATAAAATACATTACATTATGAGCTACTTACTAGTCTGGATAAACCTTCTCAGCTTTACAAGCACAAGCACAAAGTATCATGACTTTACTGCTCTACTTTATGAATTCAACGGATGTCATCATTCTTTCCACCTCTGCAGTCAGCTGAATCTGCAGCACAGCGTGTAATGAGCTCTGAACAGTCCACAGGTTCTTATTAAGCAAACCGGCCCGACAGGACTGTGGAAGTGATTCATTGTGGTCCGTCACACACACATCACACATGTATGCACACAAACTCAGGCACGCATGCCGTACAGCACAGGGTCACTGGGTTCAAGTTCAAAAGCAACCAAACACACACTCAGGTTTCCCACTAGCTTCTCAGATATTCATGTTTAGATATAATTGGAGCATTAACTGATGAAAGACAGGGAAGATAAATGAGTCTTTGCATTTTTCTGGCACCAACAATACAACTTCAAAACCATTAAAGGTTGGAAAGTTGTCTGTTTGCACTCTGACCAAGTCCTTCTGAACCCGAGCCGAGGAGGTATTGTGCTTTAACCAAACTTTAACCAACGTGTGCTGGTAGATCAAGTAATTTCCAAATTAATCATTTTTATGAAGTCTGGAAGACACTGACGCTCAGATGTGTCATTTTGTCCAGCAGTGATGAACAAGGTATGTTCTTGTTTCCTTCGAGATCTGTCCATGTCTGCAAGAGTCAGCATCGACATTTTCGTCCATTTTGGAGTTTTCCTTCTTCCTTCAGCGATCTCAGTCTGCAGCCTCGTCAGTCAGCTACTCTACATCAACACTGGGTCGGCCACCAGCTCACTTGACCTTGGCCCACTTGATCTGCTCAGGAATGACCCTCTTAGAAAATCTGCGCAGTGAGAAAATGAGGCCAGACCCGTGAAATCAAAGTTCTCTCGTGGCCCGAGCGAATCTGTTCCATTGTTAAGCCGTGTTGTTGTGAGCAGATCTGGCCTCAGTCCAGCTGACAGGCGGCAAGAGAAACGCTTTTCCAAAGGATATGGTGACCCGCCCCTCTCCGCCAGCGCTGTATCAGAGACAGGAAGAGGAAGCAGAGAGAATGCAGCTCTGACGTCATGACAACAAAGGATGGAGGCTGCTGGGGACTCTGGGTAATACCACAAACCCCCGAGCAGCTATCAGAGGGTGCTTGAGCTTACAGTAGTTGTTGATGGTGAGAAAATCCTGACAGCTGTAAGGTAAACATATACCACATGTTTAACATTTTAAAGAGAGAGTGCAGCGATTACTTTTCAACTATTTATGTCACATATCATACAAGCATCTCCATTTTTGGGATTGTAAGGTGGATTTATCTTCACTCCTGTTTATCAACCTGACTGCAGCAGCGATCAAGTACGTTACTTAACAAACATCACATGACAGAGAGGAGAGGGTAAAAAGAAAAGAGAGAACTCTGTAAAGTAATCTGGCTGTTTGGGGGCAAATAAACAACTGCATGAGTAATGGGAATAAACACAAAAGATCCGCTCTGCTGGTGGTGAACGCCATTAAACACCCAAAACTGCCCATAAAGAAATCCTCCTGATGTTCCTCAGACACAGATGTTTACAGATGAAGTCAAGATGTGTTTAGTCTCTTTCACCGTCTTACTCAAGATAGCAATTTGCCATCAGTGCGCCTGACCACACCTCACTGTGAGACCGACACACTCAGGGGTGCACAGGTGGGCGCTGGGCGTTAAAATGACAACAACCGGTCTGAAACTAGCAATCGTGCTTTGAGTGGAGCGTAAGATAGAGCCTGCAGACTCTCTCCTGGGTTTGAATATCGTTGCAAACAAGGACACAACTCACCAAAATAAAAACAGGCTCAATAAAAAAAAGCTGTAGTTGTTTTTAAAGACACATTATATCTTCAACATGCTGTTTCCTTTCACAACTTTAATGTAAAGATGGTGATTTGTGCTTTTGCAACACGTCTCAGTCTTATTGTCACGATGACGTTGCCAGGTTTAGTTCTATTGTATCTGTTCAGAACCAAACAGAAACCGTTGCTAAAGTGAATGATCCACTTGATTGTTATGAACCCACTGACCTGAACGTCAGATACTACCCCCCCCGGTTGGACTTCACATATTTAACCCTCATCATTTTGTCTTGTAAACACTGAGGTTTCAGTCGCTGTATCATTAAATATAACCATGTTCAAAGCGCAATTGATAAATCATGATGTCACCACCGGACCATGAAGTGTGCAGGAAGGAAACCGCATTTAACAAAGGAAACCATCCGTCCGAGCTGCAGCCTCTGACCTTCCCATTCCTAACCTCGCTGTGTGCAGGGACACAAGTACTTCACCTTTTCTTTGTTCCAGGCCACAACATCTTCACCTCCGTGTGACTGAGACCGAACATGTAGTCACTTTTAGCTCGTCAGTGTCCTGTAGCTCCTTTTTTCCTTCCATGGACAAGAAAAAAACTGGGCATGTAGCCCGAGCTACTGCTGCTGTGTGATCCCACCAACAATACAGCAGAGCAGAAAACTACCATTATCCAGTACAGTACACACACACACACACACACACACACACACTGCTGCACTGTCCTGTCAACAACAGCTTCCACACATCTGGGAAAAATATGTTTAGAACTTGAAGCCTTTGTGGCCAACATGTTGTAGTCATTACCCAAACATGTTCATCTTTTATCTCGCTCTGTTGTCCTCCCTCCCTCCACTCTGTGCCCCCCAACTCTGCCTCTTTCTCACAGTTGTTAACATGCTCTCATATGTAACACAACAACTTAGCAACGTATAACTACTTTTCCTTGAAATATGCAAAGAAAAAACATCTCAAAAGTCACCCCTTTAAGATTTTGCCCCAGTAATTCCATCCACAGCCAATCAGTAGTGGTTGTCATGCTAATCCTCTTAGACTGAGGGACTCTGACGCTGACATTCCTGTGTTTGGTCGGGTGTGTTATTTCATTCATCTCGCTAGTCTGTAAACAGAAAATAACCAGGTTAATCCTTGCAAACTCTTCATGCTTCTCAAATTCCAAACAGGTCGAAGGATAACTCTGGTATTTATTTAATTTGCAGGGAGTAAAATAATTTCACCATCTCGTGCTGCATGAATACCATTCCTGACTTCAAGGTGAAAACTTCAATTAGGCATTCAAATAATCTGAGCTTAATCTCATTGTAGCCACCAGCTCCTGTTAGCAATAGCTCAATCAGCTATAGGTGGGAGGATGAGCTGATGGGAGTCACACCGCGGCCTCGGATGACGTGAGGTGTCAGCTCGACTGTGCTCATGTGAAAAGGAGGAGTTTTAAAGGGACAGTGTGTAATATATCAAGTATCTAGCGCCATCTAGCTGTGAGGTTCTACACTGCAACACTCCTTTGCTCACCCCTCCCGTTCTGAAGACGCTGGAGACGTTCCGGAAGCTACGGTGGCCCTGACGGACAAGAAACTCATTTTCAAAATATGGACTCTTTCCCAACAGCGTCGAGTATTTCTACTGATTCAAGTAATGAGGTAAAGATGTAGTTAGTTACTGTTATTGTTGGTGACGAGCGCTTTCGCTGAGCTCCCTCTCAGTTCAGCAGTCAAGCTAGCTCTGAGCGAAAAACGCGTTTAGCCTTACTACGTAGTACCACGTAGTGCTTTGTGTCCCTCTCGGCAGTCCATAGTTTTTTTTAAACCGGAAAGACATGGCGGCCTCCATAGAGCTTGCCCGTGCTATGTATATTCAGATAGGTAATTCTTCGCTCAGGAGGATGAGTCAGATTGTTGGCAGAGGTAATTGTACACCAATGAGGACTTACTTATGAACGAAGACGTTGATTTGAGTTAATAAATTACTTAAATCATTACACACTGTCCCTTTAAGTTTTTCAGTTTGGTACTGCTCATGTTTCACCTGCTGCCAGATCTCATCAAATCATTTGGTGAGTGCAGTGTTATCATTAACAAAAGGAATTATGTCAAAATCATAAGAATTTGATGGAATTATGCTTTAAATCTTTACTCACATGCCTGTAGAGCAAAGCACTAAACCCTTACAGTCCACTCTACCTTGTGGCTGTCTCCAAGAAACCAGACTTACATCTAAAATTATCCACATTTATACTTTGCGTTCAAGGACAGGAATTTCCCTGCACGCTCAAAGAGATATTGTCCTCCGGTTTTACTCTCTAGGTTGCCAGGAGCAACAAAACACGGCAACATGCAGCCTGCTCCCCTCTGCAGTCTGACCTTTTTCACTGGAAACTCTGAAGGTCACTCATGAGGACCCTATAACACACCCTCCTTTGATACACCACCAGTTTTAGAGGCGCTCGCAGACCGAGCGGGGGCAGGGTGTTCGGTTCGAGGGCGCTTTAAATCGAACAAGAATACGATTGTCTGTGCGAGCAGCATCTCTTATCTGCAGGCCGCAGCACTAATCATCCTGACAGCACGCCTCGGTGGGACAGGAGGAGCCATTTTAAGACCGGGCATCCATAAAGCACCCTGCGCGCGTCGATGAATTATGCATGAGGGGAAGGCAGGCGTTACGGTAAATTGCTGTGATGTCATCAGGCACCAATAGGGGGTTTCGCTGTGAGTCATGCAGTTGCATGGTCTATGGGCAATGACAAACGGGGGGCGTTTGTGTAGGTGTGGATGTGTGGAGGTGGTGGAGTAAAGTGTTGTTGTCATAATGATGATACTGATGGGAGGACAGATTTCCTGTAATATACGTTTATCAAAGAGAAAGTATGTTTCTGTAGAGATTTTACAGCAAAACCATAAATATATAAGAAATTAAAGCCCTCCACAGCCTGGATCCCCCCGAGCTGCACAGTCCCGCCCACTATCTATCTATCTATCTATCTATCTATGAAAAATTCATGTTGGGTCGTTTCTGTTTTGTTTCTGTTTGGGGTTTTTTGGGGTCAGGAGGTCGCAGCTGACTGAGACTCACAAGAGCTGGTTAATTAGCTGAACTCAGTGGTTACAAAGGAGCATCAGATGACCATGCGATGTGACAGTCATACAGCATAGAAAGGTCAACCTAGATCAATTATGTCCCATCATTTGAGCCTTTTGCACCTCCTCCACTGCCCACGTGACACTAACGACGGGCCGACTTGACGATCACACGACGGGCTGTTTGCTGACTGCCTTCAAAATGGATGCACAAGGAAATGAGAGCAAAGAGGATGAGCTGCCATCGCTTTAAAATCAATAAAAAGGGAGGAGGAAGTCCAGGATCATGGCGCGCATTTGTAGTTAGTGGTCATCACTGCTTGAAGCTGCGCTGTGGTCCTGCAGCCAGCAGGAACGAGTGAGCTCCCTGCTGGTGAAGGAACAACACTGCTGATGAGAGGGAGAGTAGGTAGAGGAAACAGAAAGAGACGACGCATGAGCTACGTAGAGGAAACCCTGTACACATACATCTGAACATAAACCCAGGTTTCTGATTAACTGTGTTGGTTTAGGGACGTGTTTGACTTGAACCAACCAGGAGTGTGAGTATTTCACTTGGTGTCATATAGCTTCAGTGCAGGGTTGTAATAAGCTGATCATAAAATATATGACCCTGTCAGAAAGTGTGGAATAAGATACATTATCAAACATTAAAGCTACTTAACGGGGACAGAAGAGAGAATGGTGTGTTAATAACCTCCTCAGCACTGACAGAAGATTATTTTAAAGTTCTTTTCAGTGGAAAATTACGTCTAAAATTATGCATTAATATAATATGTCCAGTTGTTTGAATGGTGCAGCCATAAAAAAAACATTGCATGACTTCAGCTTTAGAGCAACTATTCTCTAACTAAGGTGTTCGTACCACTGGTGGATCATGAGCTCCCTTTAGTGGTTTATGCAGGGATCCCAGAAATAGGCAATTTTTTGAAAATGAAACTAGTTCATTTATGAATATATTATGCAATCAAAATACTACATGTAACTGATGATTGAAAATACCTAAACTGAAATAGTAAGAGGTGATTTAAAATGCCTAGAGTGACAGTAAGTGGAGGTAAAATGATGCAGTGAGCATCGAGTGGCTGCTGCGATGTTAAACAAGGCAGCTGAAGCTTTCTCACCACCTCTGACATTATCAGCAAACGGTGCAAAACAGTAAGCAGATGTGACTTGACGTCAGTACGAGCCTAATGCTCATACTGGGAGAGCCTTATGTTACACAGGGTAGAAAGTGTGAGAAACACAGAGTATTAATAATTTGATGAATTATTAGATTTTTGATTAATTTCTTTTTCTTTCTGTTAGGAGATCGATACCACTCATGTGAGTGGCTTGAATAAGAAGCTGGCTCCAGTAGCTGGTTAGCTAACTTTGTACAAAAGGTTTCTTATACATTTTTATGGACTACACAAGTAATATAAAACATGCTAAATTTGTGATTTTACTTTAACCTTTTGACAACCTGTAGCTATCAGTCTTGTCATCTGACTCTCAGAAAGAAAGCAAAGTAGCATATTTCCTTCAGGAGTTGGGACAGACAGGTCTAATGTAGTGTTTATGGGATGTTTTCGGGTAGTATAATTGTTTTTCATAATTTAAGGAGCAGGGTTTAAGAGTTTAAGAGGTGATTTGGATGAAACTACTTCGCTGCTACGTTCATTTACTGGCACTCGTTGGGATTTCAGTCACATCACATTTTATCACATGATTGTCGTCTGCACATTGGCATTAGTCGTGGATGTGCAGAGGTTCAAATTATTCTATTTTAAAAAATTTTGCAGCACTTAGACTCCTTTTCTGTTTAGCTATTATGAGGGTTTGGGGTGAGGGAACATTTCAAAGAAAAGACCAACAAGAACACCTTCTCTATATTAAGTTTCTGTTGAGATGACTGCTGTTCTCACGGTCAGGAAAAAACTTGTCATGGAAAAAGTAAAATGAGATGTGAACACCTCCAATTCCATGATAACTGCTGATGAAGATGATATAATATAACCAAGATTCGAGGGGTTTTAACTGTCATATACACAAGTAAAATGTGTAGTTAGATGCTCATTAAGATACTTAAATACTAATAAAAGGATAAAAATGCAGAAACTGGACCCGATGGACCGATATATAGCATGAACGCAATATGAATAATATGCAGTTTTACAGTATGTGTAGCTCCATCTAGGGGCTCCACTATGTGCATTGCAGTTTATGTTATGTTAGCTCGATGTAAATATGATTCTCTAATGGTTAGGCATTGGGAATATAAGCAATGGGAGACAAGGAAGGTTGACAACAACAACGAAAGATGAGAAACTATTCTAATCGACACCTCCAGGCAGCTGCAAACACTGTCAGCAGCATCCCCTGTGAGCCTGGCTCCCAATACATCAACTCTCACTTGGCAGGAGCTAGCTCAGAAGCTAGCACAGTTTCCATAGTTACGCTCTCCTCCGTCCCCTCTACCCATCGCTCCCCTGCTTCTGAGCGATGCAGGAAGTGCAGCGATGGAGGAAGCAGTGCCATAGTCTCCAGCGTGGCACATTAACCTACTTCCCCAACAGGCGGGGATGTAACCCGGACGCAGAATGGGAAAGATATAGGACGGGGGGAAAAGGATGGAAGGAGGAGAGGATGTGGAAGAGAGGGGATGGAAGGGGAGATGAAGAGAAGGTTGAACGAAAGGGAAAGGGAAATGGTGGAGATGCAGTGGGATGGGAAAGGAGGGAAAGGGGGGAAATGGAGAGACGTGACTAGGAAAGGAAAAAACGAGCAGAGAGGGAAGGAGATGGTGAAAAAAGGAAATAAAGGGTGATAAAGGATAGAAAATTGAAAGAATGAAAGACTAAATGTTCTGCATGTTGTACTGCAACTGTGCAGCTTTTAAATCTTTCAAAATAAAACACAGAAAATCATCTCCTCTGCAAATTATGAATCAAACATGAACACAAGCAAATCTAAGATCCTAACAATGAATCTGCATGTAGAGAGTCACCTGATGGACTAAACAGCGACACGATGCCAGATACTATATAATTTAGTGTGCTGGCAACCATAGAAAACCCCACATTGCTCAAACTCAATGACTGTAGCCTAATGACACAGTTTCTCTTCTGCCCATGTGCAGAGCATCCCTCTGCATCCCCCCTGCACCGAGTGGTCCTGATGAGAGGATGGAGATTCCCTCAATTCACATTTTCAACCAGGATGCCCAGAAAAAAAAAAGAAAGATAAAACAACCTTACAACACAGCTTCCACCATGCAGCTAACAAGAAGAGAAGCCAGCTCTCTTGGACATGTTTCCACAGAGGAGACCAGCTCGCCTCGTTCCAACTGAAAGTGTGAAATATGAAGAGAAAGATGAGGAGGGGAAAAAAACAGGAGGACAAATATAAACGACTTACCGACATGAGTGATGACACACTGCACCCTCTGTAGCAGCTCCTGGACCGACATCTCGTCTTCTCTCAGCCAGCACAGCATCTCAGGGTGTGGGTCGCATCCACTCTCCTCCCCTTCTCTCTCGCCGCTCTCTCTCTCTCTCTCCCTCCGCTGCCACGCCTCCTCTCCTCACCCTTCCGTCCGCCACAATCTCCCGTCCGATGGCTCCGTAATCCAATTTTCTCCCCTGAGCTTTTTTTTCTTCTTTTTTCACCCCTTTCTTTCCTTTTTTTTGCTGCTTATTGTTTCTTTATTTCTTGTTTTTTTTTCTTCTTATATCCAGCCTCTTCTGTCCAAATCCAAACAATCACAAAGCCTGAGGATGACAATGTGAAGCCACTCCCAGCCAGTCAGCAAAATAGTAATATATAAATAAAATAAAATGAACAGTTTTGTCAGGCAGGCACAGGTGAACTAACCAAGACTGCCAGTCAGGGAGTATGACGGCAGGTAGATCATTCAGCCAGTCAGTGAATTAAAAAAAAATAAAAAATAAAAAAGCAGCCAGCTGGTGTTTACTGAACAAACTAGCAAATTAATTTCAGCCAATAAACTCAGTAGCCTGTCAGTCAGCCAGTGAACAAAAGAGATGATTAGTTTGTCATCAAACAAAAAAAACTGTAGGCATCAGTAATCATTGAAGAAAAGATCCAGTGTGTCTGTCAGAGAACAAATCAGAGACTCAAAATAAGACAAATAGGTTGCAATAATCTGTATAGTCAACAAATCGTCAGCAGACCGACAGTCATTCAGTCCTCTTCATGATGCTGAAACTGATCCACGAAGTAAGAACAAGCCTTCAAGTCAATAATAATCCTCCCAGAAAGAGAAAAAAGGGAAAATCACACTCCCAACAAATGTTCAAGCCATGCCAAAGCTAGAAAAAATACAAAGGATGCTTCCAAAAAGAGAAGAAGTAATAGATGAGCATGTAAATCCTGTGTGAGTCCAGTGAGGAGCTCTGGGTGGGGAAGCACTGCTGCTGCTGCTGCTGCTGCTGCTGCTTTGATGATGCTCTGTTTGCTCTAATAAAGGAGCTGAGTCACAATGAGAGAAAAACGAATCACAGGGCTGTTATACCTGCCTCCAGGGTGGAGAGAGGGAGGGAGAGGCACAGAGACAGAGAGGAGGGGGGGATGGATGGACGCGTGGGGGTTAATAGGTCCATGAGCAAAATCCTGGTGCCTGGAGCCGAGCTCTGCGTGGACTGGAGCGAGAGGAGCATCCACTGACTCAGACTGCAATATTAGATATTATTAGATTTGAAGGTGGAGGGAAATAACCACTGAAATCATTTTTATATCAGCATCGTTTGTTTTTGAGTCACTTATAAAGCAACATCCTCCTCTTATTCCACCGTCATTATCTCATGAGGGCTCAAACAAAACAAATCAATAGCCTCCACCCCATCATTTGTCATTCTTGTTATGGCTGCCCGGGTTCATTCACAGATCCTGCTCCACATTTTCATTAACGCAAACAATGCCAGGCAGTGCATTTGCATCTTTCCGTGAGGCTGTGGCTCCTGGGACTGTGGGGAGATTGCCTGGGAGACGAAACCATTAGCCCAGAGGCATCTGCACTCAGCCTCCTCCTGCCAGCCAATTACAGGCCCGAGTGAAGGCTTTCAAACAACAGAAACAGCAGCTGGCAGACAAAGCAGAGCATGAGCATAATCCTGGAAAATATGTGCTCTATCCATTACTGTCAATCTGCAATTTATAATATCCCCAAATGCATAAATAAAAGGGGAATGTTTATTTTTTCAATTTAAGATTTATAGATAATTATCATAAAATCCAAAAGTTTGGAATATCATGTGTGTTGTGCATTAACAAAGCAGAGAGGAGAGGAGAGGAGAGGAGAGATAAAGGAAAGAATAGGATGGGAGGAGGCATGAGCAGGGAAATGAAGGGGCGGGACCCACTCCAGCATCCGCAGCATCTGATTGGAAGCCAGGAAATGTCGTCACCGGAAGTCAGTTTCTCCGCCAGGGCGGGAAGACGCTGCTGCTGCTGCTGCTGCTGCTACACATGTCAACAAGCCGACTGTCTCTAATCCTGAGACAAGCAGCTATCTCAAGAAATATCACAGTTCGGCTTCGGGACGCAGTTATTCCGACTGTGGGATATTTAAGTCAGAGTTTGTCTCAACAGCGGCTGATAAACGTAAGTGCGACACGTCTTTGTGCAGAATTCAGAGCAAACAAGAGGCTAATACTGTAAGCTAATAGTAAACAGGCCACTACTAAGTTAGCTAACTTTGCTAGATAGCTGATGTTAGCGTGTTAGTTACGGTTATATCTAACGGTAACTAGCAGCTAAGTTAATTTACCTCAATCGTTATCATTAGTTACGCCAAATGAGAGCTTTCATTCTGTGCAGGTAAAGTAAGTGCTGCCAAACTTCGTTCAAAAACAGGTTATTTTTACTTTCATCCTTCAAATATCTAACATGGCTACGCGATTCGGAGAAAGTCACTTTAAAATTATTTTTAACTCGTTTAGATTAACTGTTCGGCATCTAACACTAACCTTATTATCGGAATGTGCGAGGTGTAATTCGTTTCATAGGTTATCTCTTGTAGGAGACTAATTGATGGCGAGATTTGACCGATTTTTTAAATGACGCAGTGGTTCTGTGTTCATCACAGCTGGCATTTTGACTGTCCTCAAACTTTCGTGTTAGTTAAATCACTCTTACAAATGAGCTATTTATCAGAAGTGTGAGTGCAGCAGGAGTTTTTTTTTTGGACCCTCTGACCAAACATCTGATATTGCATTGTGTATTGTCCATCCAAAAGATACTTTGAGCTCTAACTATTTAGTTTATTTTTTGTCTAATGTGTGTGTGTGTGTGTGTGTGTGTGTGTCGTCTTCTGTAGGTCTGTTCATCTCCTGGTGTTTCTGCTGCGCAGGAGTCATGCAGGCCTTTTTGAAAGGAGGAACTGTTCAGTCTACGAGACCTCAGAAAGACAAAGCAGCAGGAGGACCAAGTACAGAGAAGAAAGCCAAGGCTATCCCTTGGGTAGAGAAATAGTAAGTGTTAACCACAAAGGTAAACTGTACAGTAAGTCTGTTTCTGTAGTCTCAATTCACAGAATCACAGTGTTGAAGTGTGGGAAGTTTGTCTTATATTTAGAGTGATATTTACTGAAGGATCCGTTTTGTTGTCAGACTGTTAACAGCATTAGAATGTCACATCTGGCTTATGCTTCACATAGAGGTCGATTCACCTCTGTTGCTACGTCCGCTCGCGAAGATTTTGATGCTATCGTAAGAGTGCCCATAGCACTCTCATTGAAAATGAGTTTGACCCAAAAACGAAACTACGTTCAATCTTAAAAGTGCTTCTTTTGTCGTAATTAAGCTTTTACACGAAGGTTTGACTCGCATACATTCACTAAAAAAGCCTAGATGGCATTTTGTATAGTTTGTATAATCAGGGATGATGATGAATCATTCCTTTTTTGTGCTTTATCAGATGTGTTAATTAATTACTGAGTCAACATGCTAAATAAATCTTAATGGGCTGTGTTTTTGCAGCAGGCCAAAGTGTGTTGATGATGTGGCCTTTCAGGAGGAGGTGGTGGCAGTGCTGAAGAAGTCTTTGGAAGGAGCAGATGTAAGTATCAGGTTCTTATGGAGACATTTACATTATTGTGTTCCAGGTCATCCAGTGGGAAAATGTTGTTTATAGTGCAAAAATTAGTTTTTCTGACACTTCCATGAGCTCTGTTGCTGTAGTTATGAAGAATAGCCAAACAAATTACAGTATACGGAGGACCATAGATGTTGGACCCATACAGCTGAATGAACTTGCATTCCATTTTCCTAATGTGAAGGAAAACTGGGAGTTGGAAGAATCACAATCACAATACAGATGTTCTCAGTTTTATGTGCACATGTTTTGTGATATCTGGATCTGAAATGTCTGTAGCCAGAAAAATGTACCAGTAATAATAGTAGCTAATTTATACTGCACCCTTTTGTAAACCTGACTTTAAAAACACTTAAAATTCAACATTTTATTTGTTTTTAATTTTAACAGGTTATTCCATTGGGATCCCAGCAACAGCAAAACAACAGAGTTATAATAGTACATTTACTGAAAAAGCTCACTCAAATAAAATCAAACATTGAAACATTAGCACACAAACAACCTGAACTCAGTGGATTCAGTTGTAGTTTTAAAATTGTTCAGTGGTTCAATATTCTGCAGTTTAAGATCAGTTTGTTTAGTGGGTGCTGAATAACAGCACAGACTGTGGGAACAAACGGATCACAAAATGTCATGAGTAAATATATGCGATATTTAATAAATCCTTCTGTCCACATTAGGTAACGTGTTTGAGCATGATGGTTAACCCCAAGTTGCTCTCAATGTGTGTACACTATCTGCTCAATATTACAGTAAAGTAGTAATATTTTACAAAGTATGAAGGCAAGTCTGTGTTGAAGCCATGAAGTCTCACCAGTTTTTGTTTTTTAATTGCAGCTTCCCAACTTGCTGTTTTACGGCCCTCCTGGAACAGGAAAGACGTCCACCATCTTAGCTGCTGCCAGAGAGCTTTATGGGTGAGTGAACTGGATTGTGGGTAAGAAGCATTGATTTAACTTTTTTTTCTTTTTTTAGTTTAATCATTCACCTGTTTTCTTTCTCTTTGTTTCCCTCTTGTATCTCGTCCTCCTCCACTGTCTCTCGTCCAGTCCAGAGCTGTACAGACAGAGGGTGCTGGAGCTCAACGCCTCTGATGAACGTGGCATCCAGGTCGTCAGAGAGAAGGTCAAGAACTTCGCTCAGCTCACTGTGGCTGGGACTCGCAAAGAGTGAGTCAGCATTGATTGCATCACAATTATAGGACAGTTTTTCTGTTAGTTGCTCTGTAATAACAGTGTGAACTTGAAATTAGTTTCACATGCTTCTCTCAGTCAGTAAATTCCTAACAAACTCTAAAACTTCCACTTACTTTGTTTGTATCTGTAGTGGGAAGTCATGTCCTCCTTTTAAGATCATCATCCTGGATGAGGCCGACTCCATGACGGCACCAGCTCAGGCTGCTCTCAGGCGGACCATGGAGAAGGAGTCCCGCACCACCCGCTTCTGCCTCATCTGTAACTACATCAGCAGGTCAGCTGACATAAAACAGTCATCTACACGTAAATGCACTGTGTGATTGACCCTGACCAAGCTGCATGTCTGTGTGTCCTGTAGGATTATTGAGCCTCTGACCTCCAGATGTTCCAAGTTTCGCTTCAAACCTCTGGCAAACCAGATCCAAGAAGAGCGCCTGCTGGACATCTGTGAGAAGGAGAACCTCAAGTACACCAAAGAGGTAAGATGAGCTGTAGTGTTTAACCGTCAGAAACTTTCCACCAAGTTGAATGTTTTAATTAATGAGGAAAGTTGTTTTTGGTCTTTCTTTTTTTTTTTACCAACATATTCTTAACTAGAAGGTAAATCAGAAAAGAAAATATAAAACTTGAGAGAATGTAATCTGTTGTCTGTCTTTACTCTGAACACTGCAGCACATCTGACTGATCTGATACATTACAACACCGGAGTTTCATACCAATCAGTGACTGATATCCAAAGTGTGTCAGCCGGTAAAAAGTCTTCTGTGAAGGCCTCTCGTGTATCCTCGACCATCGCTCCTTGGAGTGCAAACACTTTTGGGTTAGCTTTCCAGTTTAAGCAGGAGCAAGGAAATGTCAACTAGGGGAAATGTTTTAACCAGCAACTCAAGATTCCCAATAGGAGCCAGGAGAGGGCAGCAAAAATCCAGCATATATCTACATGTTTCCTTTTGAGCTGTGTGTGCATGAATTCATGTGCATTGTTATTGGAAATAATAATAACAAGTGACAACATGGATTTAATAAGAAAATAGGTCAGAGCCCTCCATTGGATACTTACTGAAGTGATTAATATGTTTCAGCAGGCAACAAGTTATTAAACCATAACTGATGCAGTGAGTAGCTTCTCATTTGTTAAACAGTAATGTCAGAAGACACTTCATGTGCTCGTGGAAAAGACAGTACTCTGTTTCAGAAGGGTCAAATTATTGGCCTGCATCAAGACATCAAGAAAGTAAACAACGAAGGAGATGCTGAAACAACTAAAAGTCTCCAATGCATTATTTAGACCTGGAAGTCTTTGAGGACAAAATGTGGCTGAAAAATATCTTGAATGATCGTGATCAGAGATCACTTAAACTTTTGGTGAAATCAAATCATCGACAAAAATCCTGGCTATGTTTAACAGTGAAAGAGCATGAGACATGTTTTCACACACGGATTGGCCACCACAGAGTCCAGACCTTTACATCATTGAGAATCTTTGGGATGTGCTGGAGAAGACTTTATGCAGCAGCCCAACTTTCCCATCATCAATACAAGATCACTGGACGGAAGTAAATGTTGTGTCGTTGCATAAGCTTATCTAAACGCTACCATGGTATCTAAAGATGCTCTTAACCCTCCTAGCTTGTACTGTTTGCCAGGACAGTGGAACAAGTGAGTAAACAATGAAGTATGAAGAATTAAAAGAAGAAAAAAAAGGTTTCTATCCTGCCAGTCAAATGCTTCAAATAATATTTTAAAGGGCATCGTAACCAGTTCAGTTGATGTTATCTTTTAGTTCGGTAGTGTTGAGGAATGTGTTTTTCTTCACCAGGTGAACACGGGATCTCGTTCAGTCATGTTCTTCATCCTCAGGACATTTGTTTAATGGAACAGATCAAATAACAGCCACCATGTAACAACACGCACTTCATGCGTATAACTGTAGAGCTGAAGTTCCCTTTTATGCTTCAGCTCTGTCAGAGAAATGCAGCTATTTTCTTTGCACAGCTGTTGAGGTCAAGGTGTGATGACTGTTTCTGTTTCTATTTAGAGTATAGCAGCTTTGGTGAAGGTGTCTGATGGAGACTTGCGGAAAGCCATCACCTTCCTCCAGAGTGCTGCACGCCTCAACGTCGACAAGGAGATCACAGAGAGCGCCGTCACTGAAATAGCCGGGGTGAGACGTCTGTGTGTCATAAAGACTGATGAACTGATGCTGGGCCATTTATTGACTGGCACACCTGGAATCTTGTTTTACTATATTCCAATCATGTCACTCTGTTGTGCTCTTATAGGTCGTACCTGACAAGATGATTGACAACTTGCTCCAGATCTGCTTCAAAGGAACATTTGAGAAACTAGAGGTTGCAGTCAGGGTAGGTGTCCTAACATTTTAGCCCTGTGTACCTGTGTGTTTGACATTTGTTTTCTTGTTAGTTGCTCTATTTGAAATATTTTCGAGTAAAAATCACTTCTTAAAATGACCACAAGAGCCATTTTTATCTGTGACACTTTGCAGTTGCCTTGACTCACATTCCTGTGACATCTAATTCTAATAAAATGAATGTGTCCTCTGTCAGAACATGGTGGACGAAGGCTATGCAGCCACGCAGATCCTGAGTCAGCTCCACGAGTCTATCATAGAGCAAGACCTGAACGACAAGCAGAAGTCAGCTATCACAGAGAAGATGGCGGTAAGTTATTCCAGTGGAGCTCCAGGGATCCTGGAGGAACATTGGGCTTTCTTTTTTAGCTTGACACACTTAAAGAAAAGAAGAAACATGATAAGTGTTACTTCATTCATCTTGTGTTTCATATAAATTCATTTAGATTATAACATACCCATTTTTTTTTAACTAATATTGCTCATTATTGGATTCAGTTATTTTTTACTGACAGGCCTTCAAAACCAACTATAGGACTCAGATGGAATGCAGAGTTTTACAAACTAATTACCTTGAAAGATCTTTAATACTCAGGCAGTTATGATGCATTTTACATTTATGTAGATACACAATACTGTATTTCCTTTAGACTAACATGAGAGTAGTTTATTACTGTCTGTGTAGTTTAGTCTGCAGACAAGTCTTCTCGGAAAAATTAAACCTTTTGAAGACAGTAACAGGAAAAAGCGGCGCTCCTGCTAATTAGTTTGAAAGGAACACCGCAAGAGGAAACATCTGATGTGAAGTGTCTCGGATTTTGAATATAATCAAACATACCATTCAGTCATCTCAATGGCTTTATTATATTTTGCCATAATACACTTTGATGAGTCATGTAGAAGTTACTAAATCCTCAGTTTGTGCTTGTGTTTCCTCTCTGGTTCAGGTTGTGGGTAAATGCCTGTCGGATGGTGCAGATGAGTACCTGCAGATGTTGAGTCTGTGTTCGGTCATCATGCAGGAGGCCTCGCAGAACAACTAACGCCCCATGAAGCACAATCTCCTCTCCAGGGAGAGCAGGACCAACAGCCTCACTGACATGTCAGCACTTCACTTGGATTCATCCGAGTTACAGTTCAGAATGTCTGCCAGTGGACAACGGATGATAACAGCGTTTACTTTCTCTCTGTATTTTAGCAGACGCAGCACTCTGGGATAAACGCTTCAATAGAAAAAAGACAGCAATGTGAACACACTCGTAAACTGTCTCACTGTTTACTCTCTTTATTCCCTTTCAGTCATGTACCTACTCACCAGCGCATTGCTGTACACTTTTTGCATTTTGGAAAGTAATAAATAATTTGTTGTATCTTTTCAGTCTTCGAGTCATGAGCAATGATTTCAAGGAAACAGACATGCAGAGGAAGAATTACCGCATCGTGCTGGTATGCCTCCGTGTACTAGTGAAATTACAGCTCCAGAGCTGTGGAGTTAAATTATGGCCACAACATTACTTGCAGAGCATTATGAGGTCACTGTGCATTTTAACCTTGACCTTAATTATATCAAATGTCAAAGTGAAAAAGCCCAAATTCCACAACGGAGGGAGTAACTCTCCACCGCCTGAAACACCTGGTTTGGAGTCGAGCCTTTATGTCCATAACTTATGTTCGTCACTATGTAACAGGTGTTATAATATATTTGAAAATAAATATACATATTACGTTTATACAATCAGTCAGTCAGCAGACATAGAGTTGCTACTGCTGTAGCTGCGTTATTTTAAACCGCACTACCTTGCTCGGCATGACATCTGATTGGCCACATCCTGCCCCTTAAGTAAAGTGTGCATCTCTCACCAGAGATAGAACAGAGGCCAGATGTCTCACTCTGTAGCTAAAATGTAGTGTTAAACAGTGTGAAAAGATGCTGCAGCAATGCACCACATGAGAAAAATAGTTTTTTTTAACAATGTTATTAAAGCATATAAAGCTATTCTACCAGGACTCTCAAATAACAGCATGAACGTGTAAATTAGAATAATATGACTTCTTTAGAACAGTTTGGATTCTCATTTTTTATTTTTTTTGGGCTGCATTTTCAAAATTCTTTTCAAATTCTCTCTGTCTTTAAAATAATAATAATAATAAATGTAAAGTCTACAAAATTTGAATAACAAAATCTACCGGATGACACGCCGCCGCACCGCGCACACGGTTTCCATGGCGACGCGGAAGGGAAGGGAGGGGGGAGGTTACACCCACCGGAAACGGTCTCTGCAGTGCCAGCAGAAAAATGAAAGGAGGCAGACCTCACATCTCTTTTACTGACTTTTAATTTACCCACTTATCAGCCCGCACTTATGGGTGCTGGATTCCGCGGTCGTGCCGGAGCAGTGCGGACATACCCGGTGGCATGACTGGACTCCTGTGCGCGCGGTTTGATGAAGTAGTGCACCGACTGTTTTGGAAACATCGCCCCGGCCGAGAGTAGACTGTGTGTGGGAGAAGGCAGAGCGGTCCTGCCCCCCTTCAATGACCAACCATCACTGCTAGCGATAAAAGCCTCGCTGGCGACAACCGCAACCATGGAAGGCTCCCATGAGTGTCCTTAAGAAGCGGTGCTCCTGAGCTCTCGGCCCGTAGCAGAAGCGGTTTCAGTATGCCCGACCGGTGGTCCTCCATGAGGCTCTCAGTTGCCTGATATTGCCGTACCGGGCCTGCTTTTTCCATCTGGAAATTTCTTGGCAGGGGAAAGCAGGCCAGCTAGCACCGCTAGCGCTAGCCTGTTCCGCGCTGCATCTCTGGGCTCTGACGGTGCGGGTCGTTCCATGACCACGGCATTGACACTGTTGTCTGTCAATTCGAGGACTTTTTAACTCCAAAACAAAGTATTTTATGGGATTCATATCGGCGAAAGAGAAGCGGGCCTAAGCCAAAATGGTGAACTGGAGGCGGCTGCTGCGAATGTCCAACCGATCGTTCCTGGCCTTCATATTCTTCTTCTCCATGTCCACCACTTGTCTCTACTTCATTTATGTGGCTCCTGGAATAGGTTAGTTAACAGAGGCTTTACACTAAACGCATTACGAGGCTGCAGTTAATGTAATTCTGTGCGGATTATCTCCCGCAGCCTAACGAGCTCCGGCTGCTGTCTCGGTCCATCCTATCCTAACGGTTAAAAACCAGCCGTTAGCTAACGAAGCTAACTAGCCCAGCGCTTAAAAAAAAAAAAAAAAAAAAGGTCCAACCCCGGGCATGTTGTCCGGCTAGTTCTGCTCATATGCGATGTTTAAAGGGCGAGATGCGTCTCATGGTAGCCAGGAGAGTGAATCGCTGTCTAAGTACTGTGTCTTTGTGTGTTATTTGTGGGTGATAATGTGCTTTTGCTTGGCGTGTGAGTGAATGAATGAATGGACTAATGGGCATCACTGCTGATGGGAATGTCAGGGATTCCTCACATCAACACAGACAGGTCGAGCCAGCCCACGACTGGGCTCCAGACGTGTGGGCCATGATGTACCAGAGGTTACCTTCCTCAAACTGTGTGCACTTTATTTGGATTTCCACCAAAAAAAAAAAAAAAAAATGAGTCATTGTTTTTCCCAAGAGTTGTGACTGAAACATAATGTGATGGTTGACTTTATCTAATTTGTGCTGTACAGTGAAATATGGCAATAATGTTTGAGCAAGTCGATCAGATCTGTCCGGTCCACTGCAGCAGCTGCAAATATACTGAAGTGAAAGTTTCTGTGAGGATGTTTACGCCCTTGGCGGTATGAATGTGTGGTGGGCTGGGCAGGATTCAGTTCAGTGCATTGTTGTATTGTGTTCCTTTTTAGTTGATTGGATGTTTTTACAGTGTATATTCTTTGGCGATCATCTCATGCCGCAGGGACGTGGTTGTGAGCGGACAGGAAGGTCATGCTCTCAGCTCAGGCTTTTACTGGCAGTCGCTGGTAGTCATGCTTTCTCAGGGAGAGAAGCGGTTCTGGGAAAATTCACTAGGTTGATGACATCCCGCCTGATGTCCGGCAGGATGAGTGCAGATGTAAAGAGCTAACACGGCTCGGACGGGATGGGATCGCTTTATAGATTTAGACTCCATTCAGGCTGTAAAATCCACCAGCTAATTTCATATTTAACCGACATTTGACTGGTGGTCTGTGATATTTCCTTTGTGGCTTGTTTTTCATCTTTTGATTTACTGACCTGCATCAGATAAAGTAAATAAGGTGTTTGTAAGGTGGTCATGTTGTTTTGCCCACATACATAAAGGAGATTTAACCAGTATTGTATTGGTGTTTGTAAGCAAAAGTGGAAGCTGTGAAACAGGTCTACCCTTATTACACGATTACCGATTATATTATGGATTAGAATCAGTTTTTATAGTAGCTGGTGCACTATGATTATAAGGCTTTGGGCCTGTGAGCACACAGATTAACCCAAATGTTTACTTACCACCAGTAACAGTTATTTGGAGAGAAAAAAAGGCACATTTATCACTTATTCTCAGCATCAACTCTTCCTCGGGTTATGCAATATATCAGTTATTATATTGTCAGTGATATGAGACTATATGGTCATGATAAGCGTTGTCTTTTCCTGTTTTAAAAGGCTGCATTACAGTAAAAGGGTGTAATTTTCTGCCTCGGAGGCGACGAGCCAAGTTAGAAAACCACCATGTATTCATATCATGTGTTTAGTGCCTTTTTTTGTTTTAGACACAGAAGAATGCGTCGCTGAAGCTGTTCTGGAGGCTTGTGCTGCCTCAACACCTTAACGGCACTATACGAGGTGTTTTGTTCGAACCACGCTTACATTGCACTCGGTCTGAAACTGCAGGCGATGCTGGCTGGAGCCTGTTATGGTGGAGCTAATGTGTAAATCATATTAAGTTCTTTTTATATTCTTTTATCTGAGCTGTGTGTGAAACAGCAGTCTGTGTGAACATGTCTGTGGGTGCAGGCCTCTTTAAGTGTTAACTGTATGTTGCTGACACATTTTCAACATTTTTCCTGGGATTTGTGCACAGCAGGCTGCTGCACAGGCTCTGTGCCTCGCTCCAGCTGAGAATTTAATTTAACGACTCAGGACCGTCATTTCACGCTTTGCTTGTTCTGCCTTTGCTGTGACAAATTTGACTTCTCAAGCACGTGTGCAGCCGGGAACTGGAGTACATATTGATAAGTGTGGCAGCAGATACAAAGTGGAATATTTATCTTTTGGAAAGCATCTGCACTTTTCCCCTTGGTCCTGAACTGAGAAGCACAACGTTCTATTGGTTTCAGGGATTGCAGTGAAAGTTTTTACTGTCGATTTATCGGCTAATAGTTATGTGAAGACGCATTATCTGCCGTCCAGCCCGCTGTGACCTGCCTGTCGTCTCAACCCGGTCAACCAAGGCTGCCTGGATACTTTGATAAGACCGTTATCGTCCCAGAACATCATCCTGTTGACTTATTCACAGGCACACCGAAACTGAGGAACTGGCCAGTAGGACACGTGACAGGCTGTGAACGATGGCTATATATATTGTGATTCTAAGTAAAGTTGACCTTTTGCTGTAGAGTTTGCACCATGGTGGCTAATCCTTTTTAAATTCTGAGGGTGTAACAGACACTGACTACAATTTTTTGGCATCTGACTTGATACTACTCCTTCTTTATTTCTGCCAACAGCTCTCTGTTGGGACGGCATAATAAGCTTCATTGAGATTTTGTACTAGTTTTGGCTTCTCGGATCCCTGCACTGATGCATTAATTGTTTCTGTCTGCTGATTTTTAACAACAGGCCTTTTTCTCCTTTTACTCTTTACTCTTTTTATAAATTGAATTTGTGTGCATAAAGGCGTCCAGTAGAGCCGGCTGATGCTATTGACATGTTGATGATCAAATCTCTGGAATGTGCTGCTGCTCTTGAGGAGAAAAAAGGGATTTTAGTTGAAAGAAATTTGATCGTCCTGACCTAAAACTCGTACAAACACAGCTCAGAGGAAAAGTCAGAGATTAAGGAGAAGAATATGAAAATGTTCTCGTCTGAGTCTGAATATTGGGTTCAGTCTGAATTAACAATTAAACAACACAACATTTATCAGACTGCCATCCCTAGAAGTGAGTCAGCTTCTTCTACAAATGCCGCCAGATGTGCAGCGCTGGCAGCAGCCAGATGTTAGAATTTAAATTGGAGCGAGTTCAGCAACTTGCAGGTTTTCTGAACCAACATTGATTAGTTGGTGTAGTGCACGGACAGCAGTTTGTGCTTTTTGTTGTGGAATTTCGGCTCGCTTGACCATTCAGGAGAGATGAAGAAGACTCAGAGACACGGATGACTTGCGTTGAGATAGTTTATAGAACATGATCAGGGAGGAGCAACACAACATCACGCCATCCTAAATGTCCAAATGATATCTTACAGCTTCAGAGCTTCAGTACATGGTTATCTGTTTAACAACGTAGCGAGGGGGGTGAAGCAGAATCTCTCCCCTGTAGCCAGAGGACTAAGAGGTGAAATAGGTCAGATACACTTAGTCTGCTACGAGGTTTAAGCAAACAGTTAGCTTAGCTTTGGCTTGGTTTGTCAGACATATTCACAGTAGATGTGGATATCTAGGGTGCAGAGACTATGAGAAGATTGCTCGTAGAGTCACTATCATCATCCAGACTTTAACGTCTGTACGAGGCACGTATGACCTATTGTTGGAGACAGAGTGACCTTGGAGAATCATAAAATTCCCCCCACACGTTTGGTTTACTGACCACTCGGAGCACTTTACATAGGTCAGCCATTAACACACATTCATACACTGATGGCAGACGCTGCCATGCAAGGTGTTCAGTATGATGCCTGAGGACACTTCAACATACAGAATGGAGAAGTTGGATTTTGAAAGAAAAAAACCCCACTTGAGTACAGTAACAAAATATTTGCACTAGGTTAATTCCCACCTTTATATTTAACTTCAATTTATGCCAACTACATAGAGGAAATCAATATCCAACAAATTGCTTTACACACACCATTTTAGCAAATAAGAGTCTGACCTCAGCATCCTGCAACTCTGTTCTTAAGCTGGGCAGCAGATTTATCTTGGTAATAAATGACTAAGTGATGAGATAATGTACTTTCATAGACTCACTGACATCATTGAGAAGAAGGAGTGAGCGTTCCTCAATCATGATAGTCATTCATTAAAGCTTCAGCCATAGAAATAAGTTTTGCAGTGGATCAGTGAGTCACTCTTCATGTGACTCCCTCCAGTCTGCTGTCACGTCTGAATAAAGCCAAAACAAACACCTCTCCTATATCACTGCATCTTTTCTATTTACCATGTATGTAAAATAAATCTAACAAAGGATCGTGTAGCAGGACATCATGGTTGTTACAGGACTATTAAAACACCAGTGCGACCCAGAGGAACATTGTGCAGATTCCAATATTTGATTTTAGGATGTTCATGACTAAAACAAACTAGGAAACAGACTCTGTTGCATTTTTTGTTTCTCACACGACTGTTGTCCTCCTCTGAGTCATTAACATCTGAGAGCCTGCAGCTTTACTGTCCTGCTGCTACAGTTTCAAACTTTTTATTTAATTAAAATCTCCTGTGCTTTCTTTCAGCCAACACATACTTCTTCATGGTGCAGGCTCAGGGCATCATGTTGAGGGACAATGTGAGGACAATTGGCCAGATGATCCGATTGTACACCAACAAGAACAGTACACTCAACGGGACGGGTAAGTGACGAACACGTACTCTTCTTTCTATATGATGAAGTTTCTCAGTCATCCGGGTCATGGGAAATCCAGGTGCTGTATTTCAGGCAGCTGATCTTGTTTCAGTTCCTTGAATATGTTTTTAATCTTTTATCCAAGTGGTTTCTGGGGTCAAACTATAATAATCTGGTCATGACTCTCACTTCCCCATCCTCCTCTTGGAAGAGAGTGAGGCGGGTCTTGTCTTTTGGGTAGAGAAACAAGTAGGTTGGTGAGCAGAAGTAATGCAGTTTATATGTGTATTGAAGAAGTGGACCAGCTGATTGATCGCAGCATGTGGAAGATGATTAAAGAGCTCTGATCACCTCTAGCTTGAACACACCTTCTCAATTTCAAATGCGCAGCTGTTTGAACTATTAGCCTAGATTATACCGCTTTCACACGGGTCAGAAAACCCACTAACACCAACTACAGCGTGAATGTGTACAAGCGGCATTCACCCCCAGGCCAATTTGTGGCCGTAAAATGCTTACAGGCCAGCCCAACCTACATAAAGATATAAAGCATAAACATGTCAATCGAGCGGGGATGCTCAGTGTCGGCTGCTTTGACAACAAACCAATGAACGAATGCCCCTTCAGGGATAATCGAACTGAAATGTGCTCCTACAAGCCCCAGTGAAATTTAATGTTAAACTGAAGGTGTATGAGGGGCTTCTGGTTTCAAGGGGTTCAAGAATGAAAAGGTTTCCTCACTAGATTGACATGGAGCAGCCAAGAACACACAATCGGGCCTAAACAGACGAGAGTTTCTGGATGGGATGATGTTCTCAGTGAGTCAGGGACAGAATCAGAATGAAGGTGAGAGCCACCAGGCTGCTGTACCCCACCTCTTTTAAGCCTTCACAAAAGGGCGTCGCCACACCCTGATTGGCTGAGAGGGGAACGCCCCAAGCTGCTTCCACTCCTCAATCAGGAGTCAGTCTCCACCACCCTGCACTCAGGTGATCTGAATCACCTGCAATCAGTCCACAGGGATTTTCAGAATCCGCCCAAAACAAAGAAAGATCGTGAGTCTAAAACAAAGAGACTGTTTATCGTCTCCACTCTTCACCTCAGATCAGCTGTAATGTGAACACAATATCTGGCTGAACATGCTAATATTAGCCACTCTGCAGCACAGGCGTGATGCTATGACGTGCGTCGAAGCACGCTGGCTTGTTAGCATCTTTCCATTCGTCTCTGTTCAAGTGCCGCTTGAGCATCATTCAGTCAGCGCTGAGTTTCAAGGAGAGAAAGATGGCTTCTCTGCCTCGACTGAGCCTTTCTGTCAGCGATCTGATCGGCACTGTGCAACTCTGAACAGAGACGAGGAGAGAAGTGAGATGTCTGACTGCTTTGCAACTTCCATTATTAACTCCGGAGAAAAATGATGCTATTTATTGATAAGAATTTCTAAATGGGTTTTAACATGTAGAAGTCGTCTGATGAGATATATGATCTGTAGCTTTCTACCATTTTTCTGTTATTCTTGTGCGTTTGTGATGATGAAGATGGAAGGAAAAAAAGAGAGAGAAGGGCAAACTCTTCCATGGTGATGTGCAATGAATGGATTTGTATACAGTACAGTGGCACAAAGTAACATCCAGTTTAATATTCAAGTACAAAGAGTTTAAATCTGTACTGAAGACATTAATCCAATAATATGAAGAGACAACATTCCAGAATCACAGACGATATTAAAGACGGTGTTTTGAGGCATTAAACTTGTTGTTTATTTGATGCAGGTCATGTGACCTGGAGTATTCTGATGGTGTTTGTTGTTTTGCTGTAGACTATCCAGATGGCAGTAACTCCAGTGAGTACCTGGTCCAGCCAACCACGTACCTGCCAGAGAACTTCACCTACGCCCAGAACCTCCCCTGCCCAGAGCGATTACCTTCTATGAGTGAGTAAACTCTTTGTATCCCAAGAAACTTTGGCACAAAAAATGTCTTTCCCGATCAGTCGAGTTTGTGGTGCTCTGATGAAGCACGGTGTGTCGTCGCTGTGGAGGTTTGATTAGTCAAAGCAAGCTGCAGAATAGATGTGATTTGCAGTTTCCTAATAATCAGATTCATCAAGGATTATCACTCTGCGTTCACCTGTTATTGTTGCCCTGCTGATACGAGTGATATGACCGCCTCTCCACAGAGGGCCTTATGGAAGTGAACATGACAGAGATCCCTATGGAGGAGATGGAGCTGAAGTTCTCCAAGCTTTTTGACATCGAGTTTGGAGGCCACTGGAAACCAAAGGACTGCAAACCTCGCTGGAAGGTGGGCTGATAGGATATGTAATGATTATATATGTAAAAATATGTCTAATGCAGAAAACGAAAGTGGACCCTGATGGAGTCATTTGATGCAGATCTGTTCTTACTGTAATGTTTGTGCTGTAGGTGGCCATCCTGATTCCATTCAGAAACCGCCATGAACATCTGCCCATCCTCTTCCAACACCTCATCCCCATACTGCAGAGACAGCGACTGCAGTTTGCCTTCTACGTCATCGAACAGGTAAAGTCTGTCAATGTAGTGAATGATGAGACACTGTTGTCCACCCTCAGGGCTAACAGTCAGCTCAGTGAAACCGTCCTGAGCTCCTGTTGTTGTGTGGATTAAAGTGTAGAGGCTGTAAAGGTGTAAAAAAACGAGGCTTCATATGGCTTCTTTATGTCTGTAATAGCAGCTCCGGGCTCATTGGCATTGAATGTGTGTATTTGTGTGTGTCAGAGCGGGAGCCAGCCCTTCAACAGAGCCATGCTGTTTAACGTGGGATTCCTGGAGGCCATGAAGGACTTGGACTGGGACTGCTTAATCTTCCATGACGTTGACCACATCCCAGAGAACGATCGAAACTACTACGGCTGTGGTCAGATGCCGCGCCACTTTGCTGCCAAGCTGGACAAATACATGTACATGTGAGTGTGTCAGCAAATTGCACTGTACATATTTCTTGGGAAAAGTATTGCATAGAAATGCCTCAAGCAAAATAAGCTATACATGTCATGTCGATGAAGACTTGTAAGGACGCACAGACACAGTTTAAAGCCTTCAGCTCCCCTCCGGTTAGTAAGTGTAGTGAAGAAGCCTCTTGGATGAGAGGCTGAAACAATATATAGCACTGAATATAAACATTTTGTCTCGTGGTAAATAAACCTCAGAGTCGACATCAAGGTACTGAATGATCCACAACATCTTTGTTTAACTTGTGTTTTTGCTGTTGTTGTTTGCAGTCTTCCATACAGTGAGTTCTTTGGTGGTGTGAGTGGACTCACTGTGGAGCAGTTCCGCAAGATTAATGGCTTTCCCAATGCATTCTGGGGCTGGGGAGGAGAGGATGATGACCTGTGGAACAGGTTAGTCTACTGGGGGGGAACTGACTCCATGAGGGTGACATGATCACAGCCCAGCATTGGCGATAGAAAAGCAGAGTTTGCAGGTCTGCCATTGGCTGCCTGTTCTCTCCACAGATGAGAGCAGGTTCACACTGAGCACATGTGACAGTCTGGAGATGCCGTGGTGACGTTACGCTGCCTGTAACATGAGCGGTTTGATGAGTCAGTGATGGTCTGGGGAGGCATTTCTGTGTTGGCTCACACAGACTAACCCATGTCAAAGTCAAGAGTTCTCTGACGGCTGTTGATTGGCCCTCCTGTTCGCCTGACCTAAATCAAATTGAGCACCTATGGGACGTTATGTATCGCTGCCATGTAACACCACAGACTGCCCAGAGATCACTGCTGCCCTGATCCAGGTCTGGGAGGAGATCATCCAGGACACCATCCGCTGACTCATCAGGCGCGTGCCCAGACGCTGTTAGGAGTGCATGGGGGGCCGTACACACTGCTGAGTCACATCATGAGTTCCCGTGTTAAAATTCACACACTAGTTGGATCAGCCTGTGATGTTTCAGTGTGATTTTTGAATCCAGCCCTCAGTGGGTTGATGATTTCGGTTTCCACTGATTGTTCTACCGTCATTTCTTTCTCAACAAAGTGCATCAGTAAAGATTTTCATCTTGAATAATTCGTTCATCAAGATCTGATGTGTTCACAGCTTCGGCTCAACTGGAGCACATAAAACAAATGGTTGACTGTATAAATGTTGTAAATAACAACACAGCCTGGTTTCTCCTCAGGGTTCACTACGCGGGTCTAAACGTGACGCGACCGGAGGGAGAGATCGGCAAGTACAAGTCAATTCCTCACCACCACAGAGGGGAGGTGCAGTTCCTCGGGAGGTAAGACGGCTTTCTGTCAAGTATTCTAGAAGAAACATTGAAAAAAAAAAAGCTAAATCTTCTTTCATTTGAACTGTCACTTACAGTATATTTGATCTAAAGTCCACTAAATTAACTTCTCTAAATTAATGAATGGAAATAATTTTAGATCCACAGGAGAAAGAATCATGCAGCAACAGCGTAAAATTAAACGTGCTCTATATCACATAAAACATCTGCATGAAACAACAACCAGATGATGAAGCTAGCTCAGACACACACAGGAAGTTATTGACACTGGAAATAACTAAAGTCCATATATACTTTATACTCAGACTGACAGTGTGGTTCCTCCTCCTCGCTGAGCGGATCAGATTAACTTCTGTTTTCCTGTAAAACACACACAGTGTCTCAGCCTCTTTCCGTCAGCGCTGCAGGAAGTCCATACATTAACCATTTAACCAGTTATGTCCACTATGGGGGAACTTTGCAAAACTATTGTTTCCCTAACTGTCATTTAATGGAAACAATACATAATGAAACTTAACAGTGAACAAAAGCAGAAGAGAAGACGACTGATAGTGAACGTGGATGTAAACTCAGGATTTAAAAATATTTAAACGTACCTGACTTAGCGAATGTTTACTGAGCCCAGTTGCGTTGCACGGATGTAAGCGCCAACACTTCTACATTTCTCTGCTCTCAGCTTACAGGGCAACTACCTGCATGGCTAACTGAGCTAGCTAGGTAACAACAGCTAGTAACTATAGCAAAAGAATATAGTGAGCAACACTTCAGGTTGCAAACAATCAGGGAGCAGCATATCACCAAAGTAACCATGAACAGGTGGTCGGTCTGCAAATGGTGCATTTAATCTGCGGCTGAAAAATCGTCCCCAACAAACACTTTTTCATGCTGTTTGTTTTTGGTCCCGTTTGATAGAAACCAGAGTGACCAGCCGTTTTGAGGAAATTACTGAGCCTTTTATAGAAATGAAACTGTGTTTTTGAGGTCTGGGGTGAATGTCAGCGTCTCCAGACGGCCGATGTGTTTGGAGCTGAAAGCTACAGGGGCAGCGGTAATCCTGCAGGAGAGAGTGAGGGGCTGGGCAGAGGGAGTGGATGAGTACTGAGCACTGTGTCACTGTGTGTTTGTAGGTATAAACTGCTGAGGTATTCCAAAGAGCGGCAACACTTGGACGGCCTCAACAACCTCCATTACACCCCCCTCGTCTCCCTCAGCAGCCTCTACAAGAACATCACGGTGGACCTGTACCCCGAGCTCGCTCCTATCGCAGACTACTGAACTGCCCCCACCCAACCCCCACCTGACCCCCGGTCCAAAACCCCCCAAGCTCACCCAGCTCCCCTCCGGCCTGGCCCTCCTAGCGCCCCGCTCAGCCGCTCAGAGGCGGAGCGGCGGTGCAGCGGAGGAGAGGAGGGGGGGGCACAGGCCGGGAGGGGTGAAGAGGCGCACCATGTAATGCTGCCAAGAAATTTTAGTGAGGAAAAAAAAAAAGAAAAAAGAAAATCTAAACCCAAAAAATGAAGAGGCAACGGCAAGTCTCTCAAAGTGAACTGTTGATTGTGTGTCAGTGAATCTGTGTGTGTGCGCGCGCGCGTGTGTGTGTGTGATTGGTGAGTTGCTGCATGTCTTTTTTTTGTCCGTGCTGGCTTAACTACTACGAGTTGACATGAGTCTTGGTTTAGGTCGGAGGGAGCAGCAGCATCTCAGCTCTGATGTTTACTGCAAAGCCTTAATGTGGCAGAACCACAGCTCCCTCCGCTCGGCTCCGCACTGCTTCACTTCTGATGTATCACCGTCACCTTACAAGCCAACAGACAAGATCTTGTCTCACTTTTTACTATAATTTGTTTTATACATATCATTTTATTAGGCCACAGTATTCCTTTTTAAAAGGAGGGATCTGAGCGAGGTCGTCGATAATGTTCGTGATGTACATTTTTTTTTAATTTTAGATTTTTTTATTTTGATATGTGGTATTTATTTTCTCTGATTCAGGGTGTTTGAAGAAGCACTCCTGTCTGTGTCACTCAAGTGTTTGCTGTTTGTTTTGCTGCACTGCTGCTGAATCCGCATGAACATGTATGTAAATATCGGCCTCTTAAAGCTCGAACACAGAACACAAATATGTAAATATGGGCCTTTAAATGCTCGGGCGTATTACAGTGATATTCCAGTGGGTTTGAATTTTATTTTGGCAGCTACCTTTGTTCTGAGGATTTAATAAGAGTGAGTGGTTTCTTCCTAACAGGAAGATCTTCTAACATTTTAGGATGTTTGGCTTAAAAAAAAAAAAAAGAAAAACACAGAAGTATCCAAATCTAAAGATTTGACATTATCTTTTGCATGCCTTAATTTATTTTGTTTACCAGATTTTGTTCTTTTCAAACCTAAATTATTTCATCAGTTGGAGATGTGTATATTTTTAATTTTGCCTTTTCTTGTGCTTTGTTGCGTTGTTTTCTTTGAGGTGCACTGTGTGAAAAAAAAGAGTAGAGCTGCTCCTCAGACGGAGGGAGGCGTGACCGAGTCTCTCCTCCGTGTGCAGGGAGCAGGGTCGGCCATTACAGCAGGAGTGTGTCCACACAACATGCTTTAGTACAGGTTCACGGTCTCATGTGAGTGTATATTTTATGTCACAGATGTGTTTTTTTTTTTTCTTTTCTTTTATTTTGTATGATTTCTATTCAGATGACGTCGTGCTGGACCATGTGATAAAGCTCTTCATTGTACTGTACCGTGCGCTGCAGCATGGGGATCTGGGCTGGATGCTGTGTGTGTCTGGACTGTGGTGTTGTTCTTCTTACTTTTTGAAGCTTGAGGCAGTCAGAAGGGCCAGAATGAGAGAACCGTGGCGTCGGCTCCTCGAGCCCGAGGTCACTGCTGTTCTTGAATGGCACATGCTGTGAAAAGTTTAATTTCTTAAAGCTTTGAGCACTATAAAGATGAAGAGAAACATGTAGATTATTTTTGACCAGATGTTCACTGTTAAGATTCTCCTCTATATCTCTAGGTTTCTGACTTTGACCATGAATTGTACGTTTGGACATTTTCTTTGATTGTATGTCCTGAGATGTTCAATTCGATCTCTGGCTGTTTTCCTCCCGGGCGCCGCGTCTCCTGTCCTGTAACACTGATCAATCTTGTGAATTGCTGGTGAGACGAGCCCTCGATACACTGTGTGATTTTTGGTCTTTGGCAGTCGGTCCAATCTGTCGTCCTGCATCTCACTGTGAGTCCATGAATGACCAATTTAAAACTTTGGTGACCAAAAACATGTCAGAGCTTCAGAAGCACGCGCTTTCTGTATTTCAAAATAACTACTGACGAGGAGTCAACGTAGCTGTCGAGACATACGTGGCAGCAGATGGACGATGTGTGCTGATGGTGTGTTTCTGAGTGTTCCTCTCGGAGACTAAAGCGACAGATCTATAAATCAATCTGTTTATTGACAGGAAGTGCATCTGCAGTTAATTAATTGATTCATTTGAAGTGGAAACGGGCAACCTTTCAAACCCTGCAGTGCCGACGAAAAGACATTAAGTTAAATGTGGAAAAATCCAAAAGCTTTTTCACGCTGATGTCATGCTGGACTCTGCAGGTTTTTAATTATTTATTGGCCAAATATTGATCTGATTCATGAAGAAGATAATCAGCAGATTGAGAATTTTAATGTGGCATCGCTTATTGAGTTTCCTTTCCACTGTCTTAAGCTTTCTGACGTGCATCAGCATTGATACGATACGGTCACAGTGACAGTGACAAAGACTGTACGAGAGTGTGATGGCTGATATCACACAGTGTGCCGGGTCTCTCCTCTCTGTGTGTGTGTGTGTGTGTGTGTGTGTGTGACACACTCAACACGTGAGAAGACGTGTTTCAGTTCATTCAGTTGATTTTAAAAACCAAAAGCGTTAATGTTGCACCGCAGTTCTGAGGTGCGTCAGTGGTGTTTTTAGCTGTAATGTCATAACAGAACAAGTGTTTTATTAAGATTACAGTGTGTGTGTGTGTGTGTGTGTGTGCTGTTAACATTTGGAGTGACACACACACACACGTGTGAAAGCCTGTAGTGAAGAAGTTGATCCGTTTTGGTTGACAGGAAATGGGTTCCAGGTGTGAAACGGCCACAGTGACGTTCTCTAATTTACTTTCTCTAGTTTTTTAAGTATTACATGTCAGTCATTACACCAGGGGCTCCTCCACAAACACTGCAAGGACTTGTGGGAAAGACAGTCTCCGAGCCCTCCCACCCCTCAAAAGCCCTTGCAGCAGTGTTGGTCGGAGCAGCCTGTATATGTTTACAGAGTTTTATGTTCGTTTTATTATTATTTTCTTCCTCAGAAAGCAGACGTGGCTGTGAAGCTCGCGCTACGACACCGTGTGGCTTTCAGTTCAGCCACAAAGCTTTAACATTTCCCAGCAGAGATGAGAGAGGAGGGCGGAGTCACCGGTCAGCGTCGTGTAGTGCTGAAGTCTCTCTCCTCTCGTCTCTCCGGTCTGGGGGGGAAGTGAACAGTGTTGGTTTAGCAGGCGACTCTCTTATGCGATGCCTTTCTTAGCTTAGTGCCACATTTTTGCATAAGAGAAGAAATCAGGCCTGTTTTAGTAAAGTGCGAACTGACTGTGTAGCAGAAATACGGAGTGTTTGGTGAGAAGTGGTTCATGTAGCCTGGCTGCTCACTTCATCACAACGTTATAGTCATGACTCTTGGTGATCAGCTGGTCAGAGTGTATACAGTACCATGTAGTCGTAGACCCCCGCCCCCGACACTACATAACCCCCCTCCACCCCTCCACCCCCGCTCTGATGCTACAGTGTATAATGAAGCAGTAATGCCTTAATTATGAATTACTGTTTGTGGTGACGTATCAAATATCTGAGCAGTATTCAGATTTTTCGTTTGTGTTCAGTGTTCAAAACTACGAAGCCCACAGAGCGCGCTCGTGCCCTGCCACTGCTTTACACACGACACTGCTGGTCGTTCTCCGTATCTGGAGAACGAATGACAAAAATGGGGTCCGTTTATTGAAATGACGTTCTGAAGAGCATGAACTGCATGCAAACTGACACACTCCCGAGTGAACTCTTTACCAGGCTTCGTCATATCGTCCTGACTTCAGCTTTCTATCTCCGCTCCACTTTGAGTCTCAGTCCACCTGTCCTCCCCTGTGTCTGTAGTGTAGAGCAAGACATACCTTAATGCTCTGAGTCAAATGGAAATAACTTCATTTTATAAAAACGCATTGAGCATCTTTTTCTCTTATTCTCTTCTGGCAGCCTACAATTTTGTCGTGTATTACATTTTATCAGTATTAAGTGGAGTTAGCAGGAATTAATTCTGTGTTTTAAATTATCATCAGCAAACAATTTAGGTGTCACTGTTAAAGGGTAACGCCACCAATTTGCACACTTTGCTGGTAGAATAAAGCATTTTGTGGCTCCAGAGGAAAAGCTGCATGTTATCTGATGAATTGCCTCCAGTAAGTTGCATTGTGGGTAATGTTGGCCAACTGTCTGCTGGTCTGGGACTCCTTATTGACAACAGGAGAGATCACCTTTTTTATTCCACGCCCTCTTGACTGTCGGCAGTTCATCAGGTGACACGCAGCTTCACCTGGAGCTGCAGAAGACCACAACCTGTTCCACCTACGCAGCACTGACACCTCAACACCTGCAGACACGCTCCAGTGTGGAGTGTTGGTGGAATTACCCTTTAGTTTCCTCAAACAGTCGAGTCCAGAGAGGACCGCTTAGTCCACTGAACTTTTTTCTTTCTCCTGGACCTTGAAGAGAGGCATTCTGGGGGATGCAGGTTGTTTTAAAAATCGCCTCCAGCAATCAGGCATTCTGTTTTAGTAAAAATGGGCACCAACCTTCAAAAACACTGAAGCACTTACCATAATGCAACTTTTATCCGACCCTCTGCGCCTGCTGTGTGCAGATTTCTTGTTTTCTCTTATAGACGTGCCCAAGATGACACAACCCTGATGACATCACCATGACATCAGTTTAATTTTCTCCTCCGCAGCCACAGAAGGCAGTAATGAACAGTATTCAGTTGTGCTCCACCACAGCACCGGCCTGTTTTCTCATTTTGGTGGCGTTTTCCTTTAACGACATAGACGGGGTCCAACTTTACAGTGTTGATGTGACTTACCTCAGAGAGCAGCGTCTAAATGACTGAACCAAGTGTTTCCCAGCGTGACGAGGCGTGACGGGGCGGTCAGCATGTAGCGCTTCATATCAGGCTGCATTCCATTTCTCTAATGGATCTGCTTCATATCTAGTTAACATGGCCGAAGCCAAAACACTGGTCCAGGTGCCAAACTGGAAAAATAAAATCTCTCTTGGGTCTTTTTGAAAATAATAATTGTTCATGCTCGTCCTTGACTCGTGTTGGGTGTCAGGTGGAAGGGTCGACTTCACCCAGCACCTTTTTATCTGACAACTAAACGTATCAAACATGGTCCAGATGATGATGATGATGATGTTGTTCACCTTCACACAACTGTACTCCATTTTGCAGTATTTATTTGTGCCTTGAGTTCTTTTTTTTTCTCTTTTCTTTTTCACTTTACATTCAGACTGAAGAGATTAAAAATGATTTTGTTTTCCTGAATCGTCGATTTGTTTTGTCCCCCTCCTTCTGAATAATATCATGTCCGACTGAGTGTCAAATATATTCACCATAATAATCCAAAAGTTCCGACGAGAAACATTCCTGCTCGTCACTGTGACCGTCTGTGGCTCGTGTTCAGTGAAAGCTGAAAGTCTGGCGTACGAGGGCAGTCTTCACATCTTCTGCATGTCACTGACAATTGGTACAAACTTAACTGTCCTCCACAAAGAATGAGCACATGTAATCCCGTCATCAGGCAACAACCGCAGCCTAAAACCTCTTCTATAGCCTTTAATCTGCATGGCCTGGCCCGCAAAACATACATATGTGGATACAAGGATGTTACTGACATGCATCTTCCATGTGCACGATGACCTCGGCAGGTACATCGAGGCAGCTCTGCACCGATGAGCCGTCACTGAACAACATCATGTTTGTTGTGTTCGTATCAGGCTGAATAATCTGGCTCCAGTGTTTTTCATCCTTCTGCTTCAGACCGGTTTTGTGGGTGATTGTAACAATAATGGTTTTTATTTTGTCCGTGTTCATCAGGAACCTCTGACAAGTCTTCTTTTTTTTCATGGAGCCTCAGAAATGTTGATGATGTGCATTGATCCAACAATGTGCATTCAGAAAATCCCCCAAAATCTGTATCAGTTGTCCAGTAGAGGGTGCTGACAAGTTCATTCATTGATTGCAAAATCCCTCGTTCAATAAATGCAGGATCGTTAAAAAAAAACGTGGCAAAAGTTTAACAAACAAGCTACACGATGGAGATATTTCAGAGCTTTCAGCCACATCGTGTCGCCTCCGTCTGCATCCACAAGACATAATGATCACAACAGCAGAGCCACTGAGGTTATGATTACTGGATATTCTCACAGAAATGCTAAAAAATATGATTGAAGGAACTGGCAGAACATTGATAAGGAAGCCTGTAACAGCTGTAGGTTCTGTCATTTAGTTAATCATTACGACAGCTGGAGACAACAAAGATAAAGTTCCTTTTAATTAATAATATCTTAATGTGTTGTAGAACAGCAGTGCTCTGCCAGCAGAGACACACACTGAAGTGTAACCGATTCAAGCTGAAAATCATGGAGTCCGCATTATTGATCAATGCTCAATGATTTATTAGTCTATACTGTTCTGTGTGGGTGGTTTCTTTTCCCCCGGCCGTCAGGAAGTTCTGGCCCACTGAACAGAGTTGATCACACTTGCTGTGTCTCAATTCAGGGTCTGCATCCTTCAGAGGAGCATTTAAAGGCCAATTACCTCAGAACGCCGCTCCTCTTTTTGGAGGATGCACCGCTGCTATCCTACGTGGCCTCACATATCCCAAGATTCTTTGCGTGCCCGAGAAAGAAGAAAGAAAGAGAAAATTGTGACGTAAGGGTAAAACATCTGGTGACGCAACCAGGAAATGCTCCAAAGACTTGACTGTCCCATTTAACAACGGCTGACGAGGTTAACAAGGTCTCTCTGAAGGACTCGCCTTCAAAGACAGCAAAGACCGGGTCCTTCAGAGGATGCAGACCCTGAACTGAGACACAGCAAGTGTGTACGACTGGTTTCATTCGGCCCGTCTCCACACAGAACCGGCCATTAAAGGCGTGTTTGGCGTCCACAGCATAATGAACACTGAACCACTCCTCACAAGCCTGTGTGGAAACAAACACTAATGATACTGTTGTAACACGATCAAATCAGAAAACATTTAAATAGTAAAATAGCTTCCTTAACGAACGGTGTTGCCTGGACATCGTCTGTCCACTAGAGGGCGGTGATGATCAGATTGAAATGATCTTAAATTGTTTGTTTTGTATGTCAGATGAATTTCGGTCAGCATGTTTGTCAGATGTTGGTGAGATGTGGCTGAAAGCATCAGAATATTTCCAGTAAGTTCTGTTTGTTTGAGTCAGCGTTGAACCTGCAGTGTTTGGTTAGAAGAATCAGCTGATCTCCTGTCATCAGACTTGTCATGGATATCAGTATGTTCAGGCTCCACCGTCACTGAACCAGGCTGCCGGTGTTACACTGTTCACGACCACGCTGAATAAAAAAGCAGAGACATTTTCAGAACGACGTCCCGAGAGCTCCGTGAAGTCTCGGTCAGTCTGCGCATGACCGCAGCAGGATGTCGGACGTCCAACACTTTTTTCCTTTCGGCTCTTTGACTCTCTGATCATCTGATCACCAAACTCTTCATGTCCAGTTCGTGTAGAGGAAGGAAGTGGAGTTCGACACTGAGCCAACCTTGTGAACATGCTGATGTAGCACCCACTCTCTGAGCCCGCCCACCTCACCCCCAGACATCACTCAACCTTTTCTTTTTCTTTTTTTACATGAAGTTGCTCCATTGTCAGACGTCTACAGTCTCTGGTGACAGACGGTATAAACAGATTGAGTCTGGTGTTGAACTGTTTCTTTGTAAAGTTTTTTTTTTTCTTTCTTTGTCAACAGAAGACAAAATAAAAACACTTCATTGCCATATTCTGGAAAACAGAACGACCTGATGTTTGTTTCATTTGTATTCCTGTGTTTAACGACATGACACCTGCATACACCTACCGTATGATCTGGTCAGATGTAGGCACAAAAAACAGTCGGTCGTTTTACACAAATACTTAAATATAATGAAAAATGCTTATGAACAGACAGTGGCGGTTCTAGGGGGGCCAACAGGGGCCAGTGCCACCATAACTCTGAGTCTGGACCCCCTGTGTTTTTTTTCCCCGGGTTGTATGTGCCCCCCTTAACAAAAAAGCCGGCCCCAACCTGGCCCCCCCCTATTAGAACTGGTCTAGAACCACCACTGTGAACACAAATACCGGCTTTAAATGTAAAACATGAAGATAAAGTGTCCGTCTGTCCCGTCTGCATCCATGTCGTAAGTGACTCGTACGTAACTGTTTGAACTGATTTCACTCCGTACACCAAATGTATTAAAGAACATAACATTGACTATAAAGTCTGCAGACTTTTTAAACTTGTCGCTTTCTGCAACAAGTTGGGCCGGAAGGTTTTTCTCTCTTTGTGTAAATTTTAATATTTTTTGTCTGTTCCAGTGATGTAGGCGTGAATCTGCGTAGAGAGCAAGGAAGTGAGATCAGACAGTGTGATCTGACCGGCTTAAATCCGTCCACTCGTGATTGGATCAGAACGGATGTTAAAACCAAATGTGAACAGTTTATCAAACTTTACTCGTAGTGTGCATCAGTAGTGGATTACTTTACATTCGGTGCTGTGAGTGTTTGAAGTTTAAAGTGTGTTCATGGTAATGAAGGAACACATCAGTGCCACAATTTGGCTCATCAATGTATTTTAATCATTTTTCTTTGTTTGGATGGAGCTTTATGGCACAGAGGAAAAGAAGATGCATGGAAAAAAAAATACTACATTCACTGTTGGTTTGGATCAGAACATGAGAGAAACAAGATGATCACAAGAAGATCTCAGTGTGACGCGGGTCACTCGTGTACGCTGGAGACCACGGCGGTGGTGGTGTAGGAGAACGGACTGAGCAGCAGAGCCAAGGTGTAGTGACGATGGCCTTCAGGATGGGCGTCAAACACCACCTGCACACACACACACACACACACACACACACACACACACACACACACGTCAGGAACATCTTCACTCAGTGTGACTGAGCGTACAGTCAGTGTCGACGTGGAAGAGCAAAATTAAAAACATCCATTTAACCTTCCAAATATAAAAAACAGTGGAATACATCTACTAATTGATTTTTGAAAAACATCAAGTCTGAAATGAAGTGAGAAGCACGATGGCTGACGTGAGTGAAGGTTCACAGACAAACATTTATGTTTAAAACTTTTAAAAGCAGCGGCGGACATGACAGCAGCTGTAGCAGACTGTGTTCAGGCCTTCACAGCCTCCGACTGATTAAAAATAACGAGACTGAGTGAATAAAGACGGGAAAGACGATATTGACGATGACACTTTTTAGCCACTTTGTTCCGAGAAGTGTTTTCCCCTCACACAGCAGAATAGCAAACAGCTGCCGGAACATGCTCATGTAAATACAGCTGTTTTCCTGACAACAGCACTTTCCAGAGACAGATAAGATCAGACAACAGAAGATAAGCCTGAGCACAGGTTATACGTTGTGTTATAGTGTGTTTCCAACAGCGCCAGAGCACAGCAACACAACTGCTTCAACACGCTCAGACAGGAAGTCATAACAACCAATACGTAGATATTTTGCTGAAGTTTACTTTAAAGAAAGGTGGTATTTTTCTCTTGTGTCAAAGTTTTTGACAGAACGCTCAGTTTGGGTCAGAAAAACAGTGTTCTGGCTTTGAATAGCTTCCTGTTTGAGTCCCCACAGACACCGCTGTCGACGTCCTGAGGTCTCGTTTAAATCTCCTGGTTTTGTCGACACAAACACAGATAGAAGATTTCCCAGGGCGTCACTTTTACAAATGTTGTGTATCCTAAAACATGCAGAAAAAAAATCTGCTAGAAATGTTATCATTATTTACCTTAAAAACTAAAGCACATGTACAGTTATGGCTCCTTCTCTTCTGGCACATCCTTTTTTGGTACATAACTGTTAGTTAATTGATTTATTTTGTCTGTCTCTGTTGGTTCTCTCTGCAGTCTGGAGGTGAAGGTACATCTCAGATTGAAGTGTAGAATATTATGTTTGCACCTTGTCGTTGATGTTGCACCTTATATATATATATATTCCTGTATCAGTGAATATTGCATGATTTACTCTGTCTGTCCGCGGCAGTGACGAGGACACACACAGCTCTGTTCTCTACACTGTATAGAGACTGATGAGAGGTAAGTCTGACTTGTGTGATCTCCTCTCCTAAAGGTTGAGTTAGGACACTAAAAAAGGTGTGAGGTCTGATATAATCCAGGTGTAGATGAGACGCTGGTGCATACTCACCTCAGCTACTTCATGGAACGGCGTGCTGCCCTGATTCGTCCAGTAAGCTTTGGTGTCAAACTCAACACGATACACTCCTGCTGGGAACTGCTGCTCTGTGATCAGATTGTGGATCTCCCCAGTGGCATCTGTCAATCTGCAACGAGGAACAGTGAAATATATCTACGTAGATTGTACATACGGTCTTAAAACAGACGTTGAGACATGACACGGTGTACACACCCGGTCGCAATCTGTGTCCACGCTCCATCAGCGGTCTTCTGAGACACTTTGAGTGCCACAGATCCGGCTGGAGTCCCTTTCACTGCGTCCAGGATTTTTACCATCAGAGGACACCTGGTGTCTGAGCCTCCATGTTTGTCCTGTTGTACACACACAAGCCAGGACAACCCATAATCCTCTGCTGCCTGATGTCAAACTGAGAACATCCATCCCCACACATCCAACATAATAATTACCAGGGCTGACCTGTTTTTTTTAACACACCGCATTGTTACTTGAATGGCTGTGATGTCTCGTAAATTTGCGTTTATGGTCGCTCAACAAAAGGCCAACAGAGACGTGAGGTCAGAGCGTACAGGTGCAGTGTGTTGGACGCAGCAGCCCCCTGAAAAGTACAATATTTGCCTCAAAAATGTGCTTGAGAGAAAGTACAAGTACATCAAAAATGTACTTAAGTCAGGTACTTGAGTAAATGTACTTAGTTACATTCCATCACAGCTGGCGGTCAGGTTGTAAATTCCAACCAACTGAACATCCCTCGTCTCATCCTCCCTACGGTGGCGAAACATTTGAGAGGCCCCTCTCTAGAGCCAGTGTTTGGTTTGTCTCTTCTGGGCTTCTGTAGAAACATGGCCAACTCTACAGAAGAGGACTCTCAGTAGATAAAAAAACAAAAAAACTAAATGGTTCCAAACTTTATTCCATTTCTGCCTCTAAACCTCCTACAAAGTTGTATCAACAGATGGGGGCTAGCTGGTTAGCATGCTAACTTGAGGGAACATCTCTACACTACAGTACAAAGACGTCTTTGACACAATGTTTTTCATTCTGTCGATAATTTTAGTTATTTTGTTATGTTTTAAAGTTGCCATGTCATATAAAATGCACATTCTAACTCCACTTCATCCGATTTGTATAGCGTTGCCTAATCAGCTCAATGAGTTCAGTAAACCCAGCACAGCCGTTATCTCTTCGGCCGGGATAAACTAACATGAGCGGAGCTGTATGTACATTATGAGAGCGACCCGATCACAGGCGGGTCACTGAACTGATATCTGCCTCCACGAATCGATTTGTGGTTGACTGTGTGTTTTGATGGTTTCTGTGGTTTACCTCGTCTCATATTCCTGCAGGGGCTTGGAGAGTATTGAGGTACCTGGATGGCACCACATTCTGATCTTTGAGTTTACATAGTTTAGATTTAATGATGCCTAATTACTATCGTAGGCAAAGTGGGGCTCACAGCTCCAAGGGTCCTGGAGTTGTTCTTCAGCTGGGGATGTGTTAACGGTTAGCAGGCCATAAAGTACTAAACTGAGTTTTGGTGGGAGATGCCTAAACGTTGATGTTCCCGTAGAAGCCAGGGAACCCATTAGGGTCATTTTGGGGACAAGACCTAAAGTTGACCGCAGCCAAGTTAGATGAGTTATGGGAGGTAATTTAATAAAGTGACTAATTAGAAGAAGTGGGTGTGTACTGGAAAACGGACTCTAAAAACCCCCGCATAGGAAGAGAAGGAAGGGTGGCATTTGGTAGATCTCCTATGATCGAAGGTTTCTGATAGGGCAGAGGGGCGAAGCCATAGATTTGAGAATACCAGAAAAGCGGCCGCTTCTGGATCGGACGCGGGCATGAGATCTGTTTCAATAAAGATTGCTCTATCATTCCACCCAGCCTTGCCTCCGCAGAATTCTTTTATCAACACACTACTGGCCGACACCTTTCGATAAAGGGAGCCCAGAAACCACAGTATGCAATAAAGGATCTCGACTTTACAGGAACAAAATGGTGCGAGAATATTTTCTGAAAAACTACTGAATAAACTCACATACTGGAAAATAAACAGTCACATTTTTCTTCCACCCCCAAAATCTACTGACACGTCGTCTGATTCTGTTATTTCAAATCCATTTTCAGACTAAAATATTGAGCTACAGACTGTACAAATCTACATTACGCACCTCAAGAACACAAATTTATATAATTTTGTGACTCACACTCACTCATACCGACACATTACTGTACATAGCCACAGAGACACTGACCGTGGGGGTGGGGGCGGTGTTGCAGAGCAGCACGGCGGAGGCTAGAAGCAGACAGTGCAGTGGTTGAAGCATGGCTGGCTGATGGGTAGACCGACTGACAGAAGTCCCTGGTGTTCACACATGACCTCCACGATCTCAGGCCTCTTATACCAGCAGCTGTAACCCCATCACTCCCTCCCTCCCTCCATCACCCACGCTACTGCCAGCTCCATGGACCACGTCAGTAGATGGACTTTGGATCAGCCGGTCCTCTCACCCACACGAAGAGCCATTTAATATATCTTCTTCATACAGACTCTTCTTCTGCTGGATATAAGCTGTCATTCTTTATCTAAAATCTCACAGAGGAAACAAACTGAACTTTACACAGTTAAAGTTGGATTGTCACATACTTCCTCGCTTCTTGTTACTACATAGTGAAGTTCAAGATGAAATGTATCTGTTGGTGAGATTAATAACTGTATTATGACAACGAAATAAAGGCATAATTTATTAACGTTACCGTTCATGTCCCAATGCTACACGTTAGCCTACAGCTAACAGATTTGGTGATGTGATAAAAGTAATGAGTCAGTTGTTCTGCTGTGATCTCTAATCTTTGATTTCTTGTGATATTGGACCATTTGAACAGTTACTGAAATCAAAGCACGTAAAAAGAGTTAAAACGTATCTTTGGTGCAACTTAGACCGACTACACACTGTTTTATTTCAGACTCCTGATGTCAATAGGAGGTTGTATTTTATAAAACTGTTGTATGTTGTTTAATCTAAGACCTTAAACTCATATGAAACCAGTAACTGTAGCTGTCACATAGATTCAGTGGTGTAAATTTCCATTTAATTGTCGTGGAGTTGAAGGACAAAGTGACAGAAACTGGAAGTGCTCCTGTACCACAGCTGTCCACCGACACTGGGACACAAATTGGTGTTTTTCATCAAGTGTACTTCAACCAATCCACCAGCAGGGGGTGTAACATCCTCAGCAGCTCGGTGCACTGACTCAACTGTACATTAGGTGAGCTTTGACCTCAGTGAGCATATGTATAAGATAGGAGAAATCAATTTGTTGATTCAGTATTTTTTTTCCTTCGTCCACATTTGCTCTTCATGTCCCATCATGCTCAACACAAGACGACATCTACAAACATCACGAGAGGACATTCCAGGCTGGAGACCACGCGGTGTGTGTTCTCTGTAGCACTGTTACCAGCTCATAGCGTTACTTCACAGAATTGCAGGCCCACAATTCAGCGTCAGAGGAACGTAATCCATCAGTTGATTTAATAAGCCTCCGTGGAACGAGATCAGATGTGAACCTTAATAATGAAGTGGAAGCCCCTCAGTGTGACAGTTCAGATGGCGAGGAAAGCAACACATTATACACCTGAACATCCAGGTCAAAAAAGTCACAGTTTGTCATAAATAAAGTTTAAAAAAACCCTCTTGTTTTGTCTTAAACCGAGTGAACTACATCGTCTCACTCCACACACGTCACCAACACCAACATGGAGCCAACCCGGCTCAGAAAAGCTCTAAAACAATATCAATATCACAATAAATCTGCTCATATCGGCAACTGCAGTCATATGAAAGGAGAGCTGGTTCTGGTTCAGTTCTGTGAGTCACTGTGTGTAACTTATTGGTTTTGGCGAGCGTTCAACGAGACGGCGTCACTGACGACACTGTTGGCCGCGTCGCCTTTATAATCATGTATTTTCACAGTCTGATATGTTATTAGTTTGATGACAAACAGAATTTATTGATTTGGAAAAGCATCTTTTAATTTTACAAAACATTGTGTGTCACTCAGAGTTACTTGTTTCTCTCCGTTCACTACCCGACATATTTGTTCCAGAATGAGGTTGACTGGAAAGGTCGTGACACCGGCTCTCTCTATAAGCAACAGGTGACATTCCCTCTCAGCTGATATTATTCTCAATCATTTGTTATCTGATGATACACTACATCAACCCGATCTTAGCTCTTGGAGTCCCTTTTTATCATGAATAGTGTTTGTTTGTGCAGGTGAAAGGTCGGCCTGTGTTAATTGTCAGTCGTGTGATTAAAACACAGGCCTCAACATCTCCACATGACTGTGTTTGTGATTTTCAGGTTGTTCTCTGTGATTAAAAACGCTGCTGTACAACGGGTGTGGACTTTTAGACGTGTTCTCATCAGTCTTCCGCCAGCTGATTAAAGAGTTGATCCTGCATCAAGTGTTTTGAATATATTATCACGAACAGGTTGGCACGCATAACGAGAACTTGATTAAAAAAAATTCCCACAGCTGTAACAAGTGGGAGTCCTTGTCAGTGTGTTTTGGGTTCATGCAATAACGGGCTTTGGCGTGACTGAATGTCAGCAGTCATGTCTTACTGCCTTCAAGGCAAAAGAGTTCAAACCCAAGTGACATGAGAGCTTAGACGCCTCAGATGTTCTCAACATTCGATCCAAACAATTTAAATCAGCAAACCTGCTGCAGTGACTCATTTATGAATCATCACTGCTTATAAAACATATATTTAGATAGATTTCTTATTGATTCAAGGACATTTCACTGAGAGCACGACCACCTGCAGGCTGCCCAGTGCTGCAGCGCACAATCTGATGTTTTGGCCGACGCGCAGTGTTTTGCACTTGGAATTGTAAAATGATGTTACATTTCTGCAGAAAACAGAACCTGAAGGACGGAGGTCGCAGGCTGGGAAACTAGCAAAACAAAGCACAAATCACAAAAAAGGTTTAAAGCAAACTCCCTTGGTGTCTAAAAACACACAGCCACCGACTGATTCTATCAAAAACGGTAGACGAACGAAAGGATTGGACCCAAAAACAAAAGGTGAAGTGGGAGGCACTGAACAGGGGGAAACAAAATGTATAGAAACTGGTCAAAATAAAAACACTCATGCTGATGTGTGACGTACAGCGAGCTGAGCTGGTGCTTGGTTTTCACTCGTTGCCTGTTCTCAAATGCAAAACAGTGAGGCAGCCGGCTAATAACAGACGACATATTACTGCAGCCACAAACTGAACATTAAAATATGTTTCTGAAAACATTTAAGGTGCGAAATAGTCAATGAACAGGAGCGTGGTCGATATTTGATGCTTTGCTCTACAGTTTGATCATAAAATGAGTTTTTTCAGCCTTCATCAATCTAATACAACGGCATTCAAATCAACCAGCTGACACATTTGGTGTCCTTTGGCAGATAATTTATTCAGTTTTTTGTTTTTTGTTTCTCCAATTTGTGGCCTCATTTCAAAAGATTCCATGCAGTGAGGTTAAAAAAAAAAACAAAACACAGGTATTTTTTATATTTTTGGCAGATTCAGTGAGTATTTACAATCTATATCACCAAAAAATATACAATTTATGTGATTGTATTTCTTCGTTGATCTCAATCCTTTAAAATAATCTTCATGGCAGCAAGTATTCTGAAAAAAACAATATGGAATCTAAACTCGAACGTGTTAAATTATTAGTCTTTCAGTGTACAATGACCCACGTTTGAGTCAGGGATCATTTCTTTAGAGGAGCAGCTGCTTCGGTTATCTCGTCCAACTAAATACTTGCCTGTAATTACAGGTAGAACATAAGCGGCTCACTCCTGAGACAGTCAGCAACTTCTAAGACACCGTCGCTCCCTTATTATACAAGCTTAAAAAGGGGAGAAAATAAAAGGAAAAAGCACATTGACTGTGTGTTACTGCATGTCAAATAGTCTGACTTCTTAAATGAAATGAAGACAGTATTCAGAATTCACAAAATGTGTTTTTACTAAAAAATTGTGATATAGGGAAAAAAAAACACAAATCTACTGCTAACACACCATCCCCCACATGCAGGTGCAGACAAGCAGTCCACAGCTTATCTCTCACAACCTGTTCAACATGCTCTGTCTCGTGAAAGTTTACATTTCTAATGCCAAGCAGGAAGAGACGCACTTACACAATTGTGGTTATACAGTCAAAACAAAAGATACATTATGTGAGATACAAAAAGGATCAGCTCACCACAACAATTTGAATTCAGTCATTATCTACTCACCCAAGTGCCAATGGAGAGTTGGGCAAAGTTACATCATCAACATGATGAGAGTTCTTAAAAATCAACATGTGATCGTCTGGAGCCATTTTATGTTTTTACTTTTTTTTTTAAATGCCCATCTACTTCAATGTTTAGGAAAATGCTGCAATGCTGTTTTGCTGTGAATCGGCATGAGGGAGAGTTTATAATGACCAAACATTCATTTTTGATTCCTTTACAGCTAAATATGGAAGATAACTGTAAACAAATGGGTTGTCCCACCACCAGAAACACACCACTGATTTGTACAATCCAAACTAAAGAATCTGCATTATATTTTTTAGATTATGATTAATTGACATACACGCAAAACACATTCCACACACTTTCCATCTGTATTTAAAGTTTTCAATGACACGTGAGAATCCAGAAGATATGACCTTTAAGAGGAAGCTTTGTTTTATTAAAAGGTTGTTGCAGATTTAAATTCACAGACTGATAACATTGCCCCTGAACTGTGTCGTACCACCTCCATATTTAAAGCTATAGGGAAACTACAGTATAGATGTTAACACGGCTTCATACTGAAGGCAGTCACTGTTGCTTACACTTTCCAGACGGGCTTTTTGGACTTTTGATGGAGTCTTTTTTCCCCTTTCTAGATTTGTTCCGAGGAGTTTGGCTGATGACTGTCTGGAGCTCGACAGGACTCACCTCACCACCGCCTGCAGCAGCCACACTCACGTCATCAGGAGCTTTCAACTCAACCTCAGTTGAACCAGCTTCCTCCACAGTGTTCGGGCCTGCCGCTGCCGCTTCTACAATCATCTGACTCTGAACAACATATTCAGCCTCTTCAGCTGCTTCGCTTGCTACAATCAAACCGGCAGCTCCCGTCTCTGCTGAGCCTGGGTCTGTTTCCAGCACCGAACACAAGGTCTCGTCAATTACTTCAACCTCTGAATTATATGTTGATGATACCTGAGTGGATGCATTATCTAATCCCTCTCTGATCTCTTGGTCATAAGCGATCTCTTCTTTGCCTTTATCCAAAATGAGATCTCCACCCTCACTCTGTTCAGTGTTCTGGTAATCAGACTGGGTTGTTTCCCCCTCAGCTGCCTGTCCAGAAGCCATCATGCCTTCACTGGTCCCTATGGTTTTACTGGACATAGACACCTGCCCTGTGGCCACCCTGGTTGATCTGAGTTCATCTGAAGATGGGACCACATCATCCAAACCCTCCATGCTAGCACCGCCCACGAGATCTACACCTACAGCATCTTGTCTCTCAGGAATATCAAGAGCTATGTCACCTGTCAGAGAAGAGTCGATTCCTTGTTTTATTTCATGTGTTGTAACTTCACAAGGTATTTCTTGGGATTCCGTCACCATCAGTGTTGCTTCCTGACTGATCTCCAAACATTCTCTCTGTAGAGAACGCGAGTCCTCTTCTAACATCTCGAAGGGCCTCATGCCTTCTTCCTCTAAGTGACAACTTGTGACTGATGTCTCCTCTTTTGCCCCTTCAACATCGTGGTCATCATCTTGGTCTGGGACTTGCTGCAAAGGTGACGTCACAACAACCAGCTTTTCCGCATCACATATGTTATCTGAGCATGTGATATGATCCTGCAACTTAAGGCTCTCTTCATCTTGTTGATCCGAAAAGCAAATTGTTTGCTGTGTGGGTGGCACCTCTTTCTCTCCATCACAGTCAACTGCGATGAGCGTATCCTCCTCTTGCAAACCTGTTTCAGAAGCGTCTTCTTTTTTCTTGTCTTCGTCTTCATCTGAGATGCGAGTCGTTTGCTGTACAGGCGCCACCTCTTCCTCCTCTTCCTTTCCCTCTCTCACGTTGTCCTCTGAGATGAGCAGATCATCCAGTGGAGGACTTCTTTGTGATGCAGCTTCTCTTTCAATCTCTTCATCTTGGTCAACTGTGATGCTAATATTTTGTTGTAGGGGGGGATGACACAACCTCCACAGTCTCCCCCTCGTTGTCTGCAATAAAGGTATCCTCACCTGGTGAACTCTTGTGTGATTCATCTTCTTGGGCACTCTCTTGGTCTTGGTCTTCTGAGTTGGCTATATTTTGCTGTACAGGTGACATAATTTCCTCCACAGCAGCCTCGTCTTTCTCTTCATCACTTGTGTTGTTGTCCGAGATGAACTTATCCTCCATTTGAGAACTTGTGCTCAACGCATCTTGTCTGTCGATGTCTTCATCTTGGTCATCTGAGGTGTTTAAACTCTGCTGTGACACTTCTTCCTCCATAATTATCTCCTGGTCCCTTCCATCAGTGATACCGTCTTCAGCTGACTCCACTTGATCCTTTCCTTCTCCTGTTCCCGCTGTTGTATTATCATCATCTTCCTCATTGGGGCCAGAGTCTGTTGCTGTATGTAGAAGCTGCCCTGATGTTGAAATGGTTGGCAAATCAGAGCCCGCTACTTGAGCATTTCCAATTTCTTCTGATGTGGATGTCAAATCTAAAGTCTCCAGATCTTCTTCCTCATGGCACACAGTCTGCAATGGTGGTTTTGCTTCAGCATCAATTATATCTGTGTTTGCTTCACTAGGATTCACCTGTAGTTCCAGCACTGTGTCCTGATCAGGGTCGGACCTCTCTTCAGATTCATTCACAGCATCTGTTACTGACAATTCACCCCCCACACTACCGAGTCCCACTCCAGAATCTAACAATTGCTCCTTCTCAGCTTCAGCCTCTTCATGTGCATGACTGGTGACACTTTCCTCCATACTTTCTTCTGCCTCGATACTACCAGATTCTGCAATAACCTGACTTGTTTCTATGTCTGAAACAACTATCTGTGCTGGAGTGACCTCTTCATCAAGCTCCTGTCCACTTTGATCCTCTGTGACTTCATTTGATTGTGGTTCTGACGAAACTTCAGCTTCAACTACGTCATTTGGACCTTCAGGTATGCTGAGCTGAACAGGTTTTACTTGTTCTTGCACTTCTTCTTCCAAAGATTCTGCTTCCTGTTTGCTTACACTTTCTTCTGTGCTACAATGTGTTTGATTGTCTGGAGTACCGGCTTCCTCTCCTTGAGGAGATGCTGACGTCTCTTCAATCTCTGCTTCTGTATTAACTAAATCAGTAACATGTGATCCAGGTAGGACATCTTTGGAGGACGTTAAAGCGACCACAGAGATATCTTCGATGGAAAAACCTTCAGAGGAAACATTTTTCTCCTGCTGCTCAGGCTGTGGAACCTTGATTTCTTCCTCTGTGTTTTCTTGTTCGTCTTTGGATTCTGTTGTCGGACTTATTACATCTGTTAAATTGCTTGATGGAGCTTCTGGGATTTCATTCAACTGATCTAGTGCTATTTCTTCCATTGTATCTCCTGGTTTATCTGCCACTGTGTCAAACTGCTCTGATGATGTCTGCAGTACATCCGGCTCTGGTAATGATTTCACAGCATCTTCCTCAAGATGAGCAACTGATGTTTGTGTTAGATACTCCTGAAAACCCTCATTACCTTCAAATGCACTTTGGACAGCTTGCGATTGCCTATCTTCAACTTTATCATCATGTAAGTTCTGAGCTGGATCACTGTCACCTTTAAACACATTTTTCATCTTAATCTCTTCTTTTAAAGGCCGAGGAGTAATGACACTATTTACAACATTGATGGTCCCGCCTTCCTTCGGTAAATCTATTCTCCATGCTTTTGGAATACCACTGGCATCCACTGTTTGCTCCAATGGAGGAACTGCATGAAACTGGTTTACGCTGACCTGCCTCATCCCAACTGGACTCATCTCAGATGGCCAAATTCCAGTTTGTCTGACTTCTGGCTTCATTGCATCTACATGTCCCATTTCCATTTGTGGTTGCCCAATACCAACCCCCAAAACAGCGACCTGCCCTAACCCCATCTGCCCAGACTGCCCAATCCATGATTGCCCCAAATTTCTATTTACAGTAACCCTCGCTGCATTAGCAAGAGTGTGTCCCGGCAGAACAGTACACACATTCCCCATGGCTGCTGGGCCTAACGCCCCCTGAGGGGGAGCAGCCTCTTTTACCAGGATAGCACCTCTGGGCAAAGTACCCTGAGATGAGCCTGGGTCCCCTCCATCTGCGTCACCCGGACTCTTCTTATCCATAACCAACATGTAATTACCATCAGGATTTGGCCCTATCATTTTCCAGCCATCAGCAGGACCTGAGCCCTTCGGCACACCTGGGCTCACAGGTAGCAACAGGGTGGGGCTGACTGAGCTGGTGGGGCTGCCAGGGCTGCCAGGGCTCATTGAGCCCTGCAGAATAAGCCCAGGAGGAGAACGTTGGGGTCCACCAATTATGAAACTGGAGGAAGAACTCTGGGGACCACTGATTACAAGTCCAGAGGGAGGATTCTGGGATCCACCCATTATGAGACTGGAGGAAGAACCCTGGGGACCACTGAATACAAGTCCAGAGGGAGGATTCTGGGATCCACCCATTATGAGACTGGAGGAAGAACCCTGGGGACCACTGAATACAAGTCCAGAGGGAGGATTCTGGGATCCACCCATTATGAGACTGGAGGAAGAACCCTGGGGACCACTGAATACAAGTCCAGAGGGAGGATTCTGGGATCCACCCATTATGAGACTGGAGGAAGAACCCTGGGGACCACTGAATACAAGTCCAGAGGGAGGATTCTGGGATCCACCCATTATGAGACTGGAGGAGGAAGTCTGGGGTCCACTGACTACATAATAGCCGGGAAAATTGGCACCATGCACCCCATCTGCCAGCATAACTGTGTTCTGAAGCTGTGGTTGAACTACATAGTGCATGGGCTGTAGTACAGGGCTGGTAGTGTAGTAAACTGGCTGCTGCTGCAGTACCATTCTCTGAGTTTGATGGGGCAGAGTAGCAGACTGACTGATGTTGGAGGAATGACTGATGTTAGTAACCTTGGAGTGAGGAAGTGTCATGGCTGACAGGGAAGAGCCGACAGTGCTGACAGAAGATTTTGAGATGTTAGTAGATGACACGACTTTCTCTGTCTTTATGTCGTTATGTTTTGTCTCAACTATTTTAGGCTTAACAACCGGTTCGACAATGTCGACAGTGGCTTTGACAGTATTTACTACTTTGGCTGTCACAGAGGGTTTGGGTGTTGGTGTAGGAGGAGGAGGAGGAACACAGATCTCAGCCAGAGTCTTGAACTTTGGCTCAAGGTTGTTGAGGAACTGCAGGTCGTTGTCAGACTCCAGGAGACTGCAGCAGCCCACTGAGCCAGCAGACGAGCCCTGGCCCTCAAAATCATACACCAGCAGACTGTCCTTCACTGGCACTGAACATACCGCTTTCTGTTAAGTGCAAAGAAACAGCACAAACATTGATGTCAATGAACTGTGTACATATTTTTGTAGGTCAAAGATGTGGTGAAAAAAAGTTAGAAAAAAAGGACAAAGCTGCTTGAAAGACAAACATAGTACCTGTGAGTAGTATTCCTCAAGGAAAGTGTCAGGTAGGGCAATATCGTCGTACAGAGATGTTACGTGTGTTTGCCTGTATGCAGCACTGCCCTGGTTGAATGATCCCCTTGATAAAAAGTAGGAGTTGTCCATCTCCGTCAAACTTTGGTTGGTTTCCTGAAACTTCTGAAAAGATTCCTCGTAGGATGTCGTCTGATGAGTTTCTGTGAATTTTGAAGGAGCGCTGCTGAAGTTTGGTGCTGCTGCCGTTTCAACTTTCGTCTGTTTAGCCAACATGATAGGGATACTTTGGAGTGGCACTTCCTAAAAAAATACAAAGACCAGAAGACACATTTTTGATCTGATAACACATATTATGTACGTGAGTTAATATAGATGTTAATAAAGCTCATGGTCACGTAGGTCTCAAAAATCATCAGTCTCCATGCAACAGAAATGCTATAGATCGGTGCTATTTCAGTTAAACCTTTAACATAATTGTTTGTACTAATTCTAAAGTAGGGACTTGAAAGCTAAAATGCCTGATTACTTTTCAGAAATGGTGTAGACAGGTTGAGCCCTCCATGTTCTCCTCGGTCATGACAACTGAGGAGTGAGTTTTTAACTCCATCGCTTAAATTTATGCATCTTTCAAGGGCGTGGCTGCTTCGAGCGACAGCTGGCCACAACCAGTCTGAGATGTGTCATCTCAGCTAATGCAAGTCATTGGACTTGACCTTTCCTGGGCAGAGCCTGGAGCTTCTGGAGGAATAAACACCTGGTCAAGTCAAGTCAAGAGTTTTTTTTTCTGTTCTTTTTGCTCTTTAATCCCTTTTCTGCAGCAACATGCAGTGGAGGTGCTATAAACCCCTTTAATTTACTGTAAATCTCTTATTTGACAGCTCATTGGAGGAGAAATGTACAACACTTCATGAACGTACAGAGAGGAGATGATAACGCAAAGATCAGGACTCTCTAGTTATGGTTCATCTGAGGAAAAAATAAACTCAAACACATAAACACGCACACACTCTGTGCCTGCTTCGCTAGCTTTGCAGCTAATACAGAGCAAGTAATCTGCAGTCAAACTTGTGCAGATAGCGCAAGATAACAGTGAAATTTGTGTGAACACAGCTAGTCTGTTAGCCAGCTAGCTTGGTAGCTTGGTGCTAGAGGGGCATGTTTCAGGGATCGAGATTCTTTTAGCTCGGTTCAGCTCCACCCGACTCTGCCAAGATGGCAAGGGCCATAATTATATCATCGACCTAGATACCGGGTGTGCTGTTCAGCCTCGCTCCAAGTCTTGCCAACTGGCTTCAGGCGGTTTTGCGGTGACAAATTCGCCTAATGCCCAAAAAGCTTTTTTGGGCATTAGGCGAGAGTTGCCTGTTAAAGAGTTGACAGGACCCCTTGAACATGATCAGTTATGAATCTTTCTATTATGAATTTGGATCCATGGGTTCTTTTCCTGTAAATATTTCCTTGGGCCAAGAAAAGTGATTTTAAAAAAGGGGTGCAAGGGGAGGAAACTCCACCATGTACATTCAGAGGACACGTTAAACATTTTGGTATTTTTGCCATCTTTATAATCTATTTTTATGGTCAATCAACAGGAGAAGCTAGTGTTATATTGCAGTGACACAACTAACTGGCTTTGACCAACTTTACCCTCTAACATCGCAGCTTAGTTAGTACACAAGCATTCATTTTCAATCACATTATGTATCTGATTCTGTGTATACTAAAATTGAAATGACTGAAAAAGGTGTGGGATCCTTTTCTTCCCTGACGACGGAGGCAAAAATGCAAACCTTGTCTTCGCCATTGCCTTCAGTGTGGTAGGAAATGAGATGCTCCTTGGCGTCAAATGGCAGATCGCTAAATTGGTCAGGAAAGATGGTGTCTGCTCCTCCACACTGGCAGAACAGCAGGAGAAGAGGGATGACTGCAGAGGGAAGCAAAACATCCAGATCACTGAAAAGTGAGTGAATGCTGTGAAAGCTTGGACATGTTTGCATCTTGTGTCAAAATATTCTAATTACAAGAGAAAAAAAAGCAAAAACGAGATATGAATATGACTTTTTTGCAACAGGGATGAACGTTGAGAATCCTGTGATTCACGTTGACTCACTGAGGTTGTGACTTTATGCTATCATATTTTTTTAAGCCTTATAAACAAGGATGTCATCGTCCATCATGATGTTTCACTGAAGACCTTGTCACATGCTATTCCAGCAGACATCAACTCCAACCCTATTTTCAGGTGTAAAATATGCAAGTCTTTGAATCTGCAGCCTCGCTTGACACGTGCACAAGCCACGCTGTTCACACCAGCTGTGCGTCTGCTCTAACCGTTTACATGGCTGCCAAAATGAAAAGCAAGACCTCCCACCATTCACACAGGATGTGTGTTTCACCCATGAGTGTTTGTGCTTGCATAAATGCAAAAAGGTTCATGTCTTACACAGTGAAGCTGGATATGTAATACCTTCAGCAACTATTGAGTAAGCCAAAAACTACAGTCTTTAGAAATTAGAAACACAGCATAATATTTTTTTTAAACTGTTTAAATGATGTGATATTAATCTGTACTGGTGTGTTTGCTAAAGCTCAACTCACACATCAGTAAGCATATTCCCACTAGCATCAGGCCGATGGCTGGTCCACCGAAATTAGTTGATGTGGTCGTCGTCGTCCCGTCTCCCTTTAAGGCTCCTGTTCTTCTGGTGCCGCAGTCTTCTGTGTCCACACAGGTGCAAACGTCCAGAGTGAAAACCTCATGGACTGGGCAGGACAGACCCTGAGCATCGAACACTTCCATCTGCAGCTCATACTTGCCGGGCCACAGCGACTCAAGTGAGTGAACGGCGGCAGTCGTGGCTAGAGAAGAAAAGAAGTAGAAGGCTGTTGAACTCACTCTGTATTGTCATTATTACTGTTAGCTGTGACTTTAGCCGTAATACCAGTAGAACACTTAATAAGGCTACTATTTCTACTGCATGCTACCACTTAGGCCCATCAAGTAAAATATTTAGTCTGTATTTTGAATTTGAACTGAATTGAGTTTAAACAATTACAAAATCAGGGTCAAATTTAAGCAGCTCAGCAGCGTTGCAAAGTTTCTTTGACACATTCAAGATCAAAATCATCTGATTTAAAGGTGGGGTTTGCAGAATATGGCCAGAATTCAAGGGTGGCTCCAAAAATACCACGGGGTAGCACATAAACCAACTCTGCTAACTAGTGCCTCTTGAGGTACAAAGTGGTATTAGGAGACAGGACAGGTTCTGGATAGCTGGTTAGCATGTTAACTTCAGTGAATGAATCTCTGGAACACAGTGCATAGATGTTTTCAAAATGCCCCTTTAAGGGACTTTCATGGTTCTACATAGAAGAACACTGAATTTAATGGCCTGAATTTTAAATATCTTGGTCATGTACACTGTGTCAACAACAACAGTCACTAGTCTGTTAAACCACCACACGTGCTCTCACCATTGATGACTTCTATTTCCCAGCTACCACGTGTCCCATCAGGTATAATTTTGAATGTGAACGGAGCAGCGTTGGGGCTCGCGTCCTCATCAAAGCCGGTGACATAAACAGTTTTTTTGTCTTCGCACAGACTGCTGCGACTGGTGGACAGGGTGGGACAGTGGTCGTTGGAGTCGGTGACTTGAATGGCGATTGTTCCCGTGGCTGTCTTTGATGGCATGTCTGAGGATGACAATATGTTTAGTTAGTCAAACACCTCAAAGATCCACTCTGTAGTGTGAAGTTTACGTCCCTCTGTTTCCTGATGCAACTCTTTCACAACACACAAGTCTTTATTTCTTAATTTTTGTTTATAGTTTTTTGTCTGGCATTGCTACAACTCATATCTGAATAGCGCTCAATTTGAATTGTGTTTTTGTAACAACGTCAGTGTTTTCTCTTAGTTCAGCTAAAACTGGCAGTTGATATACATTATTTCCCCCTTGGGCTTCTTCTCTCTCTCAGCCTGACACATCTTGAGTCACAAAGTGGTTTGGTGGGTTCTGTCAGAGGCCATAAATCACACTTTCCCTCAGGCAGCAACTGTTATGAACTGCTCACCAAACTCACAAACACAGAGGTGATAAATCATGCTCAGAGAAGACAAACTCTGTATTAATTAAAGTCTTTCAGCAGCGAAGGTAAAGGCTGTTCAAACAGAAATGTATAGTGTTGGGGAAAAAAAAGAAGCATACGAGACTCTTAAGGACAAGTGGTATTACCGTTGGTCATGGCCAGGATCTTGGCAATGTAGGTACCGTTCACCAAGAACGGTGACTCTCTGTCCGGCTGCTTGTTCAGTTTAATCTCAGCTGTCTCCTCATCGATGGTAAACCAGTTATCTGGGTCATAGGCTTTGGCATAACTGGTTCAGGACAAATATGAAAGAAAAGGAACAGAAATATCGTCAGTGTAAGTATGTAGCTGAAGCCAGCAGACTATTAGCCACATTTAGCATGAAGACAGGACGCATGGAGAAACTGGAGATGGCCCAGCTTTTTTCCAAAGATCACAAATACACCTACCAACACCTATAAAGCTCAACTAACTGACACAATCTACCTTTTACCTGGTGGAGCTTGTTACCTTGATCTCCTGAAGACCCTTGTATAGTCTTGCATTGACTTTTAAGCAGTGAATCTGTCCTATAGGCACTAATAAGACCCATCAGTAAGTTATTTTCAAAAATGCCCTTTGACTCTGTAACATAAAGCTGTTTACAGGCTGGCATCCAATTTGTTTGGGGGTAAAATCATGGGAGTGTAAGTCCTCCCTTGTTCATTGTTAACTGAAGCATTTGAAATGTTTGTAAACTTGTTATTTCAATTGGAAGAGTTCGACACAAATATAGGACCCTAGGCAAGATATTTAATTTTTACTGACTCAATTTGTGACTCAAATCACAACAATACTGTATGTCTTACTTGTTTTTCCTTTCACAGTGAACCCGCAGGTGTATTACACAGTTTGGAGTGACACATTTTAGTTTGAATTGGTTTAAAATACCTGCAAAACTCATGACATTCCCATCAAATTTACTTCAGGTAAGTAAATATTAGCTTGTTAACTGGCAGTCGTAAACATTACAAGCCTCCAGAGCTGATACCTTGTTTGTAGTCCAGCTAAAAGCTGTGTTTGGTGCAGCTTCACTAACCTTACGTCTTCAGCGACTTTTCCTGTGTCTGGATCGACGGCAGCGAACACGGTGATCACACCGTCCTCAGGTTGTTCATTTGGATCTTCTGACACAGGAACCTTCTTGGTGTCAGGTTGAAATGCTGGACCCTCTGGCACGTTATTTACTGCTATCTTAATGGGATAGCTCTTCGGTTCATTTGGATTTGGCTTTCCCTTTGGCCTTGGCTTTGGCCGTGGCTTCGGCCTCGGCCTCGGCTTTGGACGTGGCTTGCCTCCTGGCTTTAGTCCAACCCCAACTCCAGGGCCAAGCCCTATCTCAGGGTTGAGTCCTACATCCAACTCTGCACTTAAATCAGCTTTTCCTCCCAAATCTGCACCCAATCCCAGATCTGCACCCAATCCCAGATCTGCACCCAGTCCCAGATCTGCACCTAATCCCAGATCTGCACCCAGTCCCAGATCTACACCTAAATCCACACCAGCTCCGGCACCAACACCAAGACCAAGACCAAGACCAGCACCAGCTCCAGCACCAGCACCAGCTCCAGCTCCAGCTCCCATAGGGTCACCCTCTCCAATCTGAACGTCCACATCCATAATTATAGGACCACCCTCAACAAAAGGTGCTATATTTGCGATGGAGAGGCCAAGCTCAAGATTCTGGACTTCTTCGAAGTCCACAGGCTGAGATAAGAGATAAAAGGCAGCATACAAATGTTAGGGGCAAACCAACACCAGTTACAGTAATTTAAAATATAAACATCAAAATACCATCATATTTGAAGTTACATCATACAACTGTAAATACCTTAATCAGCTTCAGGATGCCCTCATTGGTTTCTTTGTCTGTCTCAATGGAGAAGAGCCCGTCCTCGTTTCCTACTACGATTTTAAAGACAGCGGTCCAGTTGTCTGAGAATTTGAGGTCTCTATCCAGAGCTTTGATCCTCATCACAACAACATCGTGAACGTTTTCATCCACTGAGCCATCGTACTGCAAACAGAGCAAGATTCAGAGCATGCTGCCGGAAAGAAAAAACTGCTTATGTGCTAAGGGGGGAGCTGTTAGCTTACGGCTGACGTAAAGTAATCTGGCTGCTTGAGGCAAATAAACACTTCTGAGTAACACGAATAAACAAAAATAATGTTTGCTGGTGAGGAACACACCATTAAAGGAACACTATGTAGTTTTGGAGAAGAAATTGAAAACATGTACAATGTTAATGAGGTAATAATACAAACGTGTTCCATGGTGGCAGGGTCCGCCACATATAAACAAAGTAAAACAGTATAAATCTCTGTTTTGTTATTCTGTCATGAAAACAAAGATCAGCCAATGACGATCTTTCTCTGAGGTGCACCTGTGAACAACGGCCGCTGCTGATGGAAATCTATCTGACACGAGCCAACGTGTCTCTCTCCCCGTCCCACTTCCTGATTGACCTTCCTGAACTTTAACTGGCCAAATTTCTCACCTCAGATTTTTCCAGAGTGGGATGGTTGTCGTTGATGTCCAGGACCCTGATTTCCACGGTTCCGGTCCCTACTTGCCCGGTCGGACCACCTCCCATATCAGTCCCCGTTATCACCAGTTTATAGAAGTCAACAGTCTGTCAGAGGAAAAAACAGTGAAGCAAAATGTGTCATACGAGTGATTACAGTGCACATGTGAGGTGTGTTCAATGCGCAGTGAGGAGCAGCCTCACCTCTCTGTCCAGTGTCGGCTCCCTGACAAAGATTTTCCCCGTCTTCTCTTCTATATAGAACATGTTTTCTTTGCCTTTTGGCTCCTGGCTGATGATTTTATAGGAAAGCTCCGAATTAATTGTTCCTTCCTGGTCATCGTCCTTCCCCTCGATCTGCATCACAAAGGCTCCTGCGGTGGATCACAACAGGACAGGAAGATGTTGGTGTAATCCATTGCGTGCTCACACATACACGAATTCCAGCCAATGTTCCGATTAAACAAATGACTACGCTCATGAGGAATTAGCTGATTCGATTAGCTGCAGTTTTGATGATCCATAAACTGACTTGTGCAAACAAGTAATGATTGGCTTGATAACGATCACTGGGTCATTCTAATTACCAAAATAAATGATGCACAGCAAACGTAAAAATGTTCCAGACTCACTGGTCCCAGTCTTCACTATAGCCGTGACAAAACTACCTGTCATGTAAGTTGTGTCCTGTAAGCAACTTTGCTGCTTGACTTAATTAAAATTTCAGTCGTCAAATGCCAACAAGGGGGGAAAAGCAAATTCACCAAAATACGCCAAAATTCTGTCATGTACACACAAGCACAATGTAACGTTAGCTAGCCAGTTAGTTAGCCGCCGAGACATCAGCAAACTGTCTGCGATTGTTTCATGCTTGTTATAAAGACAAGGACAAAAACACGCTGAAACGGCAGATCATTCTCATAATCTTGGGTATGAAGGCGATTATGTCATGTTTAGCATTTAAAAAGCGGAATCCAAGTGATGAAGTCAAAGGTCAGACGCCTTATAAACATGAACATCATCTGTGCCAACAGGTCGTCTCTGGGGACGAAGCACCGGTGCAATCTCAGTCACATGATCAAACAACTTGGGAAATGCTGTTGCTCCACCACAAACAGCTGGTGCGCCCTTTTTATTTTTGCCCCACCACTGTAATGGGCCGATGGAGAAGACTTGTGTTTAAAGTCTGCCATACCTCTTTTGCTGGACTCTGTGATGTTGCCAGCATGCAACTCAAAGTAAGGAGCGTTGTCGTTCATGTCCTGGATTTCGACAATCAGCGGTATGTCAGGCTCTGCCAATGACCCATTTAAGTATTTGGCAACACCTGTTAGCTGCAGGAATTACAGGAAAGACGTGGGATATAGTGAGACAGGTAACAATGTATCTTTTAAGATTTAAGAAATAGGAAGAAGCATCACACGTAAAAAGTAAAAACAAATATTATATGGATAATAAATGCACATCCCTAGCAGCTAACCACATTAACTTATAGCAGTCTGATTTAACCTGAATCATTTTCGAACTACCGTCACAAAACTCAGAGAGGAAGCCTGGTGACGTTCATTAAAGCATGTGACTGAGGGGAATTGCAGACCATACATTATAATATTCAAAGAAATACTTACATTGTAGGATGGGTATTTCTCCCGGTCTACCTTATCGGTGATGCGTACAAAGCCAGTGATAGGGTCCACAACAAACAGGTTGTAGGGTGGCTTGTCAGCTCCTGCTCCAGAGAGGGAATACCTCACTTCATCCATCACCTCGTTGTCAGAGCGAATCTGAGAACAAAACACAGACGGAAAATTCAACCAGAAGTGTTATTTCAGTCTTTCAGTAAAGGTCTCTCTTCAGGGGAATACTAAATGTGTTTTTTCCCCCCAAACAACCTGATGTGTTTTCTCATGCCACATGTTTTAATACAGCATGTTGTAGATACACTGTAAGTTGTTCAACCATTGCTGTCGAGCAGACGACACTGGAAAATCACCATTCCGAAAAGTTCATAATTCCACTCAGGAAGAAAAAATCCCAGCATGCTCAGCAAAGTGTAAAGTGATCTCCATAACCTCAAACTTCATTCCAGTCTTAAAGGTGCATTGCAAAGCTAAATGAGACACCTGGAATGAGGCTCCAGAGATGGGGGACACCAGTCTGCTTTGACTTGTTCTCGAAAGACTGGGACTAATGACTGATCTTTGTTTTCCATTACCATCATTCCCTCTCTCCCTCCCTCCCATTTCACAAGCATAAGGCCACCGATGATGATGATGTGTCCTGCAGCAACAATACAACCCAGAACAATACCATGGCCAACTACCTGTGACTATAAAGACTTCACACGAGGTCCAAACAAAAGACTCGCCAAATGCCGTGTGTGCAGAATCAAAATAAAGGACGCTTGATCGTAGAACTTTATCAGGCCCTTGAAAATTCACCCAGTTAGGGCGGTTAGTGAGTTGTGAAAGTTAGCATCATTTTATGGTTAGCAATCATGGTTACCTCAGCATAATAAGTTATCTAACGTTAGCTTGATTAGATAGCCTCTGGCTGAATTTCTTGAAAAAGACGAGTGTTTTGTTCATTTGCACACCTGCTCACATAGTGCCGGCTTTACCAAGACTGTAAAATGGTCAGGTAATTTAATAGTCTACGTTCCGCTGCCACCATCTGTTTGCTAAGGAGGTAAGTAGGATCTCAATCCTTACTCTATATTGTAGCTGCATGTTCATGAGAGACTTGTGACCAAAGACTTTGACTTGTGACCATCTCTGAGGGGCTCTTGTTTAGGGGGCCCCTGTCCACTTGGGTCCTTGGACCTGTGCTCAGAAGGCTTCTTAAGTGATCATATTGGCTTTATTGGAGATTCAACAATGACTACTAGGGGGTTTATTTCAAGGGGCTGGTCTAAAATATCTCCCACTCAGGCCTGTCATGTCTAAGTACACACTGCTTTCAGCTCTGCCAGTTCGTATCAGAGCAGGTAAAACAGAAGATCAGAGGTTCGTACCAGTCAAAAAGTGGTTTTGTTTGGTGCCTCACTACTGAAACAAGACTTCTCTCAGAGTCTTAATTAAGCTTCAGCTCAGTGCCAAAATCCCCAAAAATGTCACGGTTGGAGACTGGAACAGATAAAAAGGTCTGAACAAGTAGAAACAGGTTGTTCACTGCTGCTGCCAACAACACAACAGAAACCAGTTGTATGTTTGATGTTTTAAAGATCTTTGAAGCTGATCCATCTGGGCACTGTGCCCCTTTTAATATGACAACACTTTATGCTAAATATGGCAATTGAATGGGATTTTTAATGAGCGATTATTTTATTACCTTGGCAATGAATGACCGGTTGCTGTAGTCGGTGTTTTCATGGAGCTTGGCAGGAGGAAGGATCCATTCTCTCTTCCTCCTCCTCAGTGTCTTTTGCCTTTTCCTTCTTGCCTCAGCAGTGGTTATCTGAAACAGAAAAGCACACGTACATTTGATTTTGCTTTAATGGAGACTGTGATGAGCATAAAGAGTGCAGTACTGTATGGACTAGTGTGTACTCTGTGTGTACTTCAGAGACCACATGCCAGCCTTGTCTTTGGAAGACATGTTTAACTTCGCCAAGGTGGTTATGTTTTTACCCGTGTCCATTCATTGGTGTGTTGGTCAGTAGGACTACATAAAAAACTACAGAAACTACTATTTCCATGAAACTTGGATAGAGGGTGTGTGTGTGTGTGTGTGTGTGTGTGTGTTCACTTTGAAATATCCCAATATCTTCGGGCACCCCAGTGGGAAAATGTAAAAATAATAATAAATACATCGATGAGTCAACCCTAACCCAGCACACGAGTGAGCGTGATAAACAGGTGTGTCTGAAGTGTCGTCTGGCTCCTCAACATTCACATGTATCTGGATTTATGAGCACTGAATGCGAACAATGTTCGGCATCCAGCACCCTGAAGCGTTGAGCTGAACGCACAATGTGTGAAGACGAAACTACCCAGCGTGGGGAACTGGTAAAGAGCCTGACGCCACTCTTACACCGAAAGTAGCGCGTATACACAAGTGTTGGTGAACACGGGTAAACACGCTAAAAGTTGGCAATTAACTTAACGAACATGGCGGGGAAACACGGTGCAGTAGAAAAGCAGCAGATCATACACCCTCATCATAATACGTCCAGCTTCCAGGATACACGTGAAACTATCCAACTGTTTTCTTTTCTACATTTACATTTTAGGGCATTTAGCAGATGCTTTTTTTCATCTCAAAACAACTTTTACACAGTAATTTACACGTACATTCAGACAGTGATGGTGGTGGCTGACTTGCAAGGTGCCGACCAGCACACCAGGAGCAGTTTGGGGTTTAGTATCTTGCCCAAGGACACTTCGACATGCAGACCAAGGGAATCGAACCAGCGACATTCCAGTGACAAGACGCTGGCTCTGCCCCTGAGCAACAGCCGCACCTATCTATTAACAATGACGTGTCTATCGTGGATGCGTATTTTATCACCCAGGCCTGATGTGTGGTGACAGATCTGAGACTGGCTTCACGGTTCATAATGAACAAATACAACAGAATCAACCACGCAGGGATTATGGTTGACTGCTCCATTTAACACCACACAGGTGTGGTGAGCTTGTGTTCTCCCCAAAAAGATCATGGAACAGACCATGAAACCCTGGAGGCGCTGCTTGTTATGTGACATTCACACGAGTGCCAGGGATCGAGATTTCCCATCAGAACTCTGCATTGCAACGAGTTGATCGATGTTTTTCATTTGAACTGTCGGTGCTGTTAACGCTGCGGCTCACAGGTGGATGTTTGGCTGTGGCTACGTATCTAAATGCATACTTTACAAATTGTTTTTCAATTTTCTCATTCGTTAACGTTTAGGGGTTGTTGGGTTTTGTTTTGGTTTTTGTCCAAAAATAAGTTGCAATTCTACGATGTACACTGTAAAAGACTGTTGCCGTGTTGTTCTGTAATACAATACTGTGAATAAACAGAAACATGGTAATATTATACGTGTTTCAGAATGTTTCTATCCAATTTCTTCAAATTGGGTCAAACTCATTATCCTGCATCTCAGAGTCAGACTGTAAACTTATAAACTGTAGTAGCTGCTGAAACATGGTGGGGCGGATTACGTCAGCAATATGTGCTTGCCTTCCTCCTCCTGCTCCTCCTGCTCCTCCTCCTCCTGCTAACACCTGAAGCTTCTGTGAAAGGTGACTGAAGTGTCAGCTAAAACTGACTGAGAAATTATTTGAGAAAACAGTCTTTAAAGATACGCGTTGTAGGCTTCTGTACTTACTTAAAACAAAAGAAAGAGGAGTAGGGTAAAATACAAATACAACAAAAGAACTTAAAGAAATCACCATAAAACTTCCGCAGTTAATAACTTTTATAAAGACAATTATCTTCTGACATTATATATTTGAACATGCAAATGAGAAGGAACTTTCATCGTTTCCTGGACAGAAATCTGAACTCAGATAAATACTGAAATGTGTATTTTTACATTTTACATCCAGTAGTCTGAAAGATCAATTAATACGATGGATAAAAAGCCCAGAAACTCTTTAAACATAAGATATAAAACCTTTATGCTTCTATATATGCCTGAAAACAAAGAACATGATCGAAGCTGTCATACGACTTCTGTTAATAACCGTCGGCCTGTTAAGGTTTTGGACTTCTGCTCTCACAACGCCTCCACTTATAAGAGATTATACAAAATCAAATATGCTGAGGTCAAACGTGAAACTACATTATTTGTTTGTAATGTTCAATTAGTTTTTGATTACATTTTGCCACCAAAATAGTGACACACAAGCTGACTGTGAAGTGTATTCAGCAGATGAATGTTACTTTTGTTATCTTATAAACACCAGTTATTCACCCCGTCACACATGGTGTCCGTAACAACGGACGGATGTTTGGAAGCCATTTTTAACTTTAACTTCAGTCAGAGTACAACGTCCCAACCGCCAAGTTGCCCCTAAAGTGCCGTACACTCTTCAAGCTGATTATTATCTTTCCATCTCTTTGGAAATTTAAATTGATAAATAAATAATCTTAGATTTTTACTAACATTTTTCTTTTATCTTTTGTTGCCAGAGGACATTATGCCCCAGAGGGAATATTCTGCACATTAAGGCTTTATAATGTTCTGCCTTATTTTGTATGTTTTTATCAGAAATTATGATATAATTAACATTTGCATTGTATCTAAGAATAGGGACATTTACTCTAAATATACGGCCAATAGGCAGCGAGCAAAAGAAGTGGAAAAACAATGTGGCTTTAATCTGGTTAAAAGTTGGTTAAAATAATGTTTCCACCTGTGTTTGGTTCTGAGAATAAAAGAATTTAACAATTAAATCAGAATCACTATTTATACAGTTGTTGCAAGACCATACGTAACTCCTACGTAACGTACATAGAAGATAAACTTATTGGAATGATTTCACCTTGTTTAGGAGAATAAACACACATTAAAAAAAAGACTTACTGATTGTATAATTAATGTGTGACAAGACTAATATCCTGAACAGATCATGTTCAGTGGACCAACACAAGATGTCAATCTGTTACTGATCAGTTTGTAAACAGATGATAGTTCAAATCTCAAAGCTTAAACTGTACGCAACTTGAACCTGAAGGGCAGAATAATAACGCTGGTCAGCTAATTGCATCATAACAGGCTCTAGATGAACTCCAAAGCCTACTTAAAGTAACACAAGTTCATTCTCAAGATGTACAAACTGATAAGCCATGCAGCTTAGCTACATCAACAACAGCATTATAATTCAGGAAAGTCTTAAAATAGCATTGTGGTTTCGTTCAGTTGCCACAAGAAGCTCCTGCCAACGCTGCAGATTCACCATGAAAACATATCAATGACAAAGCATCAGTTAGGGCCGCAGGATCTTATAAACTATTCAGGTGGTGAGACATCTTTTCTGCTGTGCATGCTTTACAACCCTGCAGCTGCTTTTGTTATGCGGTCAAGAATAATTATCCATCAATTTGCTTTGTCATGATCAGCAATTAACAACATTCAAATACAGTCTAGTCAAATAAAAGACTTAATCCCTTTCAGACAACAACAGGCTTCCACACGACCTGCACAGAGTCAAGGTGAAGTTTCAGTGTAGCCTCAGGGTGAAGTACTCACCAAGGCCAGCACCAACAGAAGCAGCAGGCCCACTGCTGCCAGAGAGAGCCGAGCCATGAGTGCAGGGAAGCCGCGGCTCACGCCGGCCTGCGCTCATCAAAGTCCAGAGGTCCAAACGGGACAAAACTGATGAGCCTTTAAATACATTTTGTTTGAGACACGCCCATGTCGGTGTCCTCCCCCTTCCTTCACACCAACCACCCCCCCCTCAACTCATGTGTGCTTTTACAACACTGCATGTCACATGTGTGGATGTTTCTCAAAGGTGTGTCTGCTCACTTATGCATGCTTACAATAATCCCTCAGGCCGGAAAACACAGCAACTCTGTCCAACTCTTAAATCATCCAGGAAATAATCTTCTGTCCTACTTCTGGTCCTGAAAATATGTATCTTATCTTTTTTTGCCACATCAGTTGGTTTTCAAGATTCAAGATGAACTATTTATATCCCTAGGGAACTTTGTCTTAAAGACGGCCACATAAAAATTACATACATACAGTCAAGTACAGTAACAGACAAAGTGCATAGTACAGACAAGTTCTGACATATATTCAAGTACATGTAACATAACACCACATTCACCCTCCAGTAAAAGAGTTTTTCATACCAATTCAGGTATTTTACCATGAACCTGATGGGAGCAGGTCATATCCTGAAAGTAATACATGAGAGGGGTCAGTAATCATTTGTCCCACCTAGTTAAAGCTGGGGTTGGTAAGTGGGCTTCGCAATCTGTACAGTGAACCACATCCTCCGTCCTTTGACCTTCGATTCGAGTGAGGAGAAACTTCACATACTGAGAAAAGAAGTTTCATGAAGAGTCACAGAGGAGGATCTCTCGCAGTCGATGTCGCATCTACAGAAAGAACAACAAAATCACACTTTACAAGTTGCATTGACAGAATATCTGATACAGATTATAATATATGTAAAGTGTGTGGATCCTGGAGGAGAATGAGCAGAACGAGGCGGGCCACACAACCTCCTCTCCACCACGTTAACCTGAGGACACACGAGATAATTAACAGTAAAACAGAGACAATCAGAGTGAGGAGGCATCAGATGCTACAGAAATACAGATAAAAAGAGAAAGTAAAACATGCAATTTACAACAGTTGATGGCGGTGTAGTCCACGTACATCACCATACTAGTGTGTAGTTACTTTACAGATCACATGCGGCATCAGAGCCCAAGCAGCACATTTTTAAATCAATCTATCAGCAAAAAAATTATTAAAAAACTGATACCGATATTCAGAGACATGCTCGCAGATAAAAGTGGATCCAATCATCATCTAGGCTGGCGACCCATCTTGTACATGGTGTAGTGTACATTAACTGCAACAGTAGTGTATTGTGCACATGCATGTAAATATATATACATATATATAACACTGACAGAAAAGGTTAAATTTAACTTGATTGTTTGAAATATGTAAAATACGATCAAAGGGATCTGAAGTTTCAATCATCAAAGATAAACTGTGACAATGAAAAAGAAGACGCCTCAAACATCCGGACTCACTGGATAATTTATGAGGACTGCGTCACATTCTTCTCACTTTTGCCTTCAACTGTGTCATTACAGAAAAGAACATCTGCTTTTTTTGACTGACCGAGTTCAGGACCAGTTCCTTTGTAACATATCTGACTCTTTTCAAAGGCTGTGACAAAGAATTCCCATTTTAGATTCTCGATCCTACGACTTTCAAAACAAGCAAGCAGTCTGACAGGTGACGTTCACCGTCTGTACTGTTGAGACGCTGTGACTGGTGTACACAGACTGCAGGTTTTTACAAAACTGTATTAAAGTAAAACAAATCTAAATGTAAAACTGGAAACAAGCTACAGGGTAACAAAAGGTGCAAACAAAAACAACTCTTTTAACCAGAAATGAACATCAAGCACTTATTAATTATTAACTGACAAGTTAATCTGACTGACAGGTTTATGAGAAATCTCTGGTTTCACCTGTTGTTGGAAGTGAACTGATGTTGAGTTCAAGTGTAACTTCAGGGACTGAATTGATTGACTTGTGCGTTTGGTATTCGCCCTTCAATAAGAGACTCAATGTTTTTCTGAGTCAGAGTTGATGATGATCATAAACAGGTGGATTGTCAACTGATGTGTCAGTTCGTATTTGGCAGTAAGAATAAAAACAACCATCATAAAAATACTTCTGTGATGCCAGGAAAGTTTGTTTATCTGTGCCAAGTGAAACCACCGTGTTCTAAATCCAAACCACCTCCACTTTCAACGTGAAGCGCGAACTGGTGACCTGGTGATAAAGGTGTGTGTGATGGGGTGACTTCGCTGGAGCCTTTTAGAAGCTAACTGGTTGTTCCTGATTTTGTTTGTTTGAGGCAGTGTGTCCCCTCAGTGTTGTCGTCAGGCAGCACGACATTTCCTTAAGTTAGCGTTGTTCAGCCTCATATACATAAAACAACAACGGCCAACTAGCAAAAGAAGCTAAGCTATAAACTGTCAATAAAGTCATCGTGACTAAGAGTAACAACAGCCATAAATAATTTAACCGAATGTCTTGGGTTTGGCTAACTGAGCTGGTTTAACAAGAAAATGATAAATGGGACATGGATATGTAATGTTAGTGCACTGAACAGCAACACACTCCTTTTCATTTCCTCTCCCCACACATCACAAACAACAACAACTATCGCCCTATGTCAACTCTGAGGTGACACGCCTCTTCATTCTGCTCTCTGGTGGGGAGCCTTTTAAACCACCATGTTACGATGGTCAGGGATAATTAGTCGCTAGCTGTCTGCCATCAGCGATGGAAGATGGCATCAACAAGTTTTGCATAAACTTAAAATGTCTCCTTTTTCTTTCCAGGCTAAATGTTTTGCCCATTTTGTGGCCACAAACTGGAGACTACTGTCAACAGCTTTTGCTTCTCCTGTGGCCGAAAAAAAGTGACAAGTACCAGTGCAAGTATTGGCGTCAATACAGATGTGGACCACACCTTGAATGCAGGTAACTATTTTGGCGCAGACAACCGAGTTGACAACCGGTGTGTCTGAGTGATTGCAGGTTTCCCTGTGGAGCTGATTGGCTGCTGCTGTGGAGCCAGAAGTTTAAGGACCGGCTCCTCCCAGTTTCTGGAGGCTCTCCTCTGCTGTCCCAGACTACCAGCATGTGTGATGGTGGGCACACTGTGTTTGTTAATAAAACCATTTAAAAACGCTTTGCTGCTGGTGGTGCTCGGGGGACAGGAAGAGTGGAGTCTCACATTCATGTATGTATATGTATGTATGTATGTATGTATGTATGTATGTATGTATGTATGTATGTATGTATACATATATATATATATATATATATATATATATATATATATATATATATATATATATATATATATATATATATATATATATATATATATATATATATATATATATATATATATATATACATACATATATATACATATATATATACATATATATACATATATATATTAAAATAGCATTTCCACAAAAAGGCAATGATTCCATATTGATAACAAGTAGTTTTATTGGCATGTTGATTGTATTCAGGCTGTAGAATCAGGCATCTGTACAATTTATTTAGTCACATCAATCTCAGTATTAGTTCTGTCTGTCAGAACTGTTTACAAAATTTTAATTTTTTTCCAACATGAATCAGCTTTGGCAGGTACAGGAGGTAAAAGGCCAGAGCTGCAGCCTGAATAGGTGTGAAAGGTACATTTTAAAAGGGTTCATCAACAAAGAGTGCTAGTAGCAAGAAAACCCTCACCAACGCGGCTGAAACAGAATATATCTATAACAACACCACACAGGACACTTTATCCTGTGAGTTATTTTCAGTATTTGACCTCCACCAGACTAAACTCTAAACTGACTGTAAACGATAAGAGCCTTAAAGACTGAAATGTTTGTAATGTGGTCAGATGTCTTCTTTACAATGAACACTACTGATCTGTGGTAATCAGTGGCAGCATTACAGCATTTCTGAAACAGAGGGAACAAAGATGAAACCCGGCTGCCTGATAAACTGCAGAGGTGTTGTACTGCCCTCCAGTGTTAGAAACATCAACACCAGCTGGTTTGAAATCTGAAGACAACCCTCTCTTGTTCTAACTCACTCACTACAACAAGCACTTCTCCAAACTAGGTAACTCATATGTGTTGTTAATGAACACCAACAGTGTTACAGGCTCATTGCACAGCCTCTGTGAACGCTGTGCAGTGCACAGTGTGAATTAGTTTGGATGAGCTGTTCTTGAAAAAGCTGCAGGCAGCAGCACCAGATAGTAAAGGACCCGGTGTCAGATTTGTGGGCACTTCGTTTGGGAGAGAATTTCTCAACTGTTCTAGACTAACATGACCCTAAGGAATAACATGGGAACTGTGCGAAATTCGCTATCCGGGACAAAACCCCCTAAAATGGCCACGCCTTTTTTGTCCGACAGGTGAATGGGGCATGAATGGGGCAAAAATTTTAACTTATAGATATCACCAAAAGTGCTCTAATTCCGCTACCAGGACATTCCCATTCTCCATTCCCTTGTTGTACCACATCGCAGACAACTGGAGACATCTTGGTCTCCAAGATTTCTGGCTGGTTCGCAACTCAGGAGTGAAGAGGTCAATATTACCTCTCCATAACATCTGCAAAGCTGTAGGAGCTGAGCTTTCAAAGTGTCTCCCAGCACTCCACGCCCTGACTGGGTGTGACACAACCAGCAAGATATCTACCAAACTTGCAGCCATGAATGCTGTCCGCAAACAGGAAAATTCCATTCTGATCGGTCATTTCGCCAGTCCACAGCTAACTGAGAGCACGATTCAGACGGCAGAAACATTCTTGGTGAGTGTCTCAAACCATCCACCAACCTGGAGACCTTTGAAGACCTGCGACTAAGTGAATTTGAAAATAATTCCTTGAAAATGGATTTGGAGAAAGCCCCATGTACCTCAGTTACTATCAAGTACAGCTATAGGTTCAAGCCCCATTTAGAGATGCCACCTTGATCATGAACTCTGAGATGTATGGTTTTGAAAGAAGTGGTGGTATCTTGGTGCCCGAGATGGTGATCTCCAAACCTGAGGGCCTGCCAGATCCTTGCAAATGTGGCAAGTGTGCACACAAGAATAGCTGTCCCTGCCGGGTAGCTGGGATACACTGCTGCAAGTACTGCAAGTGCAAGGGAGGGAATTCTTGTAAAAATCCCATCACACCGAATGAACAGTGACTTATTGCAGACCAGAGGTGACGAGAAGAAAGGGGTGACAAACAGACAAGAAGGGGAGCATCTATCTAGCATCTACATCTATCAAACTTTGTGTAATTGAAATAATAAAATGTATATATTATTCAAATGTTTGCTTTCTTTCTTCGAGTAGTATTAATATCCCAAATTACCTATTTAAAAATATGTGGTTAAAACCGACAAAATGCAGATAGAATTTTGAACCTGGCTTTATCCAATTTTGACATATCTGTTCTGAAAGTTATGCAAATTAGCACACGTTTAATTAGATAATGGCCTATTTGCATATTAAAACATAAAATCCATGAAGACTTTGTATTGCATGTTTGTATTGATGTCAGTGATCAACATGCGAAGTTTCGTGGTGATATCTACAAGTTAAAATTTTTGCCCCATTCATTTCGCACAATTCCCATGTTATTCCTTAGGGTCATATTAGTCTAGAACAGTTGAGAAATTCTCTCCCAAATGAAGTGCCCACAAATCTGACCCAGGTCCTAGACTAAGAGGGCAGGCAACGAGCCAGACACGCTCAAAACAGGCACTGAAGAATATATTTACATTCTTAGACATTTCCACTGCATAAGAACCTTATGGAACAGTAAAAAATTGTTCCAGGTATTAGTTAACTCTCAGGTGTTGCCAGAGAAGTTATAGATTGTAAAACACCTGGAAATGCATGATATTTTTTCTTTTCTCTGGCAGGTGACCTTGGTATAAGCTAGATAAAGCCCGTCAAGATGTTCATAATCAAAATCTAGTGTGTAGCGAGGCCAGAACTGTCCAACCCACAGTGGAGAAAACCTCACCAGGCGCTATCCCTTCTGTAGAAGCAACCCTAACCCAGAATAAATCTTGGCTAACTACATTTCTGCAAAACCGACGATAAATTAAAACTGACAGTTCCTTCTGGTTTGATTTACGAACAAAAATCATTTGGTTAGGATCAGGAAAAATATATGTTTTGGTCGCCACGATCACAGATAGAAGCGTTCCGACTTCCTGTGAAAAATAACTGGTTTTGGTCGCTTCAAATATGGCTGGAAACGTCCCCCAGGTGTCCTAAATCCTAAAAATACCCAGTGGTGTGACTTGAACTGGGGTCGCTCATTTGGCAGCCTTGTCAGAACATTGACTTGTTTTCGTCTGACACAACCTTTCATCTGTTTGCACTTTGTTAATTTTGCTTTAACCGGTCAATTTTTCACCTCTGCGATACGTAGAAACATTGTTGTTGTTATATTTTACAAAAAACCACTCAGGTTTAAAAAAAAATGCATGAAAGCAGGTTAAACACAATAAAACAATCCATCCAATGATGAATTTCAGTCTGGATCACAGTGGGGGAAAAGCAGTGATTCTATAAAATAAGTATTCATTATCTTTTGCATCTTTGTCAGTACAAAAGGTATATAAAGTAATCTGGTGGTGCTGTGATTTTAGAATTACTTCTAATTCATGGAACCTGTCTTCACTGATGCTGTTGACCTAGTTCTTTGCTTCTTTCGTCTCTGTGTTAACACTACCTCCTCATGAACTGCTGTTCCCTCACTGATGTGTCCATCTACCAGCATCCCTGTATTACAGAATCCTCCTACCTCCACTCTCTGACCTGTTCCGTCACTTCTTCTGACATCCATTATTACTTCTCCAGACCCATCAGATCTCCACTGTAACCCCACTCCCTGGTTCTCCTCAATCACACTGTTGCCTCTCCTCTTACTAAGGGTTAAAGTCCCAGCAGCGTTTCCCCCATGCATGATACTCCCTGCGTGTCCAGACTGCCCGTTGAGCAGAACCATACCCTGCAGGTTGTTTACAGGGGCTCCAGCCAGCAGCACGGTGCTCTGAAGCTGTGGTTGTACGACGTAGTGCATCGGCTGCATCACAGGGCTGGTGGTGTAGTAGACTGGCTTCTGCTGCTGTAGTAGAAGTATTGGTCCAGGAGAGGGCAGCATGGCTGTGGTAACAGGACTGACAGGAGGCGACTGAAGCCCGTTGACAATGTTGTTTGAAATCTGCCCATGCACACTGCTGGAAGCTGCTCCATTAAAACCAACGACTCGGGTGGATGACTGGCTGATGCTGACATTCTGATTGTGCGCCGAGCTCTTGCTATGGATGGTGGGTGGTTTAGTCTCCAATGAGGGCCCAGAAATGTGTTCAACTTCAGCCACATCTGAGATGACAACACTTTGACGGGACACAGGCGTTGGAGATCTCGGAGGAGAGCAGATGTCAGCCAGGGTCTTAAACTTTGGTCCAAGGTCATCGAGGAACTCTAGGTTGTTGTCAGACTCCAGGAGACTGCAGCAGCCCACTGAGCCAGCAGAGGAGCCCTGACCCTCAAACTCATACACAGCCGGCGAATCCCTCGCTGCCTGCAGTGCTGCTGCACAGCTCGCTTTCTGCACAGAGATCAACATGAACACAAATAAAATGAGGGGAGTGTCAGTCTCGTCTTTTCCTCTGATAGAAATCTGCACAATAAAACTGTCAATTACGCTGTGGGTTATCCGGTCCTATAAACTGTTTTTACTAGGTGCCAAGCACATAGCCAAGACTGTGTTCACACCACAGTCATTGAATTCATCAGCGTCTTCTGAGGAACTACTGGAGGCGTTGTTTAGATGCCATGACTAAACAGGGACAGCGGCCTCTCAAGAGGTTCGCGTGACTGCCATAGCATTAGATGTGTCATGTGGACATTTTGACACAACTGAAAGAAACAAAGAACAGCACTGATGGCATTTTCTCAGACTCACCTCAGAAATAGTTTGAACATTACCTGGTTGTCTTTTCACCAGAGTAATTGTTCTTTTTGTGAACTTTTTGTAAAGTTATGGTTACGGACTTCATCTACACGTCTCAAAACTCGGACTTTTAGGGTAATTTCTTTGCCAGAAAAGACACAAAACAAAGTTGAAGACATATGATTGCTTGCCTTTCAAAAATGTCTATAGAGATCAACATGATATCGTTATTGTGGCTTTCTTTGGCCACGATCATCAAATAGTGAAAATCTGATATTGTAACAGCCCTCGGCTGAGCACGTGATAGTTATCAGTTTTATTTTGTTCAGAGGCAACTTGCAAGTTGCAAGTTGCAAGTTGCAAGTTGCGTACGCTCTTCTGTTACTTCGGTTTTCTTTTTTTAAGACTTGGGTCTTATTTATCAGTCAGGACACCACTGTTATCAGACTTGGAAACATGACAATGTCTTCTTCTGAGGAGAAAATGAAGGTGAACAGTGAACAATAACACTTAACAAGTCTCTCAGTCTCTCACCTGTGAATAGTATTCATCCAGAAATCCATCAGGCAGGGCCATGTCCTCCAGGCCTCCGTACTGTGTTAGTTGTCTCTCCATTGAGTACTGATTAAGAGCCCAGCTCTCCCTGGATTCTGCAAGGCCGCTCTGCTGGATCCCGTAGTCATCCACAAACCTGGACTTGGCAGCACCCATGTTAGAAGTCATGAAAGAAGCTACATTGTTGACCTGTGCAGCGTTTATGGCAGCAGGTGTCATCTGGACTGGAGACCTGAGCAGAGGGACGTCCTGAAGGACACAAGAAAGGACACATGTCCTGTCACCGCTAATAAAAAGACATCTGCATATTATCAAGGCATAAAAGATAATGTGCAAAGAGAAATGTTTTGTTTTATTTTGTTTCTTTTAAGTTCAGTTTTGTATTTGTGAGATGGCTGTGGCATCAGGTAACAATTTCATTGCTATGAATTATTTACAGTTCTTTTAAATCAAAACCCTTTCACCCCAAAAATGAACATTCAGTCATTATCTAAGTAACCAGATGTTGTTGGAAAGCCCCACAAAACATTTCTGAAGTTTAACAGCAAAACAGCACTGCAGCATTCTCCTAAAAAAAAAATACCTACAAGCCCTGAGATCCCAAACTGAATCCCAAGTGTCAGATTTGTCAGATTCTCAAGTGTACCTGATACCTGAATGTATCACAAGCGACAAGCGCAACATGTCTATACAGGCCGAAGAAGACGGGAGAATTTCATGAAATTTCATCAACCTGCTTTCGGAAGGCCCTGAATGACATACGCCGAGTATCCAAGCTTCAAGAATTCTTTCAATTTTACGTCCCATGGCATTGTCTTGCAGGCGTAACATTTCTGCTCAGAGCCGCTCAGCACCAACGAGCAGGCTCTATATGCCTACTCTCAGTGCCTTACAAAACTTGTTTCAGGTCAAATTTAACAACTTTTTTTTCCTATGTTCCTTAGGCCTGGGGGTACCTGAAAATGTGGTGTACACACTAATTCCTTAGTTTTTCAATTTTTAAGAAAGATAAAATCACAGAAATTCAATTTCCGTTTTTCTTTTTTCTAATGATTTATAGCTTTTAAATTCTGGTACACTGCATGAAGACATAATTGGTAACATCAGCCTATAGCCATGGTTGTCCTGAATCTATAGAGGTGCAGCACTTCACTCTGCAGTGAAAAATGAGACCACAGTGAGTAAAAATGTGACAGAAGCAAAAAACGGCCAGAAACTGCTTGGGATTCTGAGGGTTAAAACCTTTCTTGCGTCTTATCATTATTATAGCTACTAAGCTACAATAAAATCTCCCCTGTAAAGTTTACAAGGGTGCATGAGCTCGCAGTTAACTGGTTTTAATGTTTTGTTCCCTGATGTCTTTCTACTTACTCCTACTTTTTAATGTATTTTAAATGCAATATTTTATTTTTTAATTTCTATGCCCCTGTTAAGCACTTTGAGTCGCCTTATGTCTGAATTGTGATATACACATAAACTTGCCTTGCACGTGCATCAAGGGTGTAAATAGCCTGTGCAACCACAACTCATCTTTAGCACTTTACAGCACTCCTAAAGACAGAACATGCAGTCAGCTTCACACTGTGTATTTTACCCTGTCCTCTCCTCGGCCCTCTGTGTGATAGTTAATCAAGTGATCTCTGGTGTCAAAAGGAAGCTCAGAGAAGGCTCCCGACACGCCTCCACACGAGCAGCTCATCAATAAGACTCCAACAACTGAAAAACACAAAATCGTACACTTCACACACAAATGTTCCAGAGAAATATGTTCTTACTGTCATTTTATACTAAATGCAACAACAGTAACTAACTAAATTCACACTGGATTCATGTTCATTATTGTTGTCTGTACTGTGCATGTTGTGTATTTTTTATTGTATATTCTTTAATTACTATGATGTGTTTTTAATAATTGTTCCCACTACAGAGGAAATATTAAATAATCCTACTTACTGATATCCTAAGTACAGTATTTGTATCAGAAAGTTGTGCCTCAGTCTTAGATCATGCAAGTGTATTTAGGCACTTTGTTAACACAAGTCATACTCACTGAGCAGTGTCAGCAGTCCCACAATCAGCGCCCCGATGCCCAGTCCTGCAAATGTAGACGAGGATGTCCTCTGAGAGGCTGCAGAGGGCTTGCAGATCTCTCCTCCAACACAGGAGCACACATGTATCTCCAGGTTCTGAGGTTCTGGGCAGGCGAGACCTTGTCTGTCCTTGATGATTAAGGTAACCTTGTAGGGACCGGCCCACAGCCGACTCAAAGTCCTGAGGGCAGCGCTGGTATCTAAGAGCAAGCAGAAGAGTTCTTACTGATCCAGTGTAGCAAAGACAGGTGAATCTCTAGATGTCCATGTTTGTTGAGAGGGCAGCTGATTCTTAGACTTAATGCTCGAATAGGCTTCAACCCGAATGGCCTGAAATGTTTCTGCGTCACCAATGGTCACAACTATCACTATATAACAGTTACTAGTATAAACCACCAAGTTCTGAGTGGACGCAAGTATGACAGAGACTCACAAACAGTAATATTTGTCACATTTTCAACTTAAAAAAATAAACTTAACAAAATACCCCGTCAAGCACACTGATAAGGTTACTATTGGTCAGCCTAATGCTGCGTGACTGATGTGCTTTTTTGTTAATCAAACGAGGTGCTAACATGGAGAGAAATTACAAACCAGGTGCAGTAAAAGTTTAACTGCCTCCTGTGTTCTAACAGATTTCTTTTCATTTTGTCTCGTTTTTCAACAAAACCACGTTGACGACAACGATGATGGAACGATAGATCAATCTCACGTTTCAAATAAGTGCTAGCCTGAGTTCAGTGGATTATAAAAAAAGGACTGTACTAAACTAACGTTACAACAGGTGGAACAGAGACAAAATTTTTTTTTTTACACAAACAGGTAATGATACCTCACCATTTAAAGGTTCAACTCTCCACTCCCCTCGGCTTTCTTTTGTGACAATGCTGAAGTTTAAAGGGGCAGAGTTTGGGTCTCCATCCTCATCCACTGCTGTGACATTAACGACCTCAGTGTCTGTGCAGACGTGCTCCACTCTGTTGACCAGCGAGGGGCAGTTATCATTTGCATCGCCCACCTTCAACGCTATTGTTCCTGTGGCCATCTTATGAGTCGGATCTGTGGAAATAAGAAAGTACAAGCTTTGTAGAATCTGAGCGTTTTACAGTAGATTTTTTAATTGTTGAGTGCATACAGCCGCATGATGGGAGCTGATTTACAGTGTGATTAGCAGTGGTAGCAAAACATTCAGAAGACTAGAAGCCACACAGTTCAAGTCTACTGTCCATAATATGAGCTTACCTTGAGTCAAACCTATTATTTTAGCGTAGTAGGTTCCATTCACCACAAACGGGGACTCTCTGTCCGGGACCTTTTGAAGTCTTATTTCTGCTGTCTCTGGGTCGATCAGCAGCCAGTTGTCAGGATCATAGCCTTTAGCATATCTGTGGGAACAGCATGTAGCAAAATGTACTTTTTAATATTACAGTAAAAGCAGTCACGTATTTTGATCTACTAGTTACTGCTTTGATAATTTCCTAAAGATTAATTCCTTAATAAATTGACTGTCTTGTCTGTTGATCGGTCCACCACTATGCTCCAGGCTGGAATATTTCAACAACCATCAAACGGTTTGGCAACAATTTTTTTTCCCCATCAGTGTTGCTGCAAGACATTGTTAAAAGTCTGGGTGTTTAGCACCCAGTGATTTTGTAGCATCTATGAAATCGCTTTAGTTTCACTGCTGGGTCCCTCTTTTTACCTTCAGATGTCTGCATTATTTTCATCATGTGTCAAGAGGTGTGTTAAGTTACTGCCGATGGAAACAAAACATTTTCAGATTTTGCTGCTTCATAATAAATGCTTTATGATAACTACATATCCGAACATGAAAACTGTTCATCACCAAATTAGTGGAGCTTTTTTAGTGGGTGTTTCAATAACACTGCAGGGAGGAAGAGTTTTTTACAGTCTGTTTGTGCTGTCTGGGCTGACGTGCTAAGTCAAACCGAGTGAAGCTGAATGAGCACTTGTATATGGAAATGCCTCACCAGCCTCAGTGTTTTTCTGAATCAGTTGGTCACTGCAGTTTTTAAAAACATTCCTCAAACAGGTGATTTAGTTAATTTGTTGGGGACCATTTTGCCTGATGTTACGGTAGCATTACATTCAAATTACAAGCTGAATTAATGTATGGAAGCATTTTTGCAATTGACATTTCATCTCACCGAACATTTTCTGCAGGCTTTCCAGTGTCAGTGTCAGTGGCTCCGTAGACACCGATCACCTTGTTTAATGGATTTTCCTTTGGATCCTCCGAAACAGCGACAGGCTTCGTTGCAGGTTTGAAGGCGACGCCCTCGGGCTCGTTCAGCACTGCAATGTTCACCGCGTAAACTTTGCCTCTGGTTGGCTTTTTTGTCACAGGCTTTCCAGCCCCAGCTCCAGGTCCAGCACCAGGTCCAGCTCCACCCCCTGCACCACCTCCACCTGCACCTGCAGCTCCACCGCCTGCTCCTCCTCCCCCACCCCCTCCACCTGCTCCTCCACCTCCACCACCTGCTCCTCCACCTCCTCCATCTCCATCTCCGTCTCCATCTCCGTCTCCACCTCCTCCCCCTCCACCTCCTCCTCCTCCACCACCTCCGCCATCACCACCTCCATCCCCCACAAACGGAGCAGCATTGGACACTACCACTCCCAGCTTGATATCAGGATTATTCTCAAAATCAACAGGCTGGAAGGAAAAAAATAGAAATATGTCTCATTAGTTTACCGTCACAGGTCAATGTTAGACATGTCCTTCAGAAAACTGACATCTTATTTAGTAATTAGGCATAAACAGACAAATAAATATAAATATACTCTAGCCGCAAATTGTAAGGGAGTCTGGGGATATTGCGATTACAAGGTCTACGCTTAGTCTGCTGCTATCAGTGGAGGATTAAGGTTAAGGTTAAGCCCAAAAACACAATTTACATTACAGAGAAAGCACATGGAAATCAGATGGTGTGTGATCCATTCTGTCTGTTTTTGCGGCTTCTCCTTGTTTTGTGGAGGACGTTAGTTGCGTAGACGGTCCGCTAATGTGGCCCGGGACACACTGCTGCGATTCACGTGTCCTTGGCGTGTCCTGAAAGCATTTGTGTCCGTGCTTTGAGCTGTAGGTTTGTCTTCAGATCTTTTTTTAAATATATATTTGACTTGAGAGATGCAGGAAATCTCTACCATGACATAACCCTCCAAAACATTTGGTTGGTTTATGCATAATAACTCTATTTAAAGTGACATTAGTTTTAAACAAGAGACGGTGTTCTAGTGTTCTGAAGGGGTTCATCTTCCCCATCCAGCCCCATCAGTTACACACAGTCTAGCAGTATAGGCAGCCTTACCTTTTCAAGCATCAGAATACCTTCGTTGGTATTAGGATCTGTCTTTATGCTGAAGATCCCGTCTTCATTTCCAGACACAATATCAAAAACAGCATTCGAGTTGGCGGTTTTCTTTTCATCGGGATCCTGCACTTTGAACCTCATCACCTCCACTTTTGCTGTGTTCTCCATAATGCTGGCTGAATACTTCAGGGACAAATTAGAGGTAAGAAATAATTAATTTTAACCATCATCACTTTGAATAGCCTTACAACTCAACATCTGCAGACATTTAGAACAAAGACTGGAAACAGGGGCAACATGCAAGTATAGCACTGCAACTTGCCTAAAGCCATCTCACATACAGAAAGTCAACCAACTACACAAATTAGAAATTATGAGTTATTTTAACCCAGGGGTGTCACCACATTGTGATATTCATGATAACCATGATATTAAAAAGTACAGTTTGTATTATTTCGAGCATTTAGCAGCCACTTTCTTCAGTGGTCATGCTTACAGTGGGAAGTTTGAATGCTGGGATAACGTTATGCTGCTGTGTTGCAGGTTGCCGGTCGAACAAACGTAGGGAATCTCTACGTTTGGGAAATATTGTTGTCATCTCATCACTTAGTGGTTGAGTAGAAATTGAAAAGTTAATGGACAGTGAAAATCTGGAGGAAAATAATTTGAGGTAAAACTACATATTTGACAAAGCCATTGGCTAACATTTAGCCACTTCCTAGCTAGCTTTACTATTTGATTACATCCGTGTGTTTCACTTTCAGGCTTAAAGAAATGTGTCCAGAACATGGGTTTATATCAACAAATTATGCCTTTCCTATCGTATCATGTAGCGCTATCAAACTGTGATGGTAGCTAGGAAGTGGCTAAATCCTAAGATTAGCTGTTGTCTAGCAGAGGCTAATGGGTCGTCAAACATGATACCTTTATAAAAACGGCCCATTGTCCCTCTGGATTTTTACTTTAGTTGCTTCAGTTGCTGATCAATCTGGGAGCAGTGTAGATTCACTAGATTTATAACAGGTTTTTTTTTGCAGGTTTGAACAAGTCAAGACTTTTTAAGACCTTTCTGAACTAAATTTAAGACCCACACCAAGTAGGAAGAAGTAAGGAAAGGTGCAGTCCCAGAAAAAATAACCAACTTTTTACATCCAAACTTGTTGCCAAAATGTTTAGCAACGGTGTTCAAAATCCAAAGCACCTCCGCTTTCAACGTCTGAGTTGAGACAAACATGTTTTGAATGTCGCTTGAATGCGAGACGGCGCAGATTTCGGGTTGAGCAGAACTGGATAAACTTGGACCGGGAACTGGTGACAAAGACGTACAGAAGTGTGTGATAGTGTGACGTCGCTGGAGACTTTTGAAGCTAACAAGTGTTTTTCCGATTTTGTGTGTGACACCAGCGCTTTCATATTTAAGACCTAACTAAATGTAATTTAAGACCTATGTGCTAAATATGGACGTATTTAAGACTTTTTAAGGCCCTGCAGAAACCCTGTTATAAGCTTTGTATCCTGAGCGTGATGTCAGAGGAAAATGGCTGCTGTGTGTATTTACAAATACAGTTACAGACTCTCTCTCACTCTTATTTTGAGGATCATTCATTTGCCAAAAAAAGACCCAAAACACACAGTAAATAAAAAGACAGATTTGACTGCTGGGAAATATTTTCAAATATCCTGATGATATCGTCAAACTTCTTAGTGACAATAATTGTGTGGTGAAAATCTGATATCTTGACAGCTCTAGTTAAAAGTTGCCTTTTATAAACGCATTATTTGCTCAACAAGCAACTTATTATCATGTAAAGTAACTTACACATAAATGTAATGGAATAAAAAGTATGTTCTCTCAAATGTAATGAAAAAAAGAAACTTTTAATAGAGAAAGTGAAGTAAAGAACCTCAAACTTGTACTTAAGGACTATACTGTTAATGGGAGTTGGTAGGTGGTTTTTAATATAAACAGTATTATCTGGGGGCATTTGTGAAAAGCAGATCTGTAAAATATCTAAGTGTAAGTAAAAATGAGAGTGAATGATAAGTGTTGAAACTTCATTTTAAAATGAAAAAGGTAGTAGTGTGGATGTAGCTACAGTCTGTAGACAGGGCATAGAAAATTAGGAAGGGAGCATTTACAGACTATTTCTTTTACACTATGTAATATCAGAACATCTGTTCTGGAAACAAGGTCAAAGTTGATACCTCATCTTTATCCAGGGTGGGTTTGTGATCATTGATGTCCAACACTTTGACAAGAACAGTCCCGGTGGCTGTGAGTCCTTTAGGATCTCCATCCAAATCAGTTCCTTTAATTGTTAACAAGTAGGAGCTTTGTTTCTGTGGCCAACAGAGAACAACACAGGTTTATCTTTTGATGAGAGATGAGTTCAACAATCCTGTTTTACCATTTACAAACATATTGAAGTTGCTGTGAGGCATATGATATGTGGATCCATTATCTGCCTGACCTCTCTGTCTAGGGTGTTTTCTCTGAGGTAGATGCGTCCGGTCTGCCTGTCTATGCCGAAGTGCCTTGTGCCATCAGAGGGCTCCTGCTTCATGATGCTGTAGGAGATTTTTGTATGGGTAGTGTTGGGCTTGTCAGCATCAGTAGCTGTAACCACAGTAACCAGAGTCCCTGGAAAACACAAAGGGAAGAAAGCACTCAGAAGCTTTTCCATTACTAGATAAAACTGCTGTAATGATCTGCTCTCTTGCCACTAGGACTGTCCCTGAATCAAGTCTTTCAGGGTCAGCTCCAAGTAAATTAATGAATTAATGTTTTGGGGTTCCCAGAATAGAACTCATCTACTTTTAGTATGGACCTGGGTAAAGGGACAGATCCAGGGATTTTCTCTCTCTCTTTTTTTAACTTTTCTTGGACACCGCATTGTCTTTTCTACACTTTGTTTTAGAAATCAGGGTGGGTATTTCAGTGTCTGGTATCTATGAGTGAGAATAATCTGATGCAGATCCAACTCAAAATCCAGATAATTTCAATCTTTTAAGTGTTATTGGCAGACAACATTTCTTTACCTGCTGGACTGGATTCTTTGACTGTAGCTGGAGGTATGCGGCCGAAAACAGGCGGGTTGTCATTGTCATCCACCACTTCAAAGGTCAGTTCTATGGCAGATTCGGCAATGGTTCCGTCACTAAATTTTGCTTCTCCGATCAGCTGTTGAACAGAAGTAAAAACACACATGTATCAAGTGGTGATTCAGTGGATTTCTACGGCTCCATGTCGGGGCAGAGCGCTGGTAAAGAAAGTATTCAGATTTATACTTCAGTGCAGAAAGTTTAGCATGTTTTATTATTGTCACTACTATTGCACTAAAAGTCATACTTGAGTAAGTTAAGGATATTATCTTCAAATATAATTTTGGTCACAGTCATCCATACAAATATTACTTGAGTTAAAACCTTTAACCATCTGATATTAAATAAGTGTCAGATGCTACGTAAGTAAGTCAGTAGTTTTCCTATAATATGCAGTTAAAGGTGCAGCGTGTAAGAAATGGCCACCTGTTTATCTTATACTCCCAACAGCATATCACCAGAGTTAGCAGAGAAGCTAACTCTGAGGGACTGAGGGAGGAGAGACTAAGAGACTGAGGGACAGGGAGGAGAGGTCTGCCCAACTAAAACTATAGATATGCCGGACTGTTCTTGAAAAACCATGTGCAATAATAACAGAACCATAGCAGATACTGTGTACCTGTGTACAGTTTTACGTATGTGTGTCTGTGTGTGTATATATATGTATGTACATATATATTTATATTCTTACAGTGTTATTTTATATTTATTTACTTATATGTATATTTACATGTATATTTTAAATGTATGTATTCTGCTATATATATATATATATATATATATATATATATATATATATATATATACATATATATATATATATATATATATATATATATTTATATTTATATATCAATGTATAATATATTGCATTTGGATTTCTATATTTATATGGGTGTAAGGTACCTTGGTATCAATTCTTTCTTGATCCTCTATATGTAACAGCGCTGTGTGTGACATGGAGCTTCAATTTCCTTGAGGGACCCTCCCAAAAGGATGAATAAAGTTGTCTAAGTCTAACTGCTGCTAACTGTTTACTGTTTATGACTGTAGCTGCTGCTTATTTTTTAGCTCAGTTAGCTGTGCAGCTAGCGGGAGTGTTGGAGTGTACAGAATGAAGCGCATGACCTTTGGATTTCTGCAACACAGTACAGAGATAACATCATCATTGTCATATAATCACAATGTGATATAAAATTAAATAATTTGTTGAGTGTTTAAAACAAACATTCTTAAATATTGCACCTTTAAGTCTATAAAGTACAAGTAAAAGTAAGTTATACATATGTGCCAGGCCAATGATGAGATCTGATATTTATAATTGGGCATCTTGTTATTGTTTTTTCATTGCCAATAAAATATAGTTAATCAAAAATCCACTACTACAACTCTGATGCAGCATGTGATCTACAAAGTAACTAGTAATTACAGCTTTTAGTTGTTAGGTATAGTGAGTAAAAATTACAATATTTGTCTCCAAAATGTAGTGGGGTGGAAGTATAAAATAAAATCAATGTACTTAGTTACACTCCATAACTAAAGCTCACTATATATTTTGAAGTGATGTTGTCTTCCTCTTAAATGTGTTGCACTGCCATCAACAAGTCTTACTGATTTGCTGCCATCATAGCTGCAGGACTAGAGTTTCTTCAACGACACTCGGAACAGCATTGCAGCAATAATAACATCACTTAAATTCAAAAGAAATGATTAATTCTAGTTGATAATTGATTAGTAAGTTCTTGTGTAATAAGCTGTGTGTTTAGTTTTGTTCTCACTTTGTAAAAAGGTATCTCCTCTCGGTCCAGTTTTCCCCTGACGAATACTAATCCAGTGGTCTCCCCCACAATGAACCTGTTGATAGGTGGCAAACTGGCCCCGACACCCATCAGACGGTAGTGTAGGATCTTCCCTTGAGCCCTGTCGGACCTGATCTGAGAATAATAACAACAATCATAACAACAGTTTAAAAAAAAAACATTACAATTTATTATGAAATATATGGTCTGTCATCCAGCACTACGAATATTAAGATAAAACATCTAAATCAAAATGAAATACATTTAATTCATAGAGCCAAAGATCACGATCACATTTCCTCAGCAGGCTGTACATTGAACCTCATCCTCTTTTATTAGACCCTTGATTTCAGTAAGGAAAAGGATTAAATGAAGGCTCTATCACTGTACAAGATGCTAAACAGACACCGAAATTTTAGGTAAAACAGACCTCAAGAGTTTTCTTTACCACAACGTGGAACTAACATGTTTGATGCCGCTGTGTGCTGGTCTCATTCATTACTGCTCTCTGGGTGACGGCATAGAAAATGTTCACAAACATGGCCGACTTCATGTTCTTTTCGCAAAGTTAATCATTCAGTGACTGAATAAAAGAAACAACTGCAACTCTGCACCCTGGCTGAAGTAAAATAAATATTATGTAAAGCCATGTAGTGTTCAGGTTCAGGTTCCTCTAAAACATCTGTGCGCTGTGCAGTTGCTAGGGGAATCAGTCTAATGTGAGAGAGCTGCTCATCAAAAGGGTTGGACTGGAACAGATCCAAATCAAGGCTAAGGTCATACACTTAAATTTGCATACTGAAGATCCAGGAGTCAAGACTGAACATGACTACGTTGAAGCGTGACAACTTTCATTGCTCCTGGCAGCCGCTTTTGACATTGGCTGAAGGGTTTCCAACTTTCCCATGTCTCAGGGCTCTGTATTCATTAGTTTGAAATAAATGGATCAAACGCACGAAGAGGTTGATCATTTATTATACATTTATCACCTATGCCATCTTTCTCAGGGGCTATAAGTCTCCTGCGGAATATGAACAGAGCAGGTTAGAGCGGGCAATGTGCAGGTCAACTCCCCTCCCTCTATGAGCCCCACACCACAAAACAAACCCCAGCTCCTTTACAAGTGAAGAGAACCCAGGAGAACAGTGAATGCCAATTCTGACGGCGCTGTGGATCACAAAGAGAAGCTCCTGAAGCTCAGGGGTCAAAAAGACAACTAACATGGAGAGTTAACATCCCTGTTCAGATTTTTGCTAAACACCTTTCTTGGATCCCCTTGTTTCTCTGCATCTCTCTTCTGCCACTACTAAAGGCAGAATGCCCACATAATCATTTCAGGCCCGACTGGACATTAGTCCAGTGAAAAGCTGCCACAGGACAGAGAGTTTCCCCAATACAAAAAAAATCAATGACTCCTAATTTATTATTATTTTGATGGCATACGACTTCCATGCAAGGTCTGGGATGACCTTATTGATCCATCCTTTAAGTTATAGCCTAGTATCCTAGAAATCTAAATGAAACTGTTGCTGTTGAAAGACACACAAGAAAATAAAGAGATGACATATTACAGGGAACCTCTTACCTTGGAAACATGGGGTGTTCCACTGTAGTCAAAGTTCTCTTTAACCTTTACTGGTGGGGTGACCCAGTCCCTCTTGTGGCGTCTGAGCTGTGGGTCTCCGGCTGCACTGCCTCCAAACTGCAAAGAGAAGACGACAAGCATCTCACATTGAAAGTCTGAAGCTCCTTCACCTGTTCACACAGGTTGCAGTGTTCATTCATCAACATGAAAGTGCCGCAGTCTGTCTGCATTTGGGTCGTGCTTTTGTTTTTTTAACAAATTGAATTTATACAGCTGACACTGTGTAATGTGCAACCTGCAGGCTGCTTGGTTCGCATGAACAAAACAACACTGATAAAGTGTTGGGCTTGGCAGCCCAGTCGCCAGAATAGAAAAAATGTCAGATTACATTTCTGAAAAGCCACAGATATGATCATACTTGTCATACCACATTGATGTCTGTACAATATCATTATATATCCAATACAGGACAGTACATAAGCTGTCTTTCACATCAGGAGGTTAAGCATCTGGTTAAGAGAACAAGCGACCATGTCTTTGGAAACAAGACCAAAGGAAGTGAAATGGCTTTAAGGGGACTTGATCAATTTATACTGTTAAAAAAAAAAACTATGTATGACATAATTTCACATTTCGAAAGTACTTGAGCATGAAAAAAACCTGGCTAGTAATAAACGAATCAACGAAATGAAAGTGAATAAGTTGCAAACAATAAACTGACCCAGTACTAGGGCTGGGCGATTAATCGAATTTTGATCGCGATTTCGAGTTTGGCTTCTCACGATCATGAAAACACTGTAATCGAAGAAAAACGATTAACGTGCCGCCGCACATCGTGTATGCAAATTACTGCGCTGTAAAAGCACAGTGAACGCACCTGTGACGCCTGCAGCTTCAGCAGTGAGTGTGTGGATCAATTGTGGAACGAGCGATTGACAATATGGCAGAAAAGCAGACTGAGCCTTCAGTTGAAAAGAAAGGTAGGACAACTTCGGTCATTTGGAGACATTTTGGCTTCAAATCGTCGGACGTGGAGCAGAAGGAGATTGTTTGCAAAGTCTGTCACACCATCGTGTCTGCACCCCAGGGCAACACGACACATTTATTTAACCATAAAGTGGTCTATGACAAAGTATTGAAGGAGCAAAAGACCCAAAAAAGTGCAAGAGCGTCAACATCAGCTACAGCCACCACCACCGCAACACAGTCCTCCATTGGCGACACTCTTTACAATGCCGCTCCATTTCCCACCGGCTCCCGGCGACAGCGAGAGATAACGGAGGCTGTGACAATCATGCTAGCTGAGGACATGTGCCCTATCAGTACAGTTAGCAACCCAGGCTTCAAAACACTGGCCAAGATTTTGGACAAGCGGTACGTGTTGCCATCACGCAAACATACAAATATTATTATCATTTACTTTTTTACTTGTTACTAATCTATCTGGTTGTTTTTCTAAAAGTTATTTTTAAAGTTGAGTTTTGGTGGCTCAATAAATCCTTTTTTTGAAATCAGTGAATAATCGTGTTTATTAATCGTGATTTCAATATCAATCAAAATAATCGTGATTATTATTTTTAGCATAATCGCCCAGCCCTACCCAGTACATGAGTGAACACTGTTGGTAACAAATGATATAACTATACTGATCAAGTACTGCATGATGACCCACTTAAACTGGCATGTTAAAGAAAATCTGAATGATGTGCACATATTTGACACTAAACTCAAAGCATGTGCTTTCGAATCCTCACTTGAGGTTGAATTAAATCCCTCAATACAGTGTCTTCCCCCACTGTTAGTAATAGTCATAAAAATAGTTATAATAATAATAATAGTAAAAGTAGTAATAATAGTAAGCTCAGTGGCTAAAAAATGTTGTAGACAGATTCTGCAACATAAAAAAACAGCATTTTTGATTTATTAGATGGGAGAGACAGGAGTCGTGGGAAAAAGCCCAGAGACACAACAACAAATGAGAAACAAGCCCCAAGACTTAGAAACCCTTGGTGAATCTTCTTCCAAATGGCCTAGCAGCAACTTAGATGGGTAATGTTCAATTATAAGGTTACATAATTAACTATATTATATATCAATCTCACCTCGTCAGTTTACCTGCAGCGGTCACATGGAAAACTGGTGCAAGCATGGTCAGATGAGCTGTATGCTTGAGATGCACACCTTCTTCTCTTTACAGGATAAGTACCAGTTAAAGTCTGGGAGAGGGTGTATGTGTGTATGAGTGTAAGAATAGTTTGAACATCTGCCCTCAGGTGTTTTGTTTGTTTAAACAAATGATTACACCTTAGCTTTGTAGTAAGAGTGACGCTATGCCACAAACGACTTCGCAAGAACACTCAGACATTTTACAACCAACAATAGTTACCCAGCAAGTTTCCTTCAAAGGACTCGCGCCCAGTTCTCTGGAAAGCTGTGGGGCTGGCGTCGGAATGTAAGCAGCAGCAACAATTTTATGATTGTAATACAATTGGCGTCTTGGAAGATATAATTGCAGGTAGGACCTAGTAGTTTGATACAAATGATAAGCAGATGACTACCAATATGACCTGGGCATGGCCTTTTTACTGGGTCTACAACTTTTAACACACTACGCTCATCGAAGGCAGGATTGAAAAGTTATGATTCTCAGAAAAACATTTTCTATTAAATGCTTGAAGATGACTGGTGCAATAAAATACACACAATTAGAAAACTTGCATGTGGATGTTTATAGAAAAAGGTTACCACATGACGTTCACAGTTAATTTATAAAGCTCTCACATGTACGGACGCTGAAGTCGAATGGAGCATGGTCAGCGTCATTTGATATCTTTGAATCTTCGATGCTGCCCATGGCATGAAAATATGAAATTGTGTTTTCATTTGCAAATCAGCCCACTACGAAGCTTGCACTGCACTACACCTACGGTTACAAATGCTTTTATTTACGACATGAGAACAAGTCTGGACACCGTTTCGCTGATTTGTGCATTTATACCATACTTGGTATTATTAATGCCTCCCATGTAAAAGTACATCATTTCCGACCTTAGCGATTTTGATGGTCAAGTGGTGAGAAGTGGGAGCAGATGTGTGACCAATCTATGATGACTGAGCAGGTTTGGACTGCTAAGAGGACTCTGTGTGATATTTCATAACATAGAATGATTTGTTTCTACGTATTATATCTCCATATCCACATTTTAAATACTCATACATTAACTCTGTTCTGTTCAGAGCGCTGCGTCTGTGCTTCATTAGCTATTAAATCCAACCAGGCACTTTATAATGTTGAGAGGTTATGAACATTTATGAAAAAGTCATTAAAAGTGTTACAACTTCTACATTTCATTTGAAATATATACATATTTTCAATTTGAAGTGTTAGTAAATATGATTTTTAATCCTAAAAGTACAGTTTACCATGAGCCTGTACAATAAAGCTATTGTAAATTCTTCACTGAAACAAAAATTACATACTTTAAGCCTTTTAAAATATTCAAATGTCTGCTCAGTAGGGCTACTGTAAAAAGGAGATGTTAATGCATATTCCTAATACCAAAGACAAAGACAGAAGTTGTCCAGCACTAATTGGTGTCTCTCTTTTTAAATGCGACTGAGGGACATGTGAGTCAGTAATGGTACCACACCCCTCTGTCCTCACTTAGAGTCCCGTCACATGAAATGAGTGCATCCCTGCGGTCTGGCTGTGTCTGATCTTCTTTAAACGCCTTAATAATTAGAGGACAACAAAGATTTTGAGGTGACTGAAAGCACATCTGTCAGCATGTCATTCAGATTGTGGTTGGTTTCTTGAAATAATAAGTTGTACTGACATTATGCCCATAAACTTGTGATAGGTGGCATGCTGGGTGTGGTGCGATTCGTCTGTCTGCCATTGTCACATTCTGTCTGAAAAGCCTATTAGGTGAATTATCTTTTAATTGTTTTATGTCCAACCAACCTTCCTACTAACCGACTCTATGAGGTCAAATTTTGTTTCTTTTTCTTGTCAGCACATCATACGCATCATATACAGAGCTGTTTCATTTATCGGTCCTCAGACATACATTCAAGAATAAACTAAAGTAACATAAAATCCAACATTCTAAGTCCATTCAGACATATATAATATATGATAGTACTAGTAATAATAATAACTAAGAAATAACTAGGAAGCAGAAAAATTTGCAATTGTGAAAAATGTTGATTTTCTTCACAGAAAATCAAAAAAGTTGTGAAATAATTAAGCTACAACAATCAACACGCACTAAACAAGGTAAGTTCACTACAAGGTCGCTACGATTAGTCGTCCAGGACACCTTTCTCTCTTTCACCATGATTTATCTACTTTTTTGCACAGTAATTACGCAGTCATACTTGTACACACTTGATCGACAAACATTTGCAACATTCTTTCAGCATCTGAAATCATACAGCAAGTCCCAATCTGCAGACACGGTATAGAACAAGTCATTTTATCAGTGAACTTACTCGGGCAAAAGTGTTTTGATCGATTTTCAAACACATCTTCATTACGAGAAACATTAAAATAACACAACTAAAAAGAAGAAAAGAAAAGAGCAATGGTTATAATTCTGGTATTGCTTGTATCACAGGTGTCCATCTTTCAGTAAACCTGTTTGTTTTCAGCTGCAATCTAGCTGTGATTTTTTTCCATGATGTGCAGGGCTGTACAGTGCGACGTGCTACATCAAAACATGCCTGTGCTAAGAATTAATCTGCCCTGTAGCATGGGTGCTATGGGCAGATTTAGCCACAAAAAAAAAAAAAAAAAATCTTGTTCGGAATCTTGTTTAAAAACCGCAGAATCCCCGTATCTCTACGCACTAGCGTAACTGGGCAACAGCTGATCTGCGAGCGGCGGAATACAGCGCGAGGCTCAGCTGCTGGACGAGAGGTTTACTTTCGTTAAAAACGAAAATTACCTCTCCGTATCCTTCTGCATTAGCGCTCATGCGTAGGGATACGGGGGTTCTGCGGTTGAGAAAATGTAGTCCCAAAAGAAAGCACGGTCTGACGCCGATGTAAAGCGGTGTGAATTTGACCTAAAAATGAGTTGTTTGAAGTGTAATAAAGATGCTTCTTCTGTATCTGAAAACATTTCGAGTAATTATTCTATAATTGTATTACATTATGTATATATGAATTACACTTGATGTTACTGTGTAAGTGATGAGCTGCATTAATTGTCCTCTGTAGAGGTGACAGGCATTTTTAGGGTGTGCTACAACTCTCTGGTCCTGTGCTAAAAAACTGTCAGCCTCTGTAGCACTAGTGCTATGTGCTGAAAAAGTTAACGTACAGCCCTGATGATGTGGACTTTTTTTTACCCCGTCTCTTCACTGCACTGAGCTCGGTGCCTCTGGCTTCAGGGGGTGTATATGAATAGTGTAAGATCCCAAGTCAAGTGAGCATGATTAACTTTTAGGTAAAAAAGAAACTAGTAGGAAACAGCATACCAACCATCTCATATTTCAAGTTCAACAACAAACCTGTTTCCTCATTCAGTTACTGTCAGAGAGACCAAATGGAAGTCAGTCACCTGCAGGTGAACGAGGTGAATGTGTCTACATAAAAGTACGTCTTCATTTTTTTAATTCCAAACATGGCAGTAAGACATCATCTTAGCTGTCTGAAGTTATTTTATGTCTTTTTTTTATGTGAAGGATGTGTTGACTGTTCAAGGTTGATTTAATAAGGAAAAACATATGATGACATGTGCTTGTAAACAGCAAAAAGACGGGGTATTCAAGGTGGGACAGAGAGGGGGTGGAGGGAACAAAATGTACAGCACATACGTTAAGATGATTCCCGTGTGAATGGAAACAGCATGTAGAGACATTTGATGTGACCTTTAAGAATGTCAAGAGAAGTTATACATCTTCAAAAATGAAACCCTCAGGTTAACTCAGTGTTCTCAGGATCGAAACCAGGCCAGGTGAAGCAGCTTTTTATTTGTTTTTAAGAGTTAGAAAATGATCACTTATTGCGGCTTTTCAATCAATAAGATTCATGTAATGTAGTTTAAAAACATTTTCGAAACGTCTTACTTCTAAGATACTCTTACGCCTATATAAATTGTTTTTCCCCCAACATGCCTTTTGACTTATTTTCACATTTACGGCATTTATCAGACGCTTTTGTCCAAAGGGACTTACAGTTATCTCTACATTCATACACTGATGGCGGTGGCTGCCATTTAAGGTGCCGACCAGCACATCAAGAGCAGTTTGGGGGGGTGCAGTATCTTGCCCAAGGACACTACAACATGCAGACCACCAAGGGAATCAAACAAGCGACCTTCGGATAACTAGACACTGGCTCTTCACCTGAGCCAAAGCCACCCTCTATCGCTTCATTTCCGTGACTCCTTCCTATAATATGAGTAGACAGACAAACAAAGACAAGGTATGAACTCACCATAACAGACAGGTAAAGCAGTAAAATGATGGCTGTCATACGGTCCATGCCTCAGGTAGAAGCTGCACATTGGATACAGTACTACTCCTGTAGTAATGATAGCGGCTCCCGATGCCAACACGCCCTCAGAACATTGGACTTCTGCCCCACATCATCCTCTCCTCCTTCTCTTAAGCGTCTCTTTACTGCTCCTCCCACCTTTAAAACTCCTCCTGCCACACTTACAGCACTCCCATCACTGAGCACACTGGGGAAAGTCTAAATCCACTTCACGTTTGACTTTTTTTTTTTTTTACACTGCTTGTTTACAAGTAAGTAGCAGTAAGACAGAGGTCAGGATTTGTCCTTTTATTCCCACAAACATAAAACAGTTTTCAAGACTGCCATCTTCCGCCTGCCAAACTTCACAAAAATCACGCACATCCTGTCACAAAGACATATATACGTTATTGTTACTTCAAGGCTGGATTTCATCAGGCTCCCCAATGAGTCTCTAAAGACTCTCCAGCTGTTTCAGAATGCTGCTGCACATGTTCTGACAAGAACTAATGTTACAGAACATATTTCTCACATATTTCAGAGAGGCTAATATTATTAGCCTCTCTGCACTGGATCCCTGCAAGATTCAGAATAGAATTTTAAATCCTCCTCCTCACATACATATCACTTAATGGCCAGGAACCGATATATCTTAAAGACCTAATACTCCCCCTTTACCCCACTGCGCTCCCAGGATGCAGGGTTGCTTGTGGTTCATAGAGTCTCTAAAAGTAGAATGGGAGCAGACACCCTCTCTGCATTTAAGAGTCAGCTTAAAGCTTACTTCTTTGCTAAAGCTAATAGATAAACAGGGTTTTCCCTGCCATTATACGGCTTAGGCGCGGCGCCCAAGCATGGGTTCTCCCCAGACGGTGGAACAGCGGTGCTATCCCTAGGTCAGCGCCGCTATACTCCGCGCGTGACGGTGACGAGCGTCCATCCCTCCCCTGTTGACAGCTACGAGCTCCCGGCTGACGGAGGTGAGCGTCCGTCCGTCCCCCGGCTGACGGAGTTGATGACAGTCTGTCCGTGTCCCCGCCCCCCCCCGGACTGACGTTGACGAGCCTTCGCTTCGACTGTCTGCTCTCTCTTCCTGTTTGTTCACATTCATGTCTCATTAATAGATGGCACTGGAGCGCCTGTGCTCTTTCATATGTCAGGTTCCCATGGATCATCATCATCATCATCATCATCATCATATTTGAATTATTAAAGCTTTTATAATTGTAATCTTCCCCATCTCCCCTGATCTCTCACTCTTTTCTTCAAACTCCATTTTTTTATTTCTGCCACAAGAAATATGGGTTTCAGCAATATGGCCAAAATATAACATAAAAACAAAAAACAATTGCTGAAACAAGAAACCTGTTTTTTATTTGCATATCAGTATTGTATGATTTAATGCAGAGGAATGCAATGTATTAAATGAACGGAACAACTTGGCAACAAACATGACGCCCATGTTCTCAAGCAGGGCAGTAAACACTGTTAAAAATATGATGTTTGCCTGACTCATCGTATTAGAATCAGCATGATTCTAATACGGCTGGCAGTTATATCTGTGTCCTGATATAACTGCCAGCAAATGTCTGAACAGCCAGAGTAACTGAAAACACCTGAGTGGATCTGCCAGACTTTTTGGTCAGAGATGCAATTTGGGGAACGGCTGTGCCTGTGGCTGAGATGGACGTTGGATTTTTCTCTATATAACGTACAGAGGTAGATTGTAGCTAATGAAAAGTGCCCTCAACTTGCTTTCCTTTACGGTGGTCACTTAAAATACACTAGGTCCTCTCCAAAGTCACTTTTTGGAGAAAAAACAATTATTTGTTAAAAATGATTAATGATTACACAAATTAAAGCAAACTCCAAAAGCAGAATGGAAGCAGACACCCTCTCTACGTTTAAGGGTTGGCTTAAAGCTATACTTTTTGATAAAGCTTATAGACGAAGCTTAGCTATACTGCCTTAGGTATAGACTTTCAGGGGATTCCCACGATGCACTGAGCTGCTCTCTCTTCCTGTCTGTCTGTTCACATTCGTGTCTCATTAATGCATGGCACTGACTTGGCTTCTTCCCCAGAGTGTTTGTGCTCTCTCGTCTGCCAGGTTCCCACGGATCACTGTCGTTGTTGTCGTTAATAATAATAATAATAATAATACCAACAATAATAATATCATTACTACTATTCCTTTTAGTATTATTAATATATAGTATATTTTAGTAATTTAAGTTGCAATTGTAATCTTACCCATCTCCCCAGATCTCTCCCACTCTTTCTTCAAATTCCATTTATTTATTTCTGCCATAAGCAATATATGTTCCAGCAATATGGCCAAAAAATAACATAAAAACAAAAACAATTAGCAAACTTTGAGGGAGCTACAGTCCACTGCACCACTCCAACATTGCTGAAACAAGAAACCTGTTTTTTATTTGCATATCAGTAGCGTATGATTCAATGCAGAGGAATGCAATGCATTGAATGAACGGAACAACTTGGCAACAAACACGACGCCTCACGTTCTCAAGCAGGGAATGTCAACATTGTCGGTGTCGGCTGATGTTTGCCTGATACATCGTGTTAAGTTGGCATCATCTTAATAGTTTTAACCATTAAGGTCTTTAACTTCTCCTGGATTTCTGTGTCCTGATATAACTGCCAGCAAATGTCTGAACAGCCAGAGTACCTGAAAACTCCTGAGCGGACCTGCCAGACTTTTTGATCAGAGATGCAATTTGGGGAACGGCTGTGCCTGTGGTTGGGGTGGGTGTTGTCTTTAAATACCCTTTAAGCTGTGTACAAGCATCTCACTTCACAGATATTGCTGATGCTCAATAGATGGCTACCAATATTTTGGGCTGTTCAAAACGCTGCAAAGTCTCCAACAAAGAAGAAATACCTTTATGTTTAATGTTTGGCAAATCACCAAGTAGGTCCAAATTGTTTAAGAATGTGTTGTAGACAGCATTTCTCAAAGTTTATACAGTTTCTCCTGACACAAGCAGTATGGAGCTTTTATTAAGGGAGTCTGGTGACTTTCTCCACATACAACAAGTAGCCTATAGTAATAACTGTTAACTGTATTTGTAAAATTTGACATGTTAAGTTATGGTCTTTAATAACTTTGGATTGAATTGTTAAATAACTTAGAACAGTGCATTCAAACAGCTCCTGGCAGTTCAGACACACTACAGGATGCACTTTTAACACACAACAGTTAGTTAGTTGAAAAAGTGTCAACTAATGTATTGTATGTCATGCTGAACTTACAAGAAGGCACCAATGATTTAGAAATTGTTTGTCAATAATCCTCAAGTTTGTCCTCATGCAACAACTCTTAAAATCACGTGTTTTGGGGAGTCTGGAATACTGCAACTTCTGCTTCTACATACACAGCAGCCAACTTCTTACAACAATTGTGTAATGAAAATTAAAACAACAGTTACTTAATTTTCTTTTTTTTTTTTTTTGGCCTTTTATGGCTTTACTGTCACTTTTTCAAAAAGTCAAGTTCGAATGAATTTGAAATGACACGTAATTTATTCGAATGTATTCGAGTGCAGTCAGATGAGGTTGTACGCTCACCTGCTAATGTTAGCTTACAAGGTTGTAAGCTAGGTGAGTCCGCAGATTTGTTGTCATTGTCGAGTAAGACAGCTGCTTTGTACAAAATACTTCCATACACCACTTCTCAGATGCTTTGGTGTCGTGATTGTCCCGCTCAGGACAGCGTTGATCGCTAGTGTCCTCCATTTTTGTAACAAACAACATAGCATTACTAGCTGAATTGATAGTTCAAGGGTCAATAGGGCAAGCTGATAGTGAAGTTTTAGAGCGCTCTGTTGGATCACAAGGCGAACTACTTCAAACGGTCTGTTGCGCTTATTTGTTGCGTACATTTTGAATTCGAACAGGTCATTACATTCGAATAAGAACTTTTCCCCCCACTTTCGAAAGAATATTCAAATTTCGAATAAAAAGTGACAGCCCTAATAGGTTAGCTGAAGAGTTGACAGGAAACAGGATGAGAGAGAGGGGGATAGACACGCAGCAAAGGGCCCCAGGCCAGGAGTCGAACCCGGGTCCACTGCAGCGAGGACAAAGCCTCTGTATATGGAACGCCCGCTCTACCAACTGAGCTAAACGGCGCCCCAACAGTCACTTAAATTATGAAAAGGTGTGACAGCTTTGATTCCAGAGAGAGAGAGAGAGAGAGAGAGAGACACTTTCATAGTCATAGTCATTGTCACTGTCAGAGAGAACATGGTGTGTACTTCATCAGCTCAGCTCAGCTTCCATTGGCTCCCACGTAACTTGAACCCAGGTAAAAAGGAAAATGTGACTTCGGATAACGACAAAGGATGTGTTTACTTTATTAAAAAGGTGCAGGTCTCGCAACATGTCTTGACAGAAAATAATTTACTTGAGACATGATGACTCATTTGACTTTTCTGTGTTCATTTTATGTTCATGTTATAATAAACTGCTTGCAACTGATGGGGAGGCACCAGTTATTGATTGAAATACAGAAATATAAACAGCTTTTTTTTGTTATTCTTTGTTTGGTTACATTTTTAGAAAATATGGTACAAATTAATCTTTTTGTCATACTTTATGAATAGGTAAGATAAATTGGCCGCTAATATTATTACTGGTTATTAGACCAATACATTGTGTTTTTGGTGGAGATGAGTCACCTTAACTATACTAACCTGTAACCAACTTGACCAAGAAAAAGTGACTTGACTTGCTTTTTGAGACTTAGACCGCAAGACTTGAGTCACATGTCAGTCTGGCGGTGTGGATTGTGGATTACCTCTCTAAAGCCACTTTATGGAAAAACAAAATTATTTGTATGAATTGATTATAAGCTAATGAATACAAAATTATGAATATCATATTCCATTCCTGCCAGATAGATCCTCCTCATCCCCCTAAATCCTACACGCTGGACCTTCGATATTTATCCTAAACCATTATTTTTAACGATTGTCAACCACAGAGCTTTCATCGCCTCAAGACAAAGACAGAATCATAGGGCCCTAAAATCACATCCCTCTGCTTCGTATGCCCACATTCCACTCTTACCTATCCCTGTCACGTACACATCCCTGACAAAACAAGGTCATAAATAACCTCAACTGCTAGGCGGTGACACCTATGCCAGTGCCATTTTAAGTGTCTGGGAGTCATGTTATGCAGGCTATTGGAGTGTTAACTAGGGATGTCCCGATCCGATCCTATAGATCAGATCGGGACATCCCTAGTGTTGACCAGTGAAGTAACAACTCCTTTTTCTTTGGAACGGAAGTTGTATCTTATATATTCCCAAAGTCAAACGTGCTCAGAGCCCTCAAGCTATCAGGGACTGTTGGGAGCAATGCTTAGTCTTTGGCAGTCAATGAGAGTAACTTGTGTGTGTATGTGTGTGTATGTGCGGGGGCGTCAGTCTAATTGTGCTTTTGATTTGTGCCGCTCAATGCTCCAACCTGCCTCCGCTGTCTCAACAGAAATTCCAGAGCCTTCGCATTTGCAGCATCAAATATGCAAATTTGTTCAGCGCTCTTTGCACTCTCCTTGAAGTGTCACATTTGGAGCCATCTCCTTCTCCTTCGCCATCTTTGTCCAGGATCCTGTGGCCCACCCATCTAGTTCCTCTGAAAACTCATTCAATTTGTTCACATGGCCTGTGTACAAACACTTGCTTCCCTGTTTGCCTCAGCAGGGGGTACACATCCCTTCTGTCCCTTTGGCTCTGCAGCCTGTAGTCAAAACAAGCTGCTAGTAGAGGAAGAGGGTTCCTTGTTGGAGAATAGTCTGTGCCTTCTGGCTATCAGAGAGAGCACTGACAGATTAGGATACACTGGTTGTCCTTACCCCTCCTCTTCAGTCTTTCTGGAATTTGTTAGCTGCAGGGTGGTATCCGCATCATATGACATCATGTGGAAAAGGTGTCCGAGGAGCTGCAGGTACAGATACACCGCAAGAGGAGGGAGAGCCCTAATTCTGCTCCTACACTCTTGTTCCTCCTCCTTCCTCTTACTCAAACTTTATTTTTCTGATTATTGTATCAGAATGAACCCCACTACTTATTGTGAAAAACTTGTCAGTCCATTTTTTCGTCCCTTATTTCTTTCCCTTTCCCTTTTCTTCTAACCTGCTCTGTACCATCTTAAATAGAGGTCGAACAATAGTGGATTTTTAAAGGCCGATATAATAACGATAGTTTGGAGCAGGAAAAAGCCGACTGCCGATTTGTCACAGCCAGCAGCTGAAGTTTACAAGAAATTGCCAAATGTTAAGATTCATGGCAAACTAAGATGAACAGACTACACACAGACAGCTTTCATTTTAGCATGTTCTTAACAAGCTGTTAATTGTTATCTTAACAAGCACTGTGGTCGTGTAAAACGTGCCGGTGGAAATGTCGCTGTTTATGCTGAAATATGATGCACGTTTATGCTTTCTGAGCAAGTGGTACTTATTGCCTCCGCCAAGGAGGTTATGTTTGTTGACTTTGAACTCGTGAAGGTTTTATTGCACTTACAATAACGCGTGTCGCCGTCTCCACCTGGGTCACTTCTCTCCTCTCTCTGATGCCGCTGCGTCTCTCACACGTCTCTCTCTCTCTCTCTCTCTCTCTCTCTCCCATGCTCTCTGTGTGTGAAGAGCAGCCCCGCCCCCCAGTGATCAGAGAGACAGAGAGCAGGGCAGGGAAGAAGCAGTTTATGGCGCTGTGGAAAAAAACTGCAGCCATCGGCCACTATCGGAGCCAAGTTCCGCAGATTCCGATAGTTTGTGAAACGTCCTATCGGTGCGGATTAATCGGCCAAAACGATTAATCGGTCGACCTCTAATCTTAAACATTCAGTGCTTAATCTGCCTGCAATGGAGACACTCCATGGGTGACATACTGCCAGAGCTGAACATCCTCAACCACTTTCATTTCCCACTTGTCTGCCATTATTTTAGCAGTAAGCCTGTAAGTGGGTCACATAAAGCTTCTAATTTCACAGGTTTGTGATTGTTTGTCACCACAAAGTTTATTCTTTATATTCTCATTTCGTATATTTTTTCACTCACATGCCAATTTTATTGTAGTTGGGCCTATCACATCATACTGTACTGTATCATTATATTATATTATACTATATAATAGGACTAGTTTTGCTCAGAACACTTCTTACTTACGTATAAGTATTAAACTTGAATTCTTCAGCCTCTTGCAATTTCCCATCACAATGCATATATAATAAGTTAATTCACATGCTTTACTTGTTAGGTTACAACAGCCTCTTGCCGCCTAGTTAGCAACATTGTTTCTTTTATAAGGTTTTCTTTTTCTACACAAAAGTCCAATAACGCAAAGGAATTATATGTGGGAAAAAAGGTGCCCCTTATGGGACATAACACTCATGAATTCACTACCATGAGGGGGCCCTGTCCTGTTCCCCGCCCAACCATTTCATAAACTCTTTCCCAGAAATCAATAACTTTGTCTTTGAAGGTAGCTGGTCAACTCCGAGGAAGGTCTTCCACTATTAAAGTCTTGGGCTGCAACTTCTGACTAAGACCACTCAGCTACAGGGGTTTTTGGGGGCAAAGGCTCTCTGTATGATTTTATTGTGTAGTTTCATAAACAAATCATGTGTGTATGTGTTTTTTAGTATAATATTATATTTGCTGTAATTGTTGTGCACATGCCAAATAATAACCTACATCCATTTATTTACAATATTTGACAAATACAGAACTTGAAACTTGAAACATTCTCTTTGTGAACATGAAGCTGCTTTCTGTGTGTATTCTGTTGTTTGGCCACTTGAGGGCACTTTAACTCTTTTTATAACACAATAAACATCACATTGTGTTTCTATAGTGTGATTAAGTGTGCGTTGATGTTCACTTAAAGTGCATGATTAATGTTACGATGAAGGGTTGACCAATATGACTTCTTCAGGGCAGACACCAATTATTGGAAATCAACGAGACTGAAAAACAATATTTGAAACTGATATTCATTTGTAGTAAGAATTAAAATATTTTTGTCAAAATTCTGAACAACTAGTGATGAAATAAACCCCTTCAAGTTCAAGTTACTCAGGTAATGCTCTTCAGTACAATTTTCAGGTACTTGATTTCTTACTACTTCATACTTCCTCCCCTCCATTTTTAGATTAGCAATCACCGCTACCGATAATCGACATGTTTTACAATGTTACAGTTACTGTACCAAACTTGAACTGTAGCATAAACAAACATATTTAAACAGATAATTCTGCCTCTGTCTCTAAAACTGTACAACACATTTCCCTGAGCAGAATTAACATTTCATCCTCAGTTTTATCAATCTTTTGCAGATTGTGCTGTGGAGGTCACAACAGAGTGAAAGTCCAGTTTGAATCGAAATTGATCATATGCACACAAACTACTGTGGTGAAGCTCCCTCATTTAAAACCTGTAAAAATCAATATAAAACAAAGTTATGACATTCTCTTCATTTGAATTCACGTTGGTAAAGTCCACCTTTTTGCTGCTCACTCCGACACACTGCCCCGCTAGCATACGGGCCTGTATGACATTTGAAAAAATCAATAATTTTGTGTGCTTTGTTCTCTTTCAGCACAAACAATGAGGAGGACCTGCTGTCACTGTGAAAAATGTCTCTGTTTACTTAAAGCTCCCCTCAAAGTCGAGTGAGAACAATGAACATTTCATGAGGCTGAAAAGGGATGAAGAGCAGAACAGAAGAGATTTTCCGGATCATTTAATGATAATTTTAAAGAAAGTACAGAAAATTAATAGGAATTTGCACATTTTGGCAATTGAGTCTGTACAGATTTGACACTTGAGGATAGTCAATAACACCTTGCTAGACTGACGGTTATTTTTCATTTACATTATATAAACTTTTTAACATACCACCAGGATGTCAATAATCCATCAACTACAATACACTTTTTTTTCTCAATAAAAAGTTCTGATCTGACCTTGTGATGACAAAGATAACTGATGATGACATTTCATTATCTGGGATGTTGATGCTCAGGATAGTATAAATGTCGAACACCCCTCAAAAAACACTGATTTTTCTTTTTCTGTTTGTATACGTGTTAAACAGGTTTCAAATTAGTCAGCCCGTCGTTATCTGAAAAGCATATAGCTCCCAACTGTGCAAGCAGGTTATCTAAACTATATCTAGTTTCTTATTAAAGAGCGCCCTCTAGTGGCCATCAAACTCTGCACAGGGAGGAGAGTGGAGTGGATGGTTGCGTTAGATAAGCAGTGGACTAGTATTCATACAGGAGGATGATGTTTTCATCCTGTGTTAAACTTAAAGTCAAGAGCGACTTATTTTTAATTTGTAACAAAGTTAATCTACATTACTTACATACTGTACCTTTACCATAAGTTACATAAGTACAGTTACATAAATAACTTACTTATTTTACCACAAAAAAAGATTTCTTTTTCAATCTAACAGCAATGTATGTTTATAGCATGAGAAAACAATTTTCACACTGTGAAAAATGCAAATACAAATTTCCACACGTGACTTTTGTGATTTTTCTTAATGGTATCAAAACATTTAGGGGTGAAAATCAAATCAACCCTGGTCTTTCATCAGAAGGACATACTAATTCTGCTGTGGTGAAATAAAGCGAATGGCTGATACTGTATATGCTCACAGTTACACAGGATGACCCTGTTTGTTGTGCGCTCCTGTCTGGTGGTTGTGGAGGCTGGAGGCGCTCAGTGAGTAGCAGGACTAGCCGAGCAAGGTGACAGCTCTTGGGACGAAGCTGCTGAGGTGACACGAGGTCTCTCTGAGCGAGCGGGAGGAAGGCTTTTTGGAACAGATGGTTACCTGGGCGGGCAGGGCCGCTGGCAACCCTCGCTGCTCTTTCATTAGCTCCTGTGTCATGCACTTTTTTAACTGAAGGCTAAGCTGACAGCTAACAACCACGCTCAGAAGTGTGGGTAACATGCTGGCGTTCGTCCTCAGAATAAAGGAAGGCAGAAACACCTCCGACTGAGCTTTAAGGTGATGAAAAATAAAACCAGGGTTGGTTATGATGTGTGTGTCCGGTCATATCAAATACCTCTTCTTGTTGACGCTTTCCTTTCTGCAGGGGGCATTTTGCTCTGCTTGCTCATTTTGGGGATGTAGAAGTGAATAAATCTATTGAAATCACTGAGGGGTTCAGTCAGAATCTGATAATCATTCCAGTTTTAATGTTTCATGGTTGTAGTCAAGATAAACGAAACACGATTAACCACATACCACACAAATATTTTGATATTTGGTGAACAAGCAAGCTGACCTTTTAACCGCCACGAGATTATTATTTTAATTACTTTATTGGGGTCGACAGGTTATCAGTCTAGCCAAGTATTGGTGCGAATATTCAACATTTTAGTAATTATCAGTGTGACATTTTTTGTGTGTGTTTGCTGATAAAATAAAAACATTTAAAAATGCAGTATGTTGGCTCTGATACAACATCCTTTCTCTGCAATTGGTCACCACTCTGTGGCTTCAGTGTCCACAGCACTATCTGATGTCACGCTTCACTGCTGTTTAGCACTGAATAATCTGAATTTCCTTCCTAAAGTTGTCAAACATATTAAGCAGAGAGAAAGCATTAAGTAGCAGAAAAAGGAAATACCGAAGCAAATTAACTACAAATTGTACATAAGATCAGCACTTGAGTAAATTATAGTAGGTTATATTGCATCGTAGGTTTCTCTCAGTTCTGAGATAAGATTTGTATTTTTCCTGTGAATGTATATCAGTTCCATTACTTTGTTATCGTTCTAAGAAAAAGCAGTCTCAGTCAACCCCTATTATCTACTTATACAAATTATATTTCAGTATTCCAATACATATTATCTGCTTATTCATACCAGGGGTAGACCGATTACCCAAATTATCGGGGCGATATTCAGCATTTTTCTGTCACGTTGCTGATAAAATGAACTAACTTAATTCAACAAAGTGCTACTTTGGCTCTGATGCAGCATCCTCTCACACACTCACTCATCCACAACACTATCTGACTGGTAACATGTCACAATTAATAGCCTATAACACACTGAATAATCTGAATCTGTAAAGTCACTAGTAACTACATTCTTTTAAACAAATGTAGTACAGAGGATGTACAAAGCAGCCCTGAAAAGCCATATCGGTCGATCCACTTCATACAGAACCATATATTACATTTCATGTGTATTTTAGATTAAATTTAATATGTTTCGTTAAGTAATCAAAGTAGGATTAAATTGAAAACTTACATTTACAGATGCTTCCTGCTGACTTTCGATGAATCCTCGAAGATGTCATCGACATCCAGATAAAATGTAAATCCATTCTCCACTGGGCAACAGAAGGCCAACAATATTCAGCTGATGGTCGATCAATTGAACAGTTTATAATCCGTAATTTCAGATACATTTGAAGATAAATGTCCACCTTAGGGAAAACTTCCTCAGTCGTGATTTCCTCGGTGGGGAACCTCTACCTTCCGTCCCCGTTGAGTCGACCGTTAACCGTTAACGTTCCTGAGCGTCCATCTTTGCGGCGGTTAACTGAAGATAGTTTGCAGGTTGTGCGGGACCTGAGAGAAACTTGTGTGCAGCCCCTCTCTGTCGTTTTCAAACTTCTTCATTTTACTTTCTTTTTTACGCTTTGCTGCACCCGAAAACACACCGATAAACTGCTACCTGCTTTTGTTTTTCAAGCTAGCTAACGTACGAACACGATGACCTCTGAACCCTCTGAACCGGAAACACTTTTTCCCGCACTTGGAGTGAACTTTGTGTATTTTTTTTATATATTTATATTAAATAGATAACTACAAGTTGTGTAGTTCGAATAAAAATCTAGGTCGTAATATTATTAATATATTATTAATATTTTAGCAAAATTATAAAAAGAAAAAAAAAATATGTTAAAATGTATTTAATGTAGGTTTCTCAGTATCCCATTCCTGTCTGCGCCCCCTAGTGGCCAGTCGGACCAAGGCAGCTACCCACAACACATAAGTGTTTATTTTGATGGCCTGATAATAATAATAATAAATTGTTATTATAAGCAAAATATTGGTGGTTTGACAGATTACCCCTCCTTTCAGATTTTTAAGATACAGACAATAAAACATATTTGAGTTCTATTGAAATCTTAAAACTCAAAAATCAAAACTTTCACTTTTTGTTTTTCATTCCTCAGATTTTTGTTTGTGTTTATTTTCTTTTTGTGTATCCTTCCTTTCCTTACGTGTTGTACAGTTCAATATATGTACTTTATCTGTATTGTCTTTATGTGTTTATATTGTGGTGTTCTGCAGTCTATGATGGAAAAAATGTGCAGAACATCTTTTAGTATTCATTGTTAGGGAAGCGTATTGCATTCACTTGAATTATAATTTTTTTGGTTAGCTTTTCTGAGTAATTATTTCTGTTTTTCTGAGTAATTAATTTTTTGGTGTGTTTTTCGGAGTAATTTGTTTTTTGGGGTTTTTTTGAGTAATTTTTTGTTCATTGTATAACATGTACATTAGAATTGTTTAAATAAAGTTGTTTAACAAAAATATTAAATAAGTAAATAAGATCCAGGCCTGATTCTATCACTGAACACATTAAAGTATTGACGAAAGTACAGAATTTAGTAGTAGAAACATCAGAAGATCACTGAAGTCGGTAGGATTCATCTGCTGGCCACCACGGATGTCTGAACCAAATTTCACAGATGAGATATTTCAGTCCAACAGACCGACATTACACCACCATGACTGAAAATACTAAACATCAGTGGACTCGCATCAGGGTTGACTCAAGATGTTCTGGAGCCTTAAGTACAATTTCGTGAGACAGATGTTGTCTTCCCGTCTTCCACGTGTGAGCCGTGTGCCGTGCTCATTAGTATTTCCTTCGCATCCTCTCAGCAGTTGGTCACTGCACTGAAGAACCTCTGAGACTGGAAGTTGTTGAGGGAGGGGTGGATGGAGGAAAAACACACTGCAGCATCCTCAAGGTCATGTTACACCGACTACATCGACGGATTTTCTGGGTTTATAACAAAACTTTCAAGCTGTGCGTCAGTGATTTCCTCCATATAAGAGTTACTTTAATGCTTTACTGCTTCAGGAGGACAACAGCAACATTTTTATTCTGGCGTCTCTTTGACCTTAATGAGACATTTAGGCTGCTCTTCACTGTGACTGTGAATTTCAATTCAGGCGAAGAAAATGTCCATAAAATTCTGTCTGATACAAAACCATTTATTTATACACACGAGGTGCAAGTGTGATGTAGGTGAAACTTGAAGGAGTTCAGCTTCAAAGGATAAGGTTAGCCATCCTCTCTGTTTTTCCTCCTGACAACAAATTCTTTGAAAAGAGCAAAACCAACAATAAACAAACCAACTGATAAAATCAAGTGTGTTCACATTCTGATGTATCTTCTTCCTCTGTGCCATAGAGCTCCATTTTGTCCTTATCATTACTGTGATACATAGATAAATTGATTACTTTTGACTCAATTCAACGCACACTGTCCTGCTGCCACAAACACTCAGTAGAGCACCAAATGTGTCCGCCACAGAAAATAGTCCCTAACAAATGCACCTTTTCCCTCCTGTTTGTTTGATAAAAACTGCAGACGGCAGCTTTTAGTGACACTTTTTATTACTGAACCTTCTTCAACAAGAAAGAAACGTTAAAAGATTTACATCAAGTAGGAACCCATGGGATGGAGCTGGGAAGGTAGGGAGGTATTTAGAGACGGACCAACACATGGTTGATTTTGGTTCTGGAGATTTAAAGACAACTGCTGTGTCTCAGTTCAGGGTCTGCATCCTTCAGAGGAGCATTCGAGGGGCAATTACGCCACAACGCTGTGCGAAGGCTGTCCCAATCCGAAGGCTCCTCCAGATGCTCCTTCTTCTCCCTGTTTTTGGAGGATGCACCACTACGATCCTTCGTGGCCTCACATATCCCAAGATTCTTTGCACACCCGAGAAAGAAGAAAGAATGAGAGAAAATGGCGACATAGCGTGACATAGATCGTCACTTTCGCGGGCCTGGGCGGCAGAAATCGCGACGTAAGGGTAAAACATCTGGTGACACAACCAGGAAATGCTCCAGAGGCTAGACCGTCACATTTAACAACAGCTGACGAGGTTAACAAGGTCTCTCTGAAGGACTCGCCTTAGAAGACCACAAAGGCCGAGTCCTTCAGAGGACGCAGACCCTGAACTGAGACACAGCAAATAAGACAAAGTAGACAAATCGTATTCATTGTTTGTCTACTGAATTTACTAAATGTATCATGATAAATTTGATTTTTGTTGCTGTGCCTGAGCTGAATGATTACTTCAATCAATACTGATTTGTAGGTAAGTTTTACTGATTTCAATTCAAAATGTTGACCGACTGTAAAACTAAAGAGCAATCAGCAAATGTTATGTGTACACTGTAGCTGTAACATATAATTACAGGTATATCCCGTAATAATCTCACACCATGTCTGTCAGGACTTTGAAGCCAAACAAATTATCACTTCCTGGAGAAAGATTATTGATTGGTGAGTTTTGTTCCCAGGTCGTCAGTTACCGGCTTTTGGGTTGATGTACGCCACAAGCCGCCAACCCAAACCAACCTCAGCATCTGAGTATCAACTATCTTTCTCCAGGAAAGTCACATGTTCTTGCTTTAACTGGTAAACAAATGAAACCATCATTAAACATTGTAAGGTCAGATTAATCAAAATCCATAAATGTGTCTGATGATTTATTATTCTTTGAAAACAGAGCGCTTCTTACTGGTCCACTTAAGATCTTTTGCAGAAGTTTTCAGTCAGTCTCTGTTGTGTTTGTCGCTCATGTGGCGACGGCTCAGACCGAGTGTGAGGCTGACACTTATCTCCATGACAACAGAAGACGTGCCTGTACCCAGAGGTCAAAATCAGTAATGGATATGAAAATAACAAACAAGTAATTAACAGTAACACGTTCATCTATGAATATTTATTAGGTGACTTGATAAGGAATACAGTGATCAAGGTGGTGAAAATTAAAATTAGGGGGTTTTTTTGCAGGTTCAGATTCTGAGTCTTTACACTTAACGTCTGGGAAATGATCACTGCTGCAGAGTGAAACACCATTTTACAATACTGCCCTTAAATAAGTCCCATCTGTATTCCAGCACCGCTTTACTCTACTTCACCTCGAACGTGTGCACGAGTGTACAAATGTCTGGTTCGTACGTCAGTAGCAGTGTACAGAGGTTGTAATGATCACAGCATGCACAGAAAGATAAGCCCCGTCAGTCGTAGCTCCGGGTTGGTGTCACGGACCCTTCAGCAGCAGTACGTAGCCCTTAACAGTGAGGTAATAACGGTAAACAAAGGCTTTGATTGAAAAAAAGCCGTTTCACATGAAATATTAAACATTAGAAAAATGAACAAGCAATGAGCAGTTTTTGCTTCAGAGGTGACGTCATGTGGGGACATTAAACCAGAACACCGACAAATTACAAACTTTCCACGACTGAATTAACTCGGCTTAATATCTTTTACATAACAACGATGGCTTTCATACTTTTGTGTTAGATTTTTTGCAATCAGGTGTAACCAGAGCTCTTAAAGGTGATTTAGCACTTGTTCATATCAAGCTAGTAACATGAAACTACAAAACACTTTGATTTGATCACTGTGTTGTCAATTTTTTTTTTTTTTTGCCTCCAGTAACTATAACAGCATTATTACAGAAAGAGAACGAGGTGTGAACATCTGCAGCCTCTCGGTCATTGAAGGTGCTTCATACACATTTTACAACAATTACAACAAAAAGAAAATGTTCTCACTGCAGCGAGGAAAACCAAAAGTCGTCGATTTGATTGTTTTTATAAAGGTGACGTGTTTAACTTTGCTAGCAGCAATATTACAATAAGCACTGACAGGCGTGTGTTGTATATTCAGAGTGATTACATACTGTTTGTGGTTACAGTGAACTGCATGAGTCACATTAACAGTTTTCACAAAGGGGTCACTTAGAAAAAAGGAAGTGGGGGAAGGACAATGAGGACGAAAATGAAAAATAACAAGATTTTCCCCAAAAAAACCAAAGCTGCAGCCGTCCTCTGTCCTCAGCTCCACAGAGAGGAGTCCAGTCTGATCCAAACACCAGCGTCTGACGCCTCCAATGTTCCAGCACAGGCCCAACATTACACAGGTATGACGGCCCACCTGCAGGTGATAAAACAGTGGATAGAGCTTTGATTCATGAAAGACTTTTAAATCCACTTGAACAAGAAACGCGAGCAAACACGCTGCTGTATTTCTCCCAGAGAAGGTCGGCAGGTCACGGTTAAGTCCCAGAGTGCGTGTCGGGAGGTCGCTGCTGCAACGTCTCGTCCACGGTGACCACCACCTCCTCCGGCCTGCTGGGGCTCAGGCAGTTGGTGTGGTTCAGGGATATGTAGCTCATGTCCACCGGCCGAGGCCTCTCGCTCAGCTCGCTCATCTCGTTCATGTTGTTGGTGATGCAGTTAACCTCGGTCTTGTTGCGGTTGTTAAGTCGACGGGAGCTGTACACCCACTCTGCAGGGAGACAAAGTGATAACAGTGCTGTTACTCTGGAGGTCAGTGCTGATGGAGACGTTAAAGTGAAGCTCTCGCCAAAATGCAACTTAGGCTTTTTTTGTGAATGTACACGAGTCAAACCTTCATGTAAAAGCATAAGTACGACGAAAGAGGCACTTTTAAAATGTACCGTATTTTCGTTTTCGGGTCAAACTCATTTTCAATGGGAGTGCTACGGGCACTTTTACGATAGCATCAGAATCTCTATTTTTAAAACACTAAGAAGTCTCGACACAACATGAAACTTTGCTCGTAGTATCACCAGGGTCTCTACACATGAACACGAGCATTGAGAACATTGTTTGTGTACACAGACTTTACTAAAAAGAAGGTTTTTCTAACAACTCACGTTAGCAGATGTTTTCTCCACTAATTGCCGTCCTGCCAGTGGAGAAGTGTCGATCTCAGAATGTGACGTAACCTGGAGGACAGTTAAGGTGGAACGCTCCTAAAGCTTAGTTCTATATAAATGCAGGATAATTAGTTGTTTCGTTTTTAGCGGAAAACAATTTTGACCTTGAAGCTGAAAAAGGAGCCTCATATAAGAAACAATACTAAAGTCAAAAGCCGGAAAAAACACGTGAGATATCGCGTGGATAGTTGTTGCTGGAAGACAGTAGTTCATGTTGTGTCGAGCCTTCTTAGTGTTTTAAAAATAGAGATTTTGATGCTATCGTAAAAGTGCCCGTAGCACTCCCATTGTAAATGAGTTTGACCTGAAAACGAGAATACGTTAAATCTTAAAAGTGCCTCTTTCATTGTAATTATGCTTTTACACAAAGTTTTGACTCGGGTACATCCACAAAAAAGCCTTGGTTGTATTTTGGCGAGTTTCACTTTAATAAAGGCATTTCTTTCTTTGGTTCTTTCTCTTCAAAGGTTGATCAGTCGTGCTTAGTTTAGTTTACCTGTACCTGTCCTGAACCTTGTACCATATGACATGTGTACAAAATGTTACACAGCAACTTTATTGTGCATGTTTATAACCTGACTTTCATATCAGGAGGTGGAGGGGACGGTGGTGGAGTTACAGGCAACAAGACTGCCAAGCCAGTGACCGCAGTTCAAGTCTGTGTTTCAGCATTTATAAGCGTGGAACCGCTGGATGTTTCTAAGGAAATCTCCAGCTGTGTATGTGGTGACCAACACTGTTATTTTAAGCCAAAACATGATGTTTTCCAAACTTAAACAAGTGGAATCTGTGCCCAGTGCATGATGGTGGTGATTGGGTTGTGTTCACTCATTTATCCCTTCTTATCATCTTCTGCACCTCTTAAAGTCTCTCCATCGCCTCCAATTCATAGCAGCACGGCTCTCAACTGCTTTTAAAAATTGTGATCATTTCACTCCTTTTTAGTGTCTTTATATTGTCTTCAGGTGCCTTTGGGAATAGTTTTTAAAACTTTAAATCACTGTCTGGATTCCCTGATATCTCTGGAGCTGTTCTTTTCCACTTTTGGATAAATGCACGACCGAAGATCCTCAACAAAGCTCCCACAGCTGATTCAAAGTCAAGCGAAAAAAGCTAAAGGTGAATAATAAATTAAATTATATGCTTTATTTTAATTGTACTTATTTTCATCACCATGTTTTATTCATTCTGTTGTCCTTACAATTTTACAATCTTTACAATTCTTACTTTCACTGTTTTGCTTTGCTTTACGTAAATGTTCTTAAAACAGTTGCATAAATAAAGACATTATTTATTTTCCTCTTTTCCTGTTTCCTTCCTTTTCTAAAAGTATTTCACTTTCTTTCTACTCTAACTTTCTCTCGCTCTTCCTTCCTTTTCCCTTTTTTTTAAAAAATAAAATCTATTTATTTCTCAGGAATCACAATTATTGTCTTTATTTTGTCAGTTCAACAGTTCGAAACCTTGACAGGAAGCTATTACTGGTTAATATTTGGCAATTTTCACTTGCAGTGCTTCTCAAATGATGAATCTTTTACTAAAATAATTCAGTCTGAAATAGTTGCTGATGAGTTTTCTGTCTGTCGATGGATCAGTAAATTGCCTGACTTAGTTTTAGATTAAGTTTTAGCTTGTTGCCACTTTTCGTCTGCAGTCCCTGGGCAGGTAAACACAAACGCTGCAAAATATTGTTCTTCTTTCTGTCTTATTGGTCTAATAACCTGAAAATCCCCAGAACTCAAATGCAAAGAGTGTTTTTACCTCGTCTCTTGACAAACTTTTACTGCTAAAAAGACTTTTTATGGGCGGAGCGGCATCACAGAGGAACTGAGTGCTGGAACATTCACGTTCACGTTGGCAATAAACAAACAAGCTGAATGTTTAGAACGTGCAAAGAACAAGGCAGCAAACTTCATCTGACAGAAAGTTATGATGGGTTCAGCCTCTGTAATTCCATTAGAGGCAAAGCACCATAAAATTGTTTCTGGGTGAGGTCTCTGCCGCGCCGCAGCCCCGTCATGTGTGGTGGAGCCTGTTTGAATTGGGACACATCAATCATTGTTCTGTCAGATGAGGAGCTGAGATTGAGGCCGACAGTCGACAGTGTGAAGAACAGACGGATGGCAGAACGAGCGGGGTTCCTCAGACCCACACAGCTGATACCTGACCACCATTTGGACCCGGGGATCCCGCATTTGTCTCCTCACTCACATGGTTTCAGGTCTCTGAACATCAGACACTTTCTTTTCCTGCATTCTGGTGATTGTGCACAAATCTGTGCTTTTACAGTAGGAATGTCTTTATTCACGTTAAGGAAAACACAACGCCAGGTGAATTCATCGCAGGAAGTCTCTCAGGCAAGCAGCCCGTCAAAATAAATGTCCTCTGCTTCATTCATGTTTTGACTTGGGGGTGATAGACAATGCACATTCTCAAGTTCAACATGATGCAGCCTGACAATCAGTTTGCAAACTACAGTTTTTGCATTCTAAAATATTCTATATCTTAATTCACAGTTAATTATGCCTTAAACTGAACATCAGTCCAACAAATGATAGTAAAGCAAGTTATTTTGTCGATACAGATGCAAATAGATCAAAATAAAATCCTCAGGTGTGCATACAGAAATCTAAACTTATTTAATGTAGAATTATAATCAACTCTTCGTGATGATTACCGCCACCACAACTGCTATTACCATAATAATGATGCTGATAATACCTGCATAATGTGATTTTAATCAGTCGGTTTGATTTGTTGCAACCTGGATCTTATTTTCACAGATTTTGCAATTGTCTCAATCGGTAATGATACTGTAAACATCAAATGAACCGCTGGGATTGCAATTGTTGCATATTGACAATCAATAGTTGAAGCAGATTATAAAAAAACTATTTTAAAGGACGTAAAATTGAAAGTAAGCAGACCTGAAATACTGGTAATGATTCCTCGTTGCACAGGAAAACTTTGTGCTCATGTTCCCAGATTTCAGCAATAAATTTAATGACTGGGGTTTTTATTTCTGACAGAAATGAGAACTGAAACTATAATTTAATTTATCCTTTAACATCAGTTTGTAAATCTGAAATCTCCTCTGTGTGTCAAAAATCTAATCCATGGGTATTAATGTGAGATTTCATATGTGACGAATAAAGTTTCATGTGATTTCAGGTGCGATGTTGTATTTCCACACATGACAATCCTAATCTACAAGTCAAACAAATGAGTCAACATGCAAAAAATAGACAATCACATGAGAAAATATTGAATTAAAGGAAAAGGTAAAGCATCTATTTGTCCCAGACCACATTTCCTGTACATTATCTGTGGACGTGTCTACAACAGGCTGTTCTGCCGTCTGGACGTCGCACCGTGTCAGAAGAGGGAAGCTTCTCGCTCTGAGCAGTGACTTGACAGCGACCTCCCTCTGCTGAGAAGCCGCCACATTTACACCTCAGCCAAAAGCCCGGGAGAGCACACACTGTGTCAGCTGTGTGTTTGCGTAAACGTGTATGTGTGAGTTGTCATATAAAGGTGAGAAGGTCAGGTGAGGCGCAGGTAGGCCGACAGATAAGCTCTCACTGCTGAGCAGCTCTAAGGGGGTCGGCGTGTCTCTTTGGCAAAGCGAAGTGCTGCAGACTGCGACCCATGTGAAATTTGTTTCTTTACCTGGTTCACTGGCTTCACCTCCGTCACCCTCGGCAACGATCGACCTGCCTCCACCTACATGTGATCAGCAAGAGAACAGGCGTGTTAGTGACTCTGCACACAGACTCCTTCTGTGTCTTCTGATGTGATGAAGGCGGAAACAGAAGTCATACGAATGAGAGGGCAGGTGTGATGATGTGACTGACAAGAGAGAAAGCAAATAGTACTCAGTGATACAGAAACACCGAGCAGAGCAGAGCAGAGCAGAGCAGGCACAAAGCTTTCTCAGGCTCTGTGCACCGTCTTAACGACACCAGTGACAATTCAAACCCGGCTGCAGTGTGCGCAGGTTTGATTCCAGCAGCTCACATCACATGAAAACCACTATCATTGCATCATGTTTGAGGTGCACCCGAAAATAAATCCCCTGTTTTTGTTACATAGTCCGGAATCTTTATAGTTGCCATAACAATAACAATTTGTTAATCTGACTGTCAGAGCATCCCCCTAAATTTGATATTTCTTGATAAACCCCCAGAAATTCTATAAAATCCCCCAAATTTTGTGTCATGATGACACATTTTTTTGGGTGAAAGCCAAACCACTAAATTTCGTATAATAACTGAAACATTTGTTGTAATAATCACAAGTTTTATTGTTGCACTCCAGTTAAAGAAATGTCCGCAATCTGTTTTTATCCCAAATTTGCAAATTTGTTAAAAGTTCCCAAATGTTTTTGATGATAAAATCCCCAAATTCAATTTAAAAGTGCCCCCAAAACCAAACATTTGTGATGCAGTGATGTCCCACAGACTCGTGATTGCAACCTCAAAATACGTTGTGTACCCAAATTCCTGAAATCTCAAACATTATAACAAAACTATATATTTGTGCGTCCACTCAGCATCAATTTTCTGACCAGGTCACAAAAGAAAATGCCACAAAAGATTCACTAAATATGTGACGTATTTGGTTTGCAAACTGTAGTGAGATCATTCCCCAAATTATATCATGATACCAAAATTAGTTGTTCAACCCCAAAATCCTCAAATCCGGTATAAAGTCCCACGGAATAGTTCTCATTGTCATATCTCCAATTGTTCTACCAAAAATGTAAAAATTTGTTCTGAACATTTTACAATTTTGTCATAACGTCAACAATTTTGTTGCCGTTATTCCAAAATGTAATTTAGTGTCGTAAAATCCTGGAACATCCAAAATACAAAAATGCCCGAAAAATTACCAAAGTCCAAATTTTGTGTATGTCACCAATTTTTTGCCAGAACACAAAAAAAAAATGTTGAGACGCCTCTAAATCATACAGCGTGGTATCTGATGTCATAATTCTAAAATCTTAATTCAACGTATTGGTCATTAATCTGTTGTAGAGTGAAGAAACCTGTAAACTGTCTAAAAATGTTGATCATTGTCTCTAAATTTGTTTGTTACAAGAGTTTTTTTGTGGTGCCCCGAATCAAAACACATATTATAAGTAACCACAAACATGTCGCTGTTACAACGTTTGTTGTGCGCAAATCATTAACCACAAACATTAACTCTGGTGTCATGAGTCTAAAATGTTGGTAATTCTAAAGATTGTGAATATTTCTTCTCCGAGACACCTGGAAATGTGCGGGTTTGGTTACAAATTCAAGGACTGTGTCTTTAAAAACTTGGGGGAGTACATTTCCATTAATTAAGGGGCCCCTGGTGGTTGTGGCCCCTCTGAGGCTGCACAGTTAACGTGCCCCTGTCCTGATCATTGACACATTAATGAGTGAAATTTACATTTTTTCTCTAAATCAGATGATATGATGAGCTGAGGACCAGGTCAGGTCAGCAGTCTGAGAGGACACGGGGCCTAAAAATAGACTCATTGTTTCATTCATTATGTATCGCTCACAGGACTCTTCTGAAATAGAGAAACAGCCGAACTCCTCTCCATGTCTCACACGGACACTTGCTGATAATGTAGCCTGTCAGGACGTCTGCCTCGCAAGGTCATCGTCTGATCCGAGGCTGCACGGAGCTCCAGAACATCTGCAGGAGAATTACTTCTGATTTTGTTTGGTAGAGCTGATAAAATGTCATCCTACATGTTCTATTAATTAATAATACGTCTGCTGCTATTTCAAGGAATCCCCAGATCACTTCATTCATCTATTAGTGATGATGTTTGTGTTTTTCTTTGTGTGTGTGTGTGTGTTTCAGGCAGATTGTTCTGTTTTAATGGGCTCCAGGACGGGTTCTTGTGTGGCATCCAGGGGGCCAAATGCAAAACTGGGAAAATATAAATTTCACTTACGTTTTACTTCAAGTTCCTGCAATGTAAAAAGTGTCTGAATGATCTTAAAATGAATCACTGCTTATATCTTTAAACCACCATATATTTCCTTTTGGTGATCCCAGTGGGAATGTATGCACACACACACACACACACACACACACACACACACACACACACACACACACACACACACACACACAGAGACTTGAGGTCACATACCGACAAAGTCATTAACCACATCCTTGACCAGGTGTCCAACTATCGCGTACGCCACCGCCACCACCACCAGCGCCGCCATCACCAGGTACAGAACCGCTTTGGGCAGCGGGATGGAGTCTCGTGCCGGGGTCCGGTAGTCCGTGTACAGCAGGTCGCTCTCCGAGTACGAGTACTGGAAGACGTGCTCCATGCCCGAGGTATGGTTGGAGTTGAGAGGCGGGTTACTCGCGCTCATGGCGCTGTCCGGCTGCAGAGCCGTCACCATGGTGGTCGTCACGTCCTCCGCTTTGTTCATGTTCACCAAGCCGCTAGTTTTATTCATCAGAGGCAAAATCTGAGAGAGGAAGTAGCTCCAGTCCTTAATGGCACTCGTGTTGCATAAAAACATTGTTCCGACCATGTAATCACCACAGAAAGGGCTTCGGGATCACAAAGGCGCAAAAAAACAAAAAAACAAACCGAACAAAAAATCCGCTGAAGACGCGCCGGACTCTCCAAAACTTATCGCCCCTAAAAGTGACAGATTGAGGTTTTTATAATCCAACAGGTTCACTCAGATGCCCAAAGTCTCCGCCTGACAGGAGCCAACAGCGCGTCTGAAAACTTACCCAGCTCTCACTGACGAAACGCACAACGCGTCACTCATTGACGAGCTTTTACGCACGAATGAAGAAGGACTTTTACGCGTCGATTATTTTTGGTGTACGTCCAAAAGTGAAATCAAAACGACACAGCTGCAGAGTACAACAGCCTAAACCGTCCTGGTAGATGTGTCCTCCCGACATTACAGGCGCGTAAATGTTGGATGAAGGAACCAAGAATCGGTGACTGTGCCGTGGTGATGATGATGATGATGACGAGGAGGAGGATGGTGATGATGATTAGAGACGGAAAACACGATCCGGACGGTCCTGTGAGCCTGCAGGAGCCTCGACGTCTCCCCCGCTGCTCTCACAGCCGTCCGGAGCTGAGATGTGGCAATGAGGGAGAGCGGAGCACTTGTTCGCCCTCCCGTCGACTTCACATGGACCGATGTTCTTCAGACTCTGCAGCCGGAGGTGAGTTCATGTCTTTTCTTCCACTGGCTGATGTTTCTGACCTCGCTGGGTTGATTTTGTGCTCAGAGAAGGGAGAAATCCAACGATGACTGTTGATGTAGAAATGAGACCAGGTGGAGTGAGAGGAGAGAGATGGCGCTCTGTTCTCTCAACTGAAACTAGATACAGTGTCGATACTGACACAAAGGTTCAGACCAAACTTAGTAAAACAGATTAAACCCTCATCACGAAGGCAAATCAATAGAAAATAATAACACAATGTCATTAATTTAACCAAATCAATAAAGCAGAGGAGGAATGCAGCTCAATAATTGGAATAAAGTAGTTGGAGAGGTTATAATTCAGCCCTTTCCTGCAGTCACATGATTGATTATGTGAAAGTATACTGATAAAATATTAGTTTTTAAAAATATATATATATGTTGCTGTATCGAAACAAACAGTAAGATAATAAATTCAACCAGTTTCCTAAAAGAAAAACAAGAAAATACGGCAACCAAAAAGGAAACAACAGCTGCTGATGTTTCTGACCGTCAGGTTGAGATGAACTTTGTGAAATCAGTTAAAGTTTCATGTAGTCCACGCTGAGTTGGTTAGATTCATGCAGATGTCTTGGAACACTTGGATAGCACAAAACATCATGCGTTAGCTTCGAGAAAATTTGGCGGCTCATCATCAAAAAGTCTCAAAAGTTTAAATTACAGGCCGAGTTACTGAACACCAGAAGCAAACATGAACGTCTGAGCAAAATGTCTTGACGGTCTCTCCAATACGTCGGAAGACATTTCACTCAAAACCACGAATGTCAACCGCCTGGTTGCGCTCAACAAAAGGCTCAGGGGAGCATCACTGTCAGCAGGATACACTGTCAGGGAGCATGAATGTCTGGACCACATTGTTTGTGATGTGGAGATATTTCAGTGAAGGAGGAAAAAACTTTGGCCTGCAGGTGGCGCTAAAGAGGAGTCAGGATCTCACCAAACTCATTAGGAGTCATCCTCTGGAGACGATGATTGTCTCAGATTTCAGAATTTTTCATGTCAATCCATTCAGGAGTCTTTGCAATGTTTCCGTCTCAGCCAAAGAGGCGGACTGATCGTCATCCTGAGGTCACCGCTGCTGGCACGGCCTGGATACGTATATGTACGTAATCACCTGCTGCACGCATAATTAATTAATTACTTGTCTTGTCATATGTTGTGTATTCAAACAGTGGATCAGACAGTATAGGCGTCATTCACGTCTAATGTTGTTGTCAGGTGAGGTCTCCAAGTGATGCTTCTTAATCTCACAACAGGAGAACAACGTTGTCGTTTGCCAACCGAGAAGAAAAAGAGGACGCCGTGTTCAGTGAAACATTAGAAAACCATCTGAACCGACTTCTGTCTGCTGCCACGCAGCTCTGTGATTCTCCCTGTTACCTCTGTGGATCTGAACACTGTGTCTTTCTCCTTTCCTTCTCTGGGAAGATGAACTAGACTCAATTAAGATCACATCAGCCGTTCAAAGATCGGCTCAGAGGAAATGTATTGGACTTACTGACCCTTAAATCAATCACGGCATCCAGTGAGTCACTCTGGACGCCACCGTGGCCTTCAGAGGGTTTAGTCGTCACAGCTGGGGAGAAAATATTCTCAAGATTTTCAGCTTCGTCGGTCGACAGTCTCAAGATGGAGGTCGTCTCATTGTGGCTGTGCTTTTCCACACAAAGCTGCAATACAGAGTGAACCATGTCAAGCATTAACACATCTATGAATTATGTTGATGTTCACAACGATCAGACTACGTGAATTTAATGTATCCGTCACCGCGTGAGATCAGGTGATCATGGCGCCTGCTGAGACATGTTCAACCCCCGACTGATCGCAGCTCAGGATCTTTCACGACTGAAGGTAATCAGGGAGGAGCCGGCAGAGACAAACCAAAAAAGTACTTATTAAAAAATACAAAATCTGCTATGAACCATCGTCAATAAGCAGAAGAAGCTGCTCATACTTTGACTTCTTTGTCCTTTACACAGTAAGACAGACTCAGAGTGTTCAGTTACAGGATGTTTGCTGCTGAAGTTATTTTAGTCTGATAATCCATCTGGGACTGTGACTCTGGTTTATGGAGAAATATATAAGTATATTTATAACAAAGTCCCCTGAAGAGTTTGCTAATTTGTCCCGGGGGCTTTGTGTACTTCTGGCTGCTGTGTGCTCAGATATTTTATTTATTTATAGAAGAGAGATGAGCTTCTGTGTATATTTTTATTCATGAAACAGAATATATCATTTTAGGGCATTTACAAAGGTGCTCATGGTAAATTTTAGGGACAGTCCAGGATAAGGTTGTAGTCGATCATCCCTCCAGTTAATCACTGTAACCAAGGCTGTCGTCAAGGCGACTGTGAGACAAGTGGAGCAGGTTCAGGATGGAGACAGTCAGTACAGTCTTACTCTAAAGTATCTCCCCGCACATTTGCATCAAACCACATGCCTAGAATTATTTTTCATAACGTAGCAAACAAAACAGTGAAGAAAATATTAAATAACATCCTCTTGTTCCTCTCGAGACAACGACCGCACGAGTCGTCGAGCTCAAGCTTCCTCATTCATTCAGTTGAATTAATTATCATGTATAAATGGAAAAAATGTGTTCTTTCATTCACTTTTAATTTAGAGGCGAGAAGTAATTTGATTACCTGATAACCGGACTGAACCGCTACTCCATTCAGTCTGACAATGGAGCCGCCGCATACATCCAAACTCTCATATCCGATATAGAAACACTGTGAATGTAATGAATCAATACTTTACATCAGAGTCCTTGATTGTGATTTGACGAGCCTGATTATGAAACAACAGATGTTTTCCGTTCTTCGCACAAAATATATCATCATAGATATCGATACAATATGTGTTTTTATATCATTTATAATTAGCTAATGTCATTTTCACTTGACACAGAAGATGTGAAAGCAACGGTTCTGATGTGTAGTGAATATTTTGATTTAAACACAGAATGTAATTTCTGCCACTTTGGGGTTTTTGCCGAGCAGCTCTGGCGGAGAGTTTGATGCAGATCCAGACCTCCTGGAGGAATAAACACCCAGAATCTCATCAGATTCTGCTCCGACCCGGAGCTGTTAACTGACGGGATGAGAGCTCAGAGACGACTTTATAACATTTCAGATTAAAAAGTGGGTTTATCTTCACTCCTGTTTATCAGCCTGACTGCAGCAGTGATGGAGGTGACCTCCACTGGTTCTGTTCTGTAATGTTGACTGCTGAGTGGAGCTGGAAGGTAACGTGACAGAGAGGAGAGAGAGAACCAGAACCAGAACCAGAACCAGAGTCTCTGCTGAGTGCTGAGATTGAGCTTGTCGCATTACCTGTAAAGTTGCTAGTTTACAGCTAATGTACAGTGAAGTAATCTGGCTAGTGAATGAACACGGCCCAAACATGTTTAAATAGATATATTTGTGCCTTCACTCTGAACACTTCTGTACTGACACAGCGATGTTTCCACTCTGACGAGTTAATGTTTCTCCAACCCGGTAAACAAAACCACAAAATGCAACATTGGACTCGTTTTATTTTATTTAAATCACCGATAGAATCTTTAACATGAGTCCGAGTTTAAGAACTTTCCTGTGAATTTGATGGTGGGGTATAAATTATGAATTTGTGTAAGAGAGAGTTGAGTAAATCACGGGTAAAAATTACTAAATGGAGAGAAGAAAATAGCTACGGTGAGCAGACAAATCAATTTCAAAGAATTATTCCCAGTTTGAGGGAACGATTTATCAGAAATGTCTCCCTCCGACGCCGACCAGGCTCTGTGTGATGAAGAGAGACACGAGGGAGACTGGAGGAGAGAAACGAGGGGTGAGGGGGGGAGGGTGTGGAAAGAGAAATTGGAAAAGAGCATCCTCTCTGTGTTAATCAGCCGGGATTGTGACGGCAGCGGAGGACACGCGGCCGTGATCGAGTCCTGCTGAATAACAAAGAATCTCTGTCTGTGCAGCTCGGGCTTATCTGGCTGCCTGATGAAAATTACCCCTCATACTGGACTCATATACTTTAATCAGATATGACCCAAGCCAGACAAATGCTCAATTCCACCTCTTCGCTCATCCATTCTCTGTCCCCTCCCTCCCTCCCTCCCTCCTCCATCCTGCAGGCTGAATTAAGCTCTCTTGTGTCACTCGGCGGCCCTCATCCTCACAGCCGGCCGCCATGAAAAAAGTTATTTTCTCGCACTAAAAGCACCAAGGTCACCCTCTCCCTCTCGTGTCAGGTCCTGATCCTCAGAAAACCCTGAGGTGAGTCGGGTCTCAGGAAGTGGATTCACTTTCAGTAACACACTCTCCGTGATCATTATCCTCAAACCTTTGGCCCCTTTCCCTGACATTTCCTCTGAAAATGAACTTCTCCGGCCTCAGTAGATCTGCCGTTTTTATTCATTTTTCTTCTTGAATTTAATGTTCCAACACACGTGCGGCTCTGGTTGCTTTTCATTTACACCTGGACTGTGTGAATAAAAACAGGCGTGGCCTCGTGAAGCAGACTGTTCATCCATCCATCTGTGAGACCATCGCAGGTAATTAATTGCAGCGACCTGTGTTCATCTTAATTATAGCGAGAGTGTGTGCACGTCGCCTGAGGCTGCTCGTAAGAGATAGATCGGGTCACAAAAGGATCAAAATTTGGTGAAATCTGAGGACAGAAAACAGATGAAACAACTGAGGACGGAAAGCGGCGGTCGACTCGTGAAACTGTTTGGTTAAGTTTAGGAAAAGAAATCAACATTGACCTCAGGTGGGAGTCAGAAACGCAAAAAAAAAACGGGACACAGTGTTGTCGAGGTGGAGCCCGCATTCATTCCTATTGATAGTGATGTGCGGTATTAGAAATGAAGAAGGAGAAGAAGAGGAGGAGAAGAAGAAGAAGACAGTATATTCTGTACATATGAGAAGGTCCAAAGTTGTTGCATCTCACCAGACTTGTTGTCAGTAACTCTCAAATTTAAACCTTGTCATATTCTTACATCTCGTCAGCCGTCTTGTGGCTCGCAGCCTTCCTGAGTGGCCTGCAGGACGTCAGTGTGATCATGTCAGGAGCAGGTCAACTTCATCTGCTCCTCCATCCCTCCTGGAGAGTCTGCAGGTAAATAGGACACTGGGCCATATTGATTTTTCCCACCAATGAAATGAAATTGGTTTGATGTATTTCGAGTCTCTCTGTCAAGATCTACAGCATCCTCTTCAAACTGGAGGTCAAAGGGACATCTGTCCGCTAACTCGTGTTTACATTGAAGCCCGTTCCTGTAATTTGATCAGTGAAATGCACGAGCACACCAGAATAAAGCCGAACACCCAGGGTGACGTTTTTATGAATTTTTATGTGCTGGGTTTTATGTTTTTTTCTTTTTTTTTTGTAGTTTAGCATCAGAGTCCAGGTTCCCACCGACTCCTGATGTCTGCTGGTGTGCTGCTGGCAGATACACTAAACAGACTCACACAGAACAAGAAATCATGGTGTGATTCAAGACTGTAAATTAAAGTGCGCTCGGAGGATCAGACCTCATCATCAGCCTCTTTTCAGTCACTCAGCGACTGAACACACAACTTATTAAACTCACAGAGCCTTTATTAATGTGGTCGCGTTGGTGCGGACAGGTTCTTAAAAAAACAACAACAAACGTTTCCCTTCGGTCAGTAATGCAGATTGTAACACGTTAGGTGACGTAACTGTAGTAAAACATTACTGACATATTATTAGTAACGTGATATATTACTCAGTGACCACTAAAAGAAATATATTACAAGCCCTTTTTAGATAGAAAAGGCGGCACATTTGCTCCAAGGTAATGAGGGCAATGTGCCGGCCTGTCTTTCTAAAACCGAGGCGTAATATTCCTCCTTTTCCAAAAGCCGCCTCTGAGGTAGGCGTAAACATGTGACGTGACGTGAAGCTCGAAGTTGGGCTGTGACCAGTGACGACAAATTTGTCTTCAAAATAAAAGCTTTACATTGCACCCTATTGGAGTTTAGAACTGGGTTCTTAGCGGGGGGCTTTTAATTTGAAAGTAGCGACCGTTCCTAGCTTACCAACACAACAACAAGCTAACACAACCAAACAGCTACAGAGACAGAGGAGGCGCTAGCTTCTCCTGGATCTCAGCGGCTGTCCAGTTGCTCATCTTGATGTCTGTGGATGAAGTGATGGACTGACTGCTGTGATCAGCTGTTTCCTGGTTTTAAAACTCCCCGGCTGTGGGTCGCACAACAGTGCAGGTCATCGACACCTCCGCCCACCTCACGCAGAGGCCGGCACATTGCCGCCTCGTTTTTAGATAGCAGGCGAGGCGGAAATAAGTGTACTCTCCGAGGCGGGAAATTGGCGGACCAAAACAGACCCCCAATTTTCCGGCCTCTGTCTAAAAAAACGCGGACCGAGCTGCCAAAAGGACGGGCAAATGGTGGCTTGGTGCTCTGTCTAAAAACGGCTAATGTAACACTTTGCTTTTGTAACATGTTACCACCAACACTGATGAATTCATCGTGGTTTGGAGCGATAGAAAACCACAAACTGGTTTGTCCACTATGTTCAGCTCTAACATTATTCTGTTTTTTAACCCTTGTTGTACCTTTAAGTTCTCTTTCTGCCATCCGGAGCTCATCTGGTTTGAGCCCAGTTGATGTGTGACACCTTGCAGCCTCTCATTCTAGAGGAGAATTTGCAGTAAATGACGGTTGTCAGGGCGTGAAGCCAAATGATCTGTGGATCTGTACAAATCAGGATTTCATAGTCTTACAATGGCTCCGCCGTCAGTGCTGGAAATAATGTTTCAAGTCGAGAATGGTACTGGATCGGGACCTGAAAACCAAGAGTCAGATCTTATTGTGGGTTTGGAGAATCGTGACAGCCGCCGGCCTGCATCAGCCGATCGTAAAATGAAAGATGTCAGCTGACATTCAGGCTTCATGTGGCTGCGGAGGGACGAGGCAGGCGACCTGAGAACACTGTGAGATTATACAACAGTTCTGCTTCCTTATAAGTATAACATCATTTACATCCAGACCCTCATTCTGATTCACATTCTGTAAGCATGTCCGTAAATAATGACAGTAGCTGTTTGTGTCTGTGTGGCAGCACGTGTCGGATCTGAAGCTACAGATGACACAAAATCTGGATTATGATCATTATTATCCTCTGATATGACAAGCGGCAGCTACTGCCATCGCATTAATCACATCAAACAGGAGATTAATTTAAAAAATGGACATCGCTGTTTGTATTGTGATCTTAATATTTAAAATGGAAAAAGAAAGGTGAGCATGAATTTAGGAAGTGAATGAAAGCTCGGGTTAGTGGATTGTTTTTCTCTGTAAGGCCGTTTGTGTTTCAGTCGAGGTATTTCAGCGCTCGGTACATTCTCGTCCCTCTGTCCTGCTTTCACCTGGTCCAGGTGGTCGTTTTATGTGGAGGAGAAGAAGCTGACATGTGGCGAAGTCTAACTCTCTGTTCACCTTTGAACCTTTGTATCGCTGCGAACACCTTCGACCTCGCAGCAGCTGCAGCGGCGGCACGCTGAGGGCTCCGATGAAAGGAGCAGATGAAGGGCCTTAACTGATTCTGTGTTCAAGCTATTAAACATTCACTATCTGTGATATAATATACACACATTAAAAGGGCACGGCCACAGATTTAGTTTCAAACTTTGAAAGAATTGAATGTGAGGAAACAACAGAGATGTCTATGGAAGTTAGCATGCTAACCAGCTAGCTCTGGCCCGTCCTGTCTCATAAAACCACTTTGTACCTCAAGAAGCTGAAAGTCTGACGTCCGGTCAGCTGGGAGATATACTCAAACATAACCTCCATCTTTCCCTTCAGTATATGTATGTTGTGGTGAGCAGATAGTCGCTGAGCTGCAGAGACGTTCGATGTAAACATCTTGTCTGCTGGTCGGACACAGAGAGAGTGCTCCTCTTATCCTGCTGCCTTCATCTTGCCTCTAAGACCTTGTGATTACAGCTTGACCTTGTGTTGTACACTTTGGATTCACAGTAAAAAAGTACTGTTTAAGAGACCATCAGAATCAAAAGTATTCTAGTATTCTGTTTGATTTCCTGCCGTCGAGCTGCGGAGACATAAAGACGCGTCACGTCTGCTCCTGCGAGCCTCATGATACGATCATCAGTCATCCAGCGGAGGAAAAAGCAAACTGTTGGTGCTGCAGATCAGTTGGTTTGGATCATTAGGCGTGCTGAGGGGGACTCCCTGTGCCAGATGTGCTGTGCCTCTGGCGCAGCTGTGGGACAGACACATCTGAACATTAACTCACAACACTGACAGTGTCTCTTTATTGCTCGTCACTGAGAGTAATTAGCTCGGCCGTCATGGAAAAGCCTCCGGGAACGTAATGAGGAAAACGGGTGAATCCCCGTTAACGCTCAGGTAAAAACTTGCTTCTGCTCCGGAGTCACGTCCGAGGTGAGGACGCCACCAGAATACACATATTTGTAGCCAGTGGGGGGAAACTAAAATGACTCGAGTCCCTGCAATGGAGGGGATTTTACTAACAGACATGTGTACTGTCAAATTAAAATTCTACAATATTTTTACACATCAGAAAGTGCTGACTGTTTGGGTGAAATGTGTTTTACAATGAGTTATCAATTAAGCTCGTCTTAGTTTGGTCAAAGAGATAAACCTGAACTCAGACGATGTACGGTTGTATTTTATGTAGGTGGAAGTTTTCCTTTCGTGACATGTTGTGATTTGTCTTCTTGCATCGCTCCCTCTGACACGATACTCCTGCAGTGTGCGATTGTCTTTATTTTTAAGTCTTGTACCCTGTGCAGGTTTGAGATTAGAGATAAGAACACCTGCAACTTTGCATGCTGGTTCTGATAGCTGTCATCTGGATGTTTAGTCATAAATGAGCGAAGAAGTGTAAAAGAAGGGGAATAAGAATTATGCAAAAGAACTGATGAGGAAAAAGCAAAAAAAACAATGTAGATTGTGACAAACAGAGCTCACACCAGATGAACTTTACAGACAAAGAAGTAAAGGAGCAGGAGATGTTATCTGGTGACTCGGTAAGCAAATGTGATTAAAAAAAAAATGCTTTTCTGGATCATTGATGGGCATTAAAAGGATAAAATATGACAATATATTATGCTTTGTGGTGAACGTCACACGTCTGGTTCCCTGACCAGAATGCAGCAAGTCAACCCGGAGAGTTAAAGGTTATAATAATCAATCAGGGTGATGATTCAAAGACACGAGCTAGAAAAAAACCTTTTCCCTGAGAAATTGCTCGGCGACTTAAATGAACAAAGATTTGGGGGGCAGAGTACGAGACGACAGACTGAAGGATACAAGGAATCAATGAACAAAATAATACATATCACATCAGAGAGGGTGAAATAACATTTATTCACACATGTAGTCTGATCACAGGAATAATTTCATTCTCTCATTGAAATGGCTTGCGGACGTTTTTACGGGAGATATTTACATCCCATCTCTTCTCTCTCTGTGTCGGAGAGCTGGACACACGAGGTAAAGTCAGAGTGAGTGACTTCGACCTTTCTGTTCATCTCAGCTGATAGTAATGTCACTGTGATCAATACGGCATTAATGAATTCCCCTCGTGCTCTCTCCTTCCACTGGACTCCAAGGGTACCCGTCTCGGCCCGTTCAGCAAAGTCACTCCGCCTCTTCGGTCGCCTCCGTCATGAATCATTGAAGAGCCGATCTCCGCCCTGCTGCTGCATCCTAAACATGTCGGGGGGGTTTCCCCTCACATCATCCGGTCGATACAGTTTAAAATGGATTAGGTGTTAGTTAAATGTTTTTAATCAGTTTGACATGATCACCTCATTGCTCTTGTGTTAATTGAGACTTTAGAATTTAATGTCAACAGGCGAGAACATCAGATTTAGACTTAATACGGCCTCAGGATTAAAGGAGCAGTGTGTATTTTTGGTAAAGAAATTAAAACCATTATTTTAATATTTTCAGTATTAATGAGGTTATAATAGAAACCTCCTCTATCAGTGAATCAACAAGCTGTTCTCAGATCTGTCTGAAGCCAGAGAGGTGGCAGGGTCCGCCACATATAAACAAAGCAAAACAGTATAAATTGCGTTACAGTCAGTTTGTTTAATCAGTCATGAAAACAAAGAGGATTTGATTGTTTAGTTTCTTTAAAATCAGCCAGTGGAAATCTTTCTCCTCAGATCAACATTTCTTCACCAAAAACTACAGACTGCTCCTTTAAATAAATGTAATGCAAAGCTTTGAAGTGTCAACTGAAGAAACTTAAGTATATAAACTCTTATCAGAGTTGGTAAATTGTGTAAAGGTAAACATCGGTGCCAAGGCTGCCCCTTAAAACTCAACATTTTCCACAGAAAATTGCTTAATGCAATTTTGCTTTAGAGGAGATTCATTCAGTGATCTTCCCTCCCCTCGCGGTGTCCTCCATCTCAGATGTGATAATGGAAACCTCCAGCAAATGGAATTGTTTTTGAAAGCCTTTCCAGGCTGTCTTTTCCCTGATGAAACACATTTGTTTTCCGCTGCTTTCCCTCCTCAGACACCCTCGCGGGGGAAAATGGTCTTTTCGCAGCCTCCTCCTCGACGTGTCGCAGAGACAAAATCTGCTCTCTGAAAATTTAATTATCACAAATGGTGAGTTGGAGGAGCCGGGGCTTGCACTGACAGGGCGGCCCTGTGCAGTTACAGAGGGAGATTCCCCCGATGTCAACACGTGGACATCAGGCTGAACCCCTCGGTGCAGTTAGACTGAGGTTTACTGCGACTAGCAGGTCTTCAGGAGATCCAGCTAACACTTGGTGACTGTTGAAAATAGCTTTCACTAACCCACAGTTTCACATATAATCTGCATCTTAGGAGATTAGTTTCTGTAATTAAGTCCTAAATCTTGTCCGTATAATTATTTCAACATTTTCTAATACAAATCACTAATTTCATTAACTTTCTTGATACTCATGCATTCATTTGTTTGTTCTTATTGTTTCCTCTTTAGTAAAGGAGGGGCTCGATCAGAAAGTTATTCATTTCTCCCCCCCAGTTTTCTTCCTGGTGCCTACATTTCCCACAATGCAACTTGACTGCCAGCAGTTCAGTGTGAGATTCAGGTGTGTTATGCCAGCTGGACCGTGCAGCCTGTGGCAGAGACGAGCCGCAGCTTCATTCAAACTGCACATCAACAATTTGTGTTGGTGTCAAACTTCTGTCCTCCAACCGTCCGACAGTCGACATGTGAAATTTGACATCATGACATCATCAGGCGTCTTGATGACATCATGATCCAGGTCTAATGGTCCTACAGAGAAAAGTTAAAAAACAATTTAGTTCTTTCGTAAAGTTGGAGGATGTACAAGAAACACATTAAAAACAGAACATTTAAAGTCAAAGCAGTGGTGACTGACTGCAAGTCCCAAAAACACTGGAGACTACATTCCCCATGATGCAATACTGTCTTTTCATTAGACCTTCCCTAACTGTTAGATACGATGGATGTAGAAGGACAACTGGTGTAAGATTACAGGTATCTTCCCCATTGCCCACTTCCTTGATGATAAATAATAAATAATAAAATAATGATGATGATACATAAATAATAAATTAAACATTTACAGAGTTGGAGGCCGCTCGGTGAGACTGATTTTGTTGTCTACGAGGACTCGTGGACGCCTCGTCATGACTCCTCGGCTGTGACAAAACCTTCACAGTATGAAATACACTGTAACGTAGACGTTTAGAGACGGGACAGTAACTTTGCTGGATCATCCTGAGGAGGCAGAGCAGACAATAACTTTCAATTAATCATGAGATAAAGATTATTTTCCTTTGTAATTTGACTCCAGCTCATTCTCTATAATGATGCCATTCATCAGTGTCTGCAGGATTGATAAGGACTGTTGTTGTTTGTATAGCTGTTATGTAACGGCGGTGATTGCAGCAGTTTAGATTTATGCGGATGAGCGTCTAACCTTCACGTGGTCGTCGTCGCGGCGCGTCGTTCATACCGGGTCCTTCGAGGTGAACGGCGAGGTTCTCTGAGGCCGCGATTCGTCTCCGGCCATTTACCGTCCAATCTCTGCAAAGTGATGCAGGAGGACGACGGGAGGGACTGAAACAGCAAGAGCACACAGAACAGGATGTCAGGACGGTAAAAAATGACGTTGGGTAATGTGGATTTACTCACAGCAATCACATTGGCTTAATGTCATTACAGTGACACTGATGGAAACAGCTGGCAGCTTGCACGAAAATGTCACTGAGCTCAGAAACAGGAATGTGACTAAATTGGATCTCTGGCTCTGAGCTGGAGCCAGAGCCTTCAACGGTAATGATTTACCCAACAACAATTATCATCTGAACTTGATGCTCTGATGTTGAGACGATGCAGTGTGTGTTTCATTGTGTACATCCGTGTGTGTGTGTGTGTTGATGCAGAGCTATATGCGCCAAAATGAGCTGATGTCTCCACAATCTTCAGCTGATGAACAGTTTCTGCAGTGATCGCATTAGTATTATTTCCTCGTGATAATATTTGGATCATTCCCTTCAGACACCAAACTGTCACGGATGTTTTTAACAATGAGCTCGGACGATGTGTGTATGATTGGCTCTGAGTTAAGTTCCAGTCTGTGTTTCAAAATTTGTAAGGGTGACGTCGCTGGATTTTCTTTTTCAACCTCTGGACATTTTGTAGCCCTGTTTGTGGCGATCAAAACAAATATTTTAAGACAAAACGTGATGTTTTCCCATCGTGAAGCTGCAACATAATGTTAATCCTGGAATAATAAGATAGTTTGCTGTTACTACTTAAAAAAGGGTTAGGAGATAATTAAATGATAGGGTTGTAAACAAGAAAATAAAGCAAGTTTTAGTCTCTGTTTATCAGCTGGATGTGTGTTCGTGTTTGTGTGACCCCTCAGACTCAGAACACCCACCTGGTTCTGTTAAATTACATCATTTCGTGCCCTCCTGAGTGAAGCTACGTCTACTTGAATATTTCCTCTGAATATCGTGACCTGATGGAATTTACTTTGTGCTCAGTTTGAAGCTACCTTGAGAAGAAGAAGGCTGAAGTCTGTCTGCTCTGCAGCCTCTGAGCAGCTATCTGTTCCCCACATCTGCCTTTGTTTAAGAGGGGAGGCTGCCGTGAGTAAGACGGAGGATATCGAGAGTGATGGAGTCGGCCGTCAGGGTTTGGCAGGGCCGGGGAGCCCTATCTCACTCTGACAAGGCCCCTAAATGTCTGCTTGTCCAAAGGTTGTGGTTTCAATTTTCCTCCTCTCCAATCCTGCAGGGACCAGGTACAGCCGCCACAACCAACACCACCACAGATTCCAATCTAAAGTCTGATGAACCGAGGGACTCTCCTCGCCACTGTGTGTGTGTGTGTGTGTGTGTGTGTGTGTGTGTGTGTGTGTGTCCAGTATGGAAGTGGAAAGGACTGTAAATTAGCAAGCATAACAATTTAACAAAAAAAGGTGGAGAAAGTTCAGTTAAATATTGTTGCTGTTGTTTTGAGATTTAATTTTTATTTTAAAAGTTATTATGTGAAGAAACGTTTATTTCAGCTATATATCTGTATATTATGTGAATCGATCTTTGGATTTAGATAAATAAGTACTAAATAAGTACTTTATTTTTCCAACTATATAGATATTCACTTTACAGTCTTATGAAGCAGGAGCCACAATTTAAAAGCTCAATCCAGCAAATTGAGGAAACACCGATCCGACTCAGGTTATCAAAACCAAAGAGAGACAAAAAAGCCCAAAAGAGTCTGTTGATAGAAACACATGCAGCTGTGAAGCTGAGTAGCACAGGACCGATGGGGCAGGTTTGAACAGAGGTGACAGGGCGGTGTGGAGGTCAGGTTAAGATGAGAGAAACACTGCTGACACCAGATCAAAAGATCAATATAATAATATTACTAATAAAGAGCTGCCTGTCACCAAGACTGATTGACATGTTTGCTTTATAAATGTACTCAATGATTCATCACTGACCAAAATCTTTGACTCTTTGTGTGCGATGGGAATGTGTAAACTCTGCACTGACACCCGGGTTTTTATCAACCCCAGCTCAGCTTTGCTCTAAACGTAAGACCCGGGTGAACGTGCTAAAATTGATGAAAATACTTTTTACTTGAAATTATTTTGCTAAGAATGAAGGAGGGAGTGCTCCATTTTTCTCCCATTTCTTAAGCCAAGCAAACCATTTATAAAGTCCTTGAATCATTTAAAAAATGTGTTGCCACAGAACTGTTTGTCTCTTTAAAGATAAGTGGCTTTGATGGGACAGCAACTCAGAACAGTCCCTCGAATAAATCCAGTATTGATAAGATATATGCTCAAAAATCAAGAAACTCAAAACTTTAAAAACACATCTGCATATTCAGTAAAAACACTGTCACAATCCAACACGTTGTTGTTGGCTGAAAAACGCGTTCCTCTTATTTATTTGCAGAAGTGGTGAGAGTTTGGATATCGGAGGCGAAACACCAGGTTAAAAAATAAATAAATAAATGCTCCTGATGGTTATCAGCTGTTCTGAGGAAGGTGAGCAGACTGGTGATACTGACGGTGCTGAAGGAGAAACGGAGGCGCTGCTCCTCCCGCCTGGCTCCTGGCCACCAGCTCACAGCTCGAGAGGGCAGTAAAAGAGAGTTATAATGTTATTGAAGACCTCAGCTCATGTGCTTCACTGACTCTCACCTCCAACACGGTCGTAAAAGTCACTTCCACTGAGGTAAATCACTGTGACACGGCGAGGAAGTGGACAAAACCTTGTAAATGAATGCCTCTTATACGCGATTACACAGCCAGAGAACATCAGCGAGTCAACTTCAGGAAATGAGTTTGGAAACAGCCATTAAACAAGATGTCAAAGCACAAACAGGCGTCTACACACAAGCCATTACATAAAACATGACCCACACACCAACATAATTATCAATAAAAAGACGCAGCTAAACAGGAAGAGGAACCCACAGAGTCCCAAAACGACGTTCTTTATTCCACCCCCTGAAAATAAAACGTGAATTGATGAGAACAAGATCTTTTATAGTGGAAAGAAGTTTATAACGACAACGTGCTCCCACAAAATACCATCCTCTTTTCCATAAAATACATAGAATACCATATTTTTAGGTCCCAAATGGTCACATTAAAAAAAAAAAGTTAAAGCGGAATCGAAAAGAGTTAGCTACTCATCCAGCTCGTTAATAAGAACGTGCTGTGACTCGGGTGTAAAGAGCACGAGGAGCAACGCTGGAAACAAAGTGCAGTTCATTCTGCAGCAGCATCAATCTGAAGGAGAGGAGCTTAAAACTGTCATTTCAACACAATAAATAAAGAGCATCAAGTACCTCTGGATAGTCTGTAATCATACCTTCATCTCTGCAGAAATCACACTAACATCTGTTGATATTTGGAGGGTTTCTTTGTGTGCGTTCTGTCTTTGGGACGTTACGGGGACCAAAGACTGCTGACTCACTCTGAGGGGACGTTTACCTGGAGTGGTTAATGTTGGGATGAACTCGGTACGGACACGAAATCAATACGTTTAGGATTTTAGTTTGGTCAGATCAGCGTTTATAACAATGTGACACACGAGGGACGTTTAATATAATGCAATAATATTTTCTCCGACAGAGAACCAGATTCGCATTTTCAATTTTTTCTTTTTTCTTTTCTTTTTCAATGGTTTGCTTAAAATTTGCTTGACATTTGATGGAAACATGGCTAACGGCTACTTAGTAAAAAAATATATGTTACTCGAGTGCTGCTTGAAATCACACAACTACAAAAATATTTTACACATCAGTTTACTTGACCGTGGACATACTGTTAGTAACCCTAACCCTACATAAAAATATAAAGCATAAACAGGTAAATCTGGAGGGGATGCCCAATGTCAGCTATAATAAACAAATACCTCTTGAGGGATAATCAAATTTAAATGTGCTCCTACGAGCCACAGTGACATAAGATGTTAGACCTGAAGGTGTATGAGGGGCTTCTGGTTTCAATGTGTTCAAGTATGAAGACAGTTTCCTCACTCGACTGACGTGGAGCAGCCAAGAACACACAATCGGGCCTCAAGAGACGAGAGGTTCTGGATGGGATGATGTTCTCAGTGAGTCAGGAACAGATTCAGGCCTTGTCCACACTCACAAAAACGATCTTTTTTTCCTCCGTCTTCCTCAGCATCGTTTCAGGAATATTTGCGTCCACACGGATCCACTGAAAACGATTCAAAACACTGTAGTTCATATTCCAGGCCTATAGGGGGCGCTTGAAATTCAGCAAATATGGAGAAGAAGAGACGGAGCATGTGCATTAAGCTTGCACTTTGTATATAAACAGACAGTAGATGGTGAATCCGAAGAAGACAACAATGGCTAGTACAAGGAAACCAGAATCGTTCGTGTAGACCGTCAATGAGGTCAAACTGCTGCTGCGACTCTTCTGTGGCACGAACACGAGCATGTAGTCCGCCATTGTTGTTGTTGTTGTTGTTATGAGACGTCGCGGGGTTCAGAGGTCGAAGGCAAGAGGTCGAGGGGTGGGGCGATGGCGTCATCGTTTCGGAAAGTATGCGGATTTGCCATCCACACGAGAACGGGAGGGCTGCGTTTACGGATTTTTACACCCTGAGACCCGTTTTCAAAAAAGTGCGTTTTCAGGAGCCGTGTGTACTTTCGGCCAAAACGATGCAATACATGTGCATTTTCGCAAAAGAGCGTTTTCATGTGGACGGCCTCTCAGAACGAAGGTGAGAGCCACCAGGGTGCTGTACCCCACCTCTTTTAAGCCTTCACAAAAGGGGCGTCATCACACCCTGATTGGCTGGGAGGGGAACGCCCCAAGATGCTTCCACTCCTCAATCAGGAGTCAGTCTCCACCACCCTGCACTCAGGTGATCTGAATCACCTGCAATCAGTCCAGAGGGATTTTTGAAAATCAGCCAAAAGCAAAGACAGATAGCAAGTCTAAACAATGGGACTGCTACAGTAATATGTTATGTTTTCATCACAGCTGAGAAACATTTGAAGTGGCAAATCAACCCGACTTTAACGATTCACATTAAGAAAATCTAGTAGAACTTTAATATTTCAGCTGAAATTGGGCCTGACTGAATTACTCAAAGTGGTTGTAGGAGCCATAATATTGTTTACAATGTTATTTATGTTTCAGGTATCGCTGTAGTAATTGGCACAAATGTTATAAGTAGGAACCAACCAACCTTTGGGTTTTCCACCCAGACAGGTAAATAGTTTTTGAGCGCTCACGCTGTGTAAAGCTGACGCTGAGACAAGTTGTTGCTCAATTTAAGTTATAATTGTTTTGTTTACAAAGAAGAAATATTATGTTTGATCATTAAAAGAACACATGCAAAGGACAATAAATGGTTAAAGTGTTCAAGACAGAAACTGTGAAGCGTAAATCAATCAGAAGTGAGTTAATTAGAGCATCAATTAAATCATCTGGTCGGAAGCAATTCAGTGGCTCCCACAGTGGTTGTTACAGAAATTATTCCAGGTAAAGTGCAAAAAATTCTTAGTTTTTCTGTTTATGCATTTTCTTTGTAAGAGGATAAGATTTGCTTTAAATCATTTCTTTATTTTCTGGTTGTATTTATTGAGGAATCCTCTTGTTCTTGGTTAAATGACGGCGGAAACTTCCCACGTCGTCTTCTTTTGAATGTTAACAGTTAAAGTAAGATTGATGTGGTTAGCTGGAGAATATATAACGTCAGGTTGACGCACAAGATAATTAATACGGGTCACAAGTCCTCGGTTATACTCCTGTGTGTGTTGACAACAGCTCTCCACGTGATGCAGCCCTGCTCTGATAATGTAGATCAGACCCGAGTGTTATTTCCATTTTTAAACTCACTGGTCCAATTAATAAATACATGACATCAGATCGCTGAAGTGATGAGCGGACTGACACTCGCTGCTCTGATCGCTGACAAAAGACAAGAGTTTATGTGGGATAGATGAGGACACAGCATCTGGCCCTTTCACACCTCATTGAGTTGATGGAATACTAATAAAAGCCATATGACAACAGCATACTAAGTGTGTAATTAATATTCTAAAATATTCCTGCGCTGCATGTGGCAGAGACCCGTTCGAGGCTCCCTCGCTGGCAAAGTGACGGCGCTGTCTCCCGGTAAAGAGGAGGCGTCCTTGTTAACCTTTTTCCTCGAGCTGTGCCTCCGACAAACCAGCCGGCTCTGCTGGACGCTCGGAGTGCACGCGGCCGCCGTTTGTTGTCCCGTCACCTGACAACTGTCCTGACAGCAGATAAATAATCTCTTCTGCAGAGATTCTCTTCTTTCTCCTCTGGGCTGAACGGCCAAACGGAGCTAATTGACTGATTCGGAGAAGAACCAAAGGGAAGTGGTGAAGTGTCGTTCATCTGTTAAAAGAAAATCATAGTTTTTACTACCAGGGTCTAAAGATGAAGGTCAGGCAATGTGTTGTAATGAAGAGGTGTGTTCAGTATGAAGGACTGGAGCAGCGTCAGGTTGCCTCAGCGGAGGAGTTGAAAGTGGAGGATGGATGAACCGATTGTAGTTTAGGCCCCTTTTCGAACGTGAAGGACTTGTTCGACCGTGCAAACACAGCCTCCCTCTTTAGTTTGTTCAATCACCTGCTTGAAAAGTTGGTGCTGTGATATTTGTGCATATCCAAAAATATTGAAATCCAACGTGTCCAAGCGTGTTTCTCCCTCTGACCTGAAGTGTTGGCTTCCCTTCTGGGCTCGTGTTTCTATCCGACTGGTGGCTTGACGCAAGAAACATTTACCGACAGAAATGTTGACGTTGGAAGACCAAAGCTGACTGCATCTTATCTCTTTATCAGCTGGTTTCGAATTTTACTACGTTCCGATCTTCATCATTTCTCTTCTCTGCGACGTCAGAGTGTGACTTTGCTGATAGCCACCCAGACACACTCAGCACTCACACATTTATGATATGTGTGTGTCTCCTGGGTATCCTCCGGCAGACAGATAAGAGGCAGCAGGAGAAGCCCAGGATGGCCCTCTGCTGTAGATGATTGTCAGCTTCGGAAATTCAGAGCAGATTTACGTCAGTCTGCCGTGAACAGCAGCCTTCCTCTGGGCTCAACACACTCACATGTTGTGTGACTTTAATATTTCATCGTGCAAGCTGCAGCGTATCCGTCTGAGGAAGGTGACTTTATTAGTGCAGCGACTGTTGCAGAGATTAGTCTGCAGATGTTTGATCCTGCATGTTATTACAGCTCGATGATGCTCAAACACTGAGGGGTGTGAGGTCATTTTTACCTTCTTAATAAGAAAGACACTTTAAAATGTGCGACTGAATGACGTTTATTAGCTTAATGTTTAACTAAACTGCCTGTAGCCAAAAAATCTTGCAAATTAATGGAGATTAACAGAGTTAAGTCATAGATTTAGAGGAATGGATAGCATTTTAACGTTCTTACGCTAAGAAACAACAAGCCTGGCTCAGATTAAAGGTAGAAAATACACCTTTGTAATGAATGTTGTGCGTCAGAGGAAATGCATTTCTTAATTTTCTTATTTTTATCTTCAGCTGTAAATATATATAAACCTTTAACGTTACACATGCACACAGCATGGAATCAACACTTTACATCTTATTTTGTATAAAAACACTGTGATCTGTCAGTGTCCAGTCTTTGTGCTAGGCTAAGCTAAGCTAACGGCTGCTGGCTGATGCAGTCTGAGCATCCAACTGTCAAGAAGGTGAATATTTCCCAGCATGTTCACACTGTTTCTTTAAGAACCCCTCGTGTACATTAAAGAACATATTTCAATGTGTTTTTTTGACTGCTCTTAATTGGATTCTGTATTTATTTTATTTTTTTTCAAAAGAATGTGTTTATTATCACTAATAAATGAGGGTTTTAAGACCGGCAGAGCTCTGCAGGATCTCTGCGGCTCAACAAGATACAACTCCTCCATATAAAAGCCTTAATTAGCTGCTTTCATCTCCTGTTTGCGAACGACTCCCAGTTTGTCCTGCTTGTTCTCAGGCCTTTGATTAAAGAAGATATTAAAGTGGTAAAAAAGTAAAGATGTCAGAAGATAATTAAACAAAGCAGCTTTTGTAAATCCAGCCGTACTTTGCTTATCTGTGAGACGCTGGGCAGAGATTGGACAGTTTACCAGTCAATCTCACAAACATTCACACCTATAATTTTTTATATCCAGTTAACCTGCATGCCTTCAACAGTGGGAGGGAGAAGCAGCTCACATCATGAGAAGTTTCTATCAGGTGTCTCATTCCCACCTCATCAAATACTGACGCTTCGGGATGGCGGCTGACCTGACCTACAATCGGAAAGCATCGGCATTTGACTAGGAATGAGACTCTCTGACAAATCTGACCTTTCAAGATATAAAAATATAGAGAGAATTATAAATATTTATATCATTATCTGTTCCAACTTACAGCCCGGTTCGCCCCCAAAGTCTCAAATACATACGAAAAAGAGAAGTCCAAGGGGGGGCTTGTGTCCTGTATGTGACACAAGAGTCAAGATGAATTTGTTTTTAAGTTATGTGGGTAAGTTGCTCACATTTGCTAATTGGCACTAAACACAAAGTACAGCTGACAATGACTGGAGTGTCTTTAGTTTTACACATATTTGTTTATAAACCAAATTATGGAGCAAATTAGAAAATTGGCCTCATGGTGGCGCTAGCTGAAAAGTCACAGGATCACATGTGATTGGGATTCGTCCTCCGGGAAACCACGAATATCTGTAAAAAGCTTTTCGGCAATCCAGCTGTTGAGTTGCTTCAGTCATTCATTCACCTTTTGGGGCATCGAGTCTATCGAAGTGAAGGAACGAATAAATAAAAACAGAGATATTCTAACAGAACGGTGAAACACCACTGTCAAAATAACTTATGGATTTCAGAACTTAACATGGCTAAAAAATGAAAATAGTCAAAACTACTGACATTAATAATAAATCTACTCCTTTATACCAGTAAGAACGCAGTGAACCTGTAGGTACAATACCAGAGCCGTGAAGCTGACACACCTGAATGATATGCAGCCATGTTTAATACAATCAGTATTGATTATGTTTGACTATGTTTGAAAAGTCTAAACGGCCGGAGCGAGAAAGTCTATAACATACTGAAACCTCTGATCATGAATGGAAGCTGGAAGCAGAATGATATTTATGGCTCTTTTTGGCCTTTCAGGATCCGTTTCAACAGTTTTACACCTTAAATTCTCTGACTGAATGAAACGAGTCTGAGCTTGTAAAGCAGAATTGTGACCTGAGCCTGCCGGGTTGAAGATTTGCCGTGTTGGAGGATATTTTGGTGTTTTTGTCTGGCTTGCCGCCTGCCCTGTTGCCATGGACGATATTATCTGCTAAGCTGTCTCGCCCTGTCAGCGCCTGCTGCATCATAGTGTGCGGCCTGTTGAAGAGAAAAAGCAGGTCACTTTGAAAGCTACAGGCCCTCCCTGTCCACCGCAGAGGGGTCAGGAAAAAGCAATTTGCATTTTAACACGAGGAACAGTGCGAGTGGAGTGTCGCTGCTGCTCGAGCTCCCTGAAGGACGGAGCAGAGCCCTCCTATCACATCTGACACCTCCTTAATAGAGAGGCACGGCTCCGCTGCAGCCTGGATTTATAATCCTGGACTGATACATGCCTTTTGATTTATTACTTTTCAGTTTTTATTGTTCGGTTTATGCGATGAACATGATTTCAGTTTATTCTGCTCAGAGAGAGTTCATAATCTAAATAACAGTTCTGTAGATTTGACTGGAACCAGTACTTTGTGTACTTGAGGGATATATTTCCTCTTTGACCTCCAGCGACATGCAGCTGTACATCTCTGCAGTTCAGTGTCAAGATATAATGAATTCTCATACGTGGAATAACTGGACTATGATCAAAGGTATTTTTGTTATTACCAACAGAATCTGGGTGAGATTCTTTGTGGTTTTTAGTAACTCGAGCAGCAATGTTGGTCCAACACTTGAGACAACTACTGAATAAAATGCTGTTGACTCTAGTCAGACACTAATATCCCCAGAAGGGAAATCCTTGTAACGCCATCCTAACTGTTCACAGTGTCAACGGGAGGTAGAGGAACGGTTGTCCAACACCTCAGTTGATGTAACTCAGTTGCTAGAATAAATGCTGCTTATGAACGCCAACGCCTCGTTAAAAATGTCCAGTGGTTTCTCGCTTACAGATGTTGAAACACAGTCGTGTACTGAGTTCTCTCTCTCTCTCTCTCTGGCTTGGCAACCATCTCATCCTGCAGGAACAACGTTGATATGGACTCAACATATCTGTGGTTTGCAGTTTACTCTGGTAACTGGGCTGGATCATGACACCTACAGACCAGAGTAGCCTCAGCCTGCCTTTATAAGCGAACTGAACAAGAGGGCTCTCATATGTATGTTCGCATGGGCATCAAGACTTTAGTTTGACAAGATCAATTCATACTACATAATGTAGGCCGACAGAACAAGACCTGGACCTGATTAATTATTATTTAGGTCACATAGAGGCATCAGTGTTATAACGAGACTGTTTCATAACCAACTACAACTCTCTTGTCATAATAATATCAGTTGAGTTCTGTCTGAATGCAACATTAGCAAGCAAACATTTGCGTATTAGAAAGCTAACATGTTCAAATACGGAACAGCATCTTTTCATTCAAGATCGTGACACTTGCACCGAGGCTGACGATGTCACTCTGAAGCTCCAAAGATGTGCAGTGCACAGACAGTAAACCTTTTTGCTGGTGCAACCTGCAGGACAAACGTCTGTTTCCTCTTCCAACTGCTGGTGAAAAGCAGAGTTGTCTATGCATTTTTCGTTTACCCAACAAATTAGTGTTCTTAAGCAGAAAGAGCCTTACAGCCTCACATGTTTGCAGCGTGGCCACAGAGTGTGTTTTGGCACCCAAACATGTGACCATAAAGCTGCTGAAGGACAGCATAATGTCACATATTTCCTGTGCAGGTATGTCGAGCAGAGGGCATTTATAAAAATGTTAAATGACACTGCCATGTGAGCCAGAGGAGGGACTGGTGATGGATGGCTCGGAGCGCAGCGGGTTGTTGGACATCCGGGACGTGACGCTTTGATCAATGTGTCTCTGCACACAGCCGGTCAGGAGATGTAGTGCCTGCCATGTTCAGACCCCATTGTTTAATCCAACATATCATTTGCACGCAGGCGAAGGTTAACGAGACAGAGATAACCCATTAAATTATCAATTTATCATTCTGAATTTTATCTCCTGTTTTGTCCTTCTCTCTCCCCCCCAAAAGAAAAATCACACACACTGATACAAACACGGAGGTGCAGCCACTTACAAGCACATCTACAAACACAAACACTCCAACACGTCCGATAAAACCCTTCAGGAGTTGTTCCGTGTTTTTTTTATTCCTTGTACTTTCCTCCTTGTGTAATTTGTCTGCTTTTATCTCAGCTGAGGGATTGAGCTGGCTTTCGGGTGCATGTTTGGATAGCCCGGACATCCATTATCAGTCCGAGGCAAACCCGATTTAGAACCTCAGTAAAAGAATTACTCAGGAGGAGAGGAGAGCGCCGTGATTCTGTCACCTTCTCTTCCACCCTCGGCCCCCATCGCTGCTCTTTAATTGGGCTGCTAATCAATTAAGGCCTGTGTGCGAAAAGACCGTCTCAGCCGAGTGCATAAATGAGGCTGACAGCGGGAGCTGTGAGATGCAGAGAGGTGACTTAACAGAACACATTTTACCCCAGCGTGTCATATCCTGCTCATTATAGCTGATGCTACACAAACATTTACAAACTTTACCCACATGCACAGAAAGTGCTCCTGTTTAAATGTCTGCAGTCATTCACCTTGACCTGTTTTCACTGCAGACTATAGAGCGTTGTTAATTTAGGCCCTGGATAATGATCTTTAGGTCCACACAATGAGTCCAGCCTCACCAGACAACATCTTGTTAGCTCAGCGATCTTTTAAGATGCCACTCATCACCTTCCCATGCCCCTAAACCTTTCAGAATCTGATGACAGTTGGTATTTTAGATGTAACATTAAGTATGACGGTGATTGAAATGAACTCATCCATGCAGCATGTGGTCAGACTGAAAACAGTCCTGAGTTAAAACAGCACAGAAGGCTTTTGAAGACAATAAAATCATCTTGTTCAATCAACTTGTGAGCAAACAGCTGCATGTCTCTCCATCCAGCAGTTACAGAGCAACATAATCACTTATACTGAACTGTGTTTGTGTCACCGGATGAACTGAAGGCTGTCTTTTAGCTCAATCTTTGGTCTCCACCAACTCCTGAAGCAAATGTCTGGCTCTTCAACAGTGTGTCCAACTGTGTCTGTCTGCTGTTTGGTCTCATGTACAGTAGTTTGTGGGAGCTTGAGTGAGTGTGAACGGTTGACAAGACAATGAGCTGAAACCATTTTGTGGAGCACCCTGCGTCATGTAGACTATTTGGTCCCAACTGCAATAACAATGAAGCTACAGTCCCGACTTATCGTACCCGCACGCCAACGCTGCTCTATACACACATGAGCTCAATCTGACACTGCTAGGACTTTGTACTTGCAGCGTACAGTCGGTTTAATATTCACTCAAACTGATTCAGTCGTTTGTGTTCGCACATACAGCTCATCTGTCCAGAAAATTTCAAGGTAGGAGCGCATGTGTGAATGCAGGATGTGGGATCTGTTAGTCGTTCCAAGCGGGATGGTGCCGAACATTTTTGGACAGTCTCTCCTATAAAGTGTACAAAAATGGACAGAAGGTGTTCTTATATTCTCATATTGCATCATTACAATATTAAACCTCCTTGCACAATCACAGAAACACTATTGTGTATTATCTCTTCATATTTCCAAAGAAATGCTTTTTAAATATTACCACAAAAATAAGGAATGTGCACATGAAAAGAAACACATGAAAACAGTTAATTGTGATTCTTGGTGCTGCTGCCTCCCTGGACTGTTCGTATGAGCTCAGACACACTGGACATCACCACAGAAGCACCAGACGGGCCTTTGAGGATTCTTCAGTTGGTCTGGTGTCGACGCCTCTCTCCTCGCAGCGGCAAACGTCCTCGAGCTGTTTTTTTGTTGCTGCTCGTTTGATCATCGAGATCTGGACTCTGAGTTTGACTTTCACACCTCGGCCACGGCAGGACGTTTTAAAGAGGCCTGTGACGTGTATGGACTGACAATGCCGTGAAGAATGAGCGGCTATTTCCACAGTTATTAAGACCGTTTAATAACTTAATTCTTGCAAATCAAACGGAGAGAGGCTGAGCTCCACTGGCTGTACCTGGCGACGTGCCAGCGGTCCACCTCCTGCTTTATTCTATGAAAAGATTAGAGGCTGCAGAACTTATTGACTCAGATTTCTCCTCCAGGTATAGAGTAATTAATGTAATTAGGTCCTCTATCTCCGCTCAGGCCTCTTATCAAAGCTGTTTCCTTATCGCATCTGGAAATTTAATTAGAAAAATCTTTCCAATTAATGATTTTGCAAAATTAAAGTGAACTTCAGCTGGTTGATTCCCTTGTTAATTGTTGGCCAGAGGCATATAAAGAGAAGAGTTGGACAGCTGGACAGAGGTGGAATGGAATAACAGGATGTACATTACTTAAGCACTGCACTTAAAACTCCAACACCAATCAATATCTTTTTATATTAACAGTGAACCAAATACCATTCAGTGAGGAGCAGAACCCACAGAGGATTGGACGCGACCTGTTCAGAATCAAGTGGAACATTTAGCAGCTAAAGAGACAGATTTCTATCTCAGGAACTGGTAGAGACCAGACAGGGAACATTTAGTTAGACTGGCATTCATCGGACTGATGAAAACACGATGAAGATGACGGTGAAGATGATGGTAATACGTCTTATCTTTTAGACGCCGAAGACAAGATTCATGCAGCTTCAAGTACAGGGTTATTACTTCTCAGTTGTGGAAGAAGAATTCAGTATCCCGTTCTCAAGTAAAAGTGCTAATGAAGGTACTCCAAAAGAAGTGAAAGTCCGGCATTGAAACTTTACTACACGGGGCAATTTGTAAGATATAATAAAGAAAATAAATGAATTAACTTTATCAAGAGAATGTGAGGAACAGCAGGGTTGAGTCGTGTGAAAGACACATATGTAAAGATTTCCACTTAAGTTAGCATGCTAACCAGCTAGCCCCGGCCTGTCCTGTGTTATAAAACCTCTTTGTACCTCACAAGCTGATTGTCTGATCCTGTAGCTTCAGTCTGTGACCACCAAGTTTGTCTGATAAGTGAAAAAAAAAAAAAAAGAAATGTTCTGAATGTTTTTACGCTTACAAAACTGAACAGATAAAACTGAACACCTTCTGAATCCAAGTTTAGATCTTTTACCAAACTAAGACGAGTGAAATCGCCTCGTAAACTCATCGTAACACGCATTTCATTTAAACTTGAGATAAACGAAAACAAAACTCACTGAAGCAGTCCGAGTTCGTCTCTCCACAAATCCTCCATTCACATTCAGGATGTGAAGACTGTCGTCAACTGCCGATGCCCGACTCTGCAGCGTCATGCATCTCATGTCCTCGTCCGTCTGACTTCAACCTTCGCTGAACTCTCCCTGTGCAGGCAGATAACTAATTCGCTGATTGGGATATTTGATGATCGCCACTAATTGCTAAAGCAAAAAACAGGAACAGGAAAGAGTAAACTGAGCAGCAGTGTGAGAAGTTTATGTACCAATCACATTTCTGGATTAATATTACTGCTGCAGATGTTTAAGTTTGAGCTAATTTAAATATACTAAAGCAGTTTAACTGCTTTGACGACAATGGTGTGAACCGGGGGGGGGGGGGGGCAATTGTTGAAAAATGCATGCTAAAGTGCCCTCTTGGGAGCCAAAACACACGCTAAAGTGCCCTCTTGGTTGGCAAAACACACTGACATGATAAAACATGATAAACTGCCCTCTTGGGTGGTAAAAACACGTGCTAAAGTGCCCTCTTGGGTGGTAAAAACATGTGCTAAAGTGCCCTCTTTGTTGGCAAAAATGTGTGCTTAAGTGCCCTCTTTGGTGGCAAAAATGTGCTCTAAAGTGCCCTCTTTGGTGGCAAAAACGCACGCTAAGGTGCCCTTATTTTCGCCCCTGCCCCTCAAAAAGTCTGTGCATGCCACTGATTGACAACATCATGTTACTGATTAGAAATACTTACTTTTCAAATATATTAAAATAAAATACAGAATACTGTCATGAGAAAGAAGATTAATTCAAATAAAGGCAATTTTTTAATTCATGAATTAAAATAACAGTCCATACAAACTGATATTATTACATTTTAGCCATTTAGGAGCCTCGACATGGACAGACAGGAGCATCGAACATCGATCAGTTAGTTAATGATTAACCTGTAACTGGATGATGAGGCAACCGACTATCAATTAAAGAAAATGGTTAAACATTTGCATCCCTAGTGTAATTTCAGCAAAGCATCATATTATATAAGGTCATCACATGTGTGTAGTGTGGCTGTCAGAACGTAATCTGAGTTGTCTCTTCATCTGGCATTTTGTTTCACATTTACCTGCTGCTCACCTCTCTCCTCTACCTGTACACACATTTTAATAATGCCAGCAGAGTGCAAATGCGGCACACACACACATAAATCCCAGGTGTGTGTGTGTGTGTGCTGAAGTGCCTCCCAGGCCTCTGCAGTGTGCTGCAGGGTGGAGGCAGAGCAGTAACCATGGTGCAGAAAGAGTAAACAGGAAACTTGACACACACACACACACAGTACAAGAAATATGATCCACCTTGTTATGGAGACGTAAACTGGAAACGAGTGAAAACTAGAAAACAGAAATGGAATAACTGCACGTGTAAGTAGAGAATCGTTAAGCAGACAATGCTGAGTAAAGTGAGGAGAATCTGGTTTTTTCTTCAGGTGAAAAATAGGTTTGAGGTTTGAGCCATGCAGCCGTTGATCAGCTGTGTGATTGATGCCTCTCCTGCTCGCCGTCTCTTCCTCCAGGGAATCCTGATCACATCACCTGCATCATGGCTCAGAAAAACACATCTGGAGCGAATCCCATCCCCAGACTGGTTGTCAAGATCGTAGGCAGCAAACAGGTCAAGCAGTTTATCGAGGAGCCCCGAGAGTAAGTATACTAACAACAGAGGCTCTCACAGTGTCATTAACTGCAGATCAAAACATCCCGGGTGTCGAAGTATAAAATCCCTCACCTTCACATGTGTTTCCCAAACAGAGAATCTGGAGACGTGTCAAAGAAAGAAGAGAGTCGTCCAGTTGAAGCTGCATATGATGGTGATTTCAAGAAACCTCCAGAAAAACAGGATGTGATGGTGTCCAGCTCTGACAGGAAGGTGGAGAACAGAGTGGACTCTGCACTTTGGGCTGTCATACAGCAGGTACACACAGCATACTGCTTATATATCATAGCTTCTTAATGATCTGAGGAAATAATAACAACTTATTAAAAAAAAAAGTCTTCAAGTAAAAAGTGTGACAGGCAAAAAAAAAAACAGTAAACAAAGTGAAATATTAATTTGACTGATAAAAAATTATAATGTGATGGTGATTATGTGGTTTCAGTCTTTTGTGCACAATAATTGTACAGTGAAAATCTGATATCGTAACAGCTCTGGTTCACATTAAAGGTCCAGCTGCACGTTCTGAACTGCTTATCCTATTCAAACACGTGCAAGTAAAAGTCCTCCAGTGAAATAATCTTTCTAAACGCAGAGAAACAGTGTGCCAGAGGTTTTTATTGTAGTTTTGTGATTGTATCTCCTGAGATATAGAAGGGAGCGAGGAGGCAGGAAAGAGAGTTTCACCCAACTAACACTGAAAGGAAGAAAGAACAATATTCATACAGTTCAGATAAAGTGTTGCAAACTGAAATACCTCACTGACGCGGCAGAACTCGGCAGTATTTGTCTCTGAAATGGAGCCAAAATTGAGTCTCTGAAAGTGGAAACACTCAAGTAAAGTATGAGAACATGTAAACTGTACCTAATGTGAGTAAATGTACTTCTTCTGACCTGTGTTGTTCTAAGGGCCGCTCTATAAGAGTGTGTGAACACAGCAGACTGGACCCCAAACTGTACATGCAGATGGACTCTGCAATGTTTCTCTGCAGGTTCCTGACAGACGGTGTGTGACAGCGCCCTCTGGTGATCGCTCCAGGTCCTACATCCACCCAAAGACTCGTCACAGCTGTGAACCGAGAGCAGCTGCAGTTCTGGAGATATCAGAGGAGGTTCTTCTGTGAAATACATACGTTATAGATGCAGAGTTTAATGCAGTTAAATCATCAGGAATAACACGCAGAAACAAAACAGAGGCGGAGTCTGACCTTCTGAATTACACACAGGAGATACAGAGCTTTACTGGGAACATGAGGAGAGGCAAAAAAATCCTGCGTATACAGAAGATAAAATATTCTTTGCTCTAGAATAAAGTAGTTAACACATTTCCATTAAAAAACTAAAATTAATGATCCACCAAATAGGAGGTTTGGGCTTCCAGGCTTCCTTAAACCTTTGAATTTAATCACTGATTCTCTTTGATTAACAAGATCTGATGTCAGAACAGTTAAATAAACCGTTACAAACTCTTTGATTGAAGAACATTACAGATTCACGTACAGGCATTTAAGGTATAAAATAAGGTGGTTGTTTCCTAATGAATACAACACAAAATGGTTAAAATGACCTCAGACTTCTTTGTGTTCCATCTTCCAGCTCCATGATCCACATCACACAGTCATAGTGCAGCTCTGCTGTTAGACTGGACCGTTGCCACCATGACTGGAGATAAACTCACTTTTCTTTCCCCTGCAGAAAGGTGTGTCTGAGGACGCAGATAAGGCCGAGCTTTCCTTGGCTGTCAGAGAGGAGCTGTCTGATTGGCAGCTCTCCTCTCTGAGATCAGCAGAGGACGAAGTGGCAGCTCTCGATCTCACCTTCAGTGGGACGCTGCATCGATCTGAGATAACTCACCTGTTTCTGAAACATGATGTTCCTCTGAAGCTACCAACGTTTTCTCTGCTTCTCCAAATGTTTTCTGATACAAATGATCCAGAACAGGTACAGTCGCAATAACAGTTCAACTTCACACTTGGAAAACTGATTTTTCACTTTCTTTGTTTGCTTTGTTCTCGACAATAACTGGATAGATTTCTGGACAACTTGTCAAAGCCCTGCTGGAAAAACCAGCCTAGACCGGCACCAAAACCAGCACCAGAACACAACTTATGCTGGTCTTGCTGGTGCTGGTGCATGCAGGTTTTTCCGCAGGGCTAGTGCAGACTCACACTCATGTCGAGGTTGCTTCAAAAGGATTTTGACAGGCTTACATGACTATCTGATGACCCACAGAGACTTTATACCATTCATTACTGGCGTAATGGTGTAAATGATGAACAATTTAAAGCAACAAAAACTTGAATGTCATACAAACCATGTAAAATCAAAGATGGTGCGGGATTTCTTCTTCTTCAGGTGCTGCTCAGCAGCAGTGAGATCTGTGCTGCCACCTGTGGCCATAAACAGCATTACAACAATACTGCAGGATAAAATGGTGGTTTAAAGAGTACATAGTCACAACTCTCCACCGCCGAAATGCATATTGACACTTACACACAAAACAAATACAGAATCTTTCAGGTTGAGCTGTGCATGTCAACAAACAAGCATCAGCATTTTATCCTAACACAAGATGCACGTTCTAATAGACATTAAAATAAAACAAATTTTAAAAAAAACTCACTTGGAGCATCAACTTACCAGCCTGTAAAGTTAACCTCATACACGTTAACATCATGTAGCCTTGTGCAGTTCCAGAGTGACTTCAGACATGCTGTTTTCTTTAAATAAATCCAATTACCGCTGTACATTCTTCACATTTAGGGCGACTGTTTCACGATGTCTCACCTCAGAAATACTTGTGAACAGCATTCATGTTAGTTATATGCTTTGTGTTGTCAGATTCACTACAGAAATCTCCTACAATTTGTTAGAAGTTCTGCATTCCCCGATGAACTCCACAAAGTCAGTGAGGTAAATCCAGATAAACGAACATATCAGATTCTGTATTCTGCATCTGAACTAAAGAAGTTCTCCTTTCCACCTCCCTGCAGCTCCAGTCGACCTGAACAAGGACAAAGCTTCTTCACGACTATCACATCGTAAATCTGAGCACGCTGAGAATCGATGAGGCGACAGAAACCAGAGCCAAACTCCTCTGGCCGCAGCTCAGAGGACGAGAATTCATTATAGAACAGAAATTATTGTGCATCATTGAGAAGAATAGTCTTCCTATATCATATATACGATTATCACATTACATTCATTTGGCACACATTTGCTTGCCGTCCTTTTCTCTCTGCGCTGGCCTGCTCATCAGTGTCAGATGATATCCAACAAGTTATAACCGATCCACCAAACAGTCAATCGTCTATCTATTAATTTACACATAGTGGGGATGAAATGTCAAAGGCAAGCCCACAGAAATGTGGACTTTTACTGGAAAGTGGCCATAAAGGGTTCAAAATGTCTGCGAGGGAACCCTCGTGCACATGATGATTTGACGTTGGGATGGTCCAAATCTCTCACAGGCTCGCAATGAACACACATCAAGGTCGGTGTGAGTGGAGGTTCTGATTGGGCCACTGTATCAGAATCATTCAGGAGTGCCTACAAACACGCTCAAGAGATGAACTCACACGACACAACACAAGTTGTTTGCTTTTTTCTTTATTTTTTTTGAAGCTTTTTTTTTTATATTTAAGATTTTTTCCCTTTTTTCTTGCTATCCCTGCTTTTGGCACTACATACTTAGGGTGACATGTTAGATTGTTTTTAAAACAAACGTCTATTCAAAGCCTTCATCTTGTTGCAAGCAAAGTATGAATACAGCTAATAAAAATAAAGGTTTACATTTTTCCTCCTTACTTTACACATAAAATAAAAACACTTTTTTGGACCCCCTCAAAAATGGGGGTATTAAAATATTTGACATTTGTATCACAAATCAATGTAATGAGACAAAAAATAAAACATAAAAACTGTACAAAAATGATAAAATTCATTTTAAAAATTCCTGTGATCAAATGATGCAAAGAGTACATAAATCTGATTTTGTTTTATGTTACTGACCATCAATCTAATTAAAAGGAGATGAGAGTTCACTTCTTCTGTTGGATAAAATTCAGATTTACTTGATGTCGGACATGTGGGACCAGTGGGAAGTTTGGATTCTGATGCATCACAGAACCTGATGAAAGCAGAGAGAAAAAACAGAAAGTCAGAACAAAAAGGAAACGTACGATTCTCTGTTTTTCACAGCAGCAATAGAAATCATAGTGTATCATGTCTGACCTTGGGTCACGAAGGGTTTGTTCGGCTGGTAGCCTCCGTTGCCCTGCTGGATGAAGTTCTGGGGCATTCGGTAGGGCCAAGATGGAGACAGGGCATACTGTGGTGCTTTATTGTGCTCCCATAAGCGAGAGGCTTGGCTCACACCTACAAACTGGGCCGGATGGCCGGACTCTGTAGAGACAATATCAAACATATTCACCAAGACGACAAGGGACAATAGAATCTGAGAGCAAAAAGTTCTGTGATACTGCATTTTATATAAACCACACAGTGTCCCTCCACCAGTGATGTGAGGATATTAATATTACTTGATTTTCTCTGGATAACAGCGTAGAACAAATGTTGAAAACACCACAGACTGGGACCACAATAATTTGATAGTATAATAAAATGACTCTACATTAAATTTGTATTCCAATAGCGAGAAACAGATTCACACACAGACGTGCCCCCACACTTCACCCGGTGAATACCTGACTTGACCACAGTGCCATTGCCCATGAGTGACCCAGGTTGTGCCAGGTGGTTGTGCCAGTGTCCGTCCCGTCCTGGCCCACCGATGCCCAGCTGTCTCCCCGCCGGCTGGGCGAAGATGATGCTGGGGTCGTTCAGGTTCATGGGGCTGGGATTGCCCCCAGAGCTGGTGGGACTCCCGTTCCCCGTAGCTGAACGCAGGGCGAATTTGAGGCCGGGTGGGGAGGGGGCGGTGGGAGAGGACGTGGTGAGCACCGGGCCGTGGATGGGCCAGGAGGTGGAAGGGAGGTGGACCGGGTGATGAGGCTTCCCCTGGGAGTTGTGTGACTGGTGCTGGTGGGTGGGAAGAAGCCCCAGTGCGGTGAGCGTCCCTGGATGGTACTGGCCTTGATGGGACGTCGGGAAGCTGAAAAGAGACAGGGGGACCTGGGGATGTGCAGGCTGCTTCAGGGGACCAGCAGAACTGGTCTTACTGTGGGAGGGCTGAGGGGAACTGGAGGACTGGGACGAACTCTGAGGGACAGCTGTAGGCTGGGGGGAGTAGGGCGGAGTCTGCCGACTATCGGACTATGAAGTAGAAAACAAATGAAACGAGCATTAGAAGTCAATAATCAGAAGACAGTCATACTTTTATTTAAATATTCAGTCACTCAACTGGGAAAATACAATAGATTCTGATTTTCAGCACCATCAACAGATTTAAAGGGCCACTTCACTTAAATTGGCTTTGATTTTATTGGCCCACATTACAAGATATCACTGGAAGCAAACAAAGAACTATTTATCATAACAAACTTCTGTCTTCCGATTGGTGTGTTGATTTAAAATCTTGACTGTAGAAATCAAAACATTCTTCCCACTGTCAATCACTTGCACTTATCTTATCGATAGCTGTGATTCCATCAAATTATTTTCATGAATGTGTAACATTAGAAAAGGCTGATGGAAGCAGCAAAATCATAGAAAATGTAAATGTCCTTAATGGGAGATGGAAACAACTTTTCCAAACAAGATTCTGACATGACAGACTTTTAATTGATGGTACTGATCAGCAGTTTCAACACCGAGGGAGGAAGAAGCAGTCGTTTCTTCCAACCACGCTTTTAAGGATATTCTCGTAACACGTAAAAAAGATGGCTGGCAGTAGCAACAGGTGCGTCTTAACCTATGAGGAGATAAAATTATTCCTCTGTTTTGTTTCTGGTTCTTCTACTCAGCCATGTGTGGTGAAGCCTATACTGCTAACTTCACCAAACTAGTTTTTTTGTAGCCTCTTTCATTTGCTCCAAACCAGTTTATGGAGGTGTGACCAATTTGTATTTTCCTAAAATTCGCCTGGCAAATTAGATGGAACCAGGGCTGATGACGTTTCAGTTTGTTTGTTTTTAGGGTGAACCTGGCACAGTTGTAATGTTTAACTGTTGTACTCACACATTCAGAGGGCTGTCTGGTTCTTCCAGGACAGTCTGCAGGTGTCTGGGGAATGGGGATGGACTGGGAGCTCACCATGGTTCGTGCCGCGTGAGGAGCTGGGGTGAATACGAGCACATAATAAACACATTTATTTCCATCCCCTGATGGTCGGAATATAACTTGTATCTATTCAATGTGTGTCAAGACAACAAATCAAAGTTTACAAAACTCTAAATGTATGTTTCAAAATATGCATATCAGTGAGAATAACAGAAATACTATCATATTTTGTGTCTTTTCGTTCCGGGGATACCTGGTGCTCCGACGGTCCTCTGTTTGAGATGGCGGTATTCGGGACAGTCCCTGCGTACGTGACCCATGTCCCCACACTGGAAACATCGCCTGTCCTTCGGCTCCCGCTCCTCCTCTTTAATGTCCTCGTCTTTGTCGTTTTCCTTCTTCTTAATCCTGGCAGAGAACAAGTTCAGGGCACAACGAGAGGGTGAATAAATAATAAACATTCAGCACAAACACACACTAATGAGCAAACACACAAGAAACAGTACAGGCTCTCCGAAATAAGAAAAAAAAAGATATTGTTTCCTTTAAAAACACCTTTGAATGTCAATACATACAGTTACCTTTAAAAACAGCACCTATAGAGCAGCTTAGCCTAACTGTGTTAGCCTAACTTACCCTGCACGTCCCTCAGCTGGAGCCTCAGGAGTCATTCTTTTACTGTTGCTGGCCTACTCCTTTCTTTTCTTCTCTGATTAACTCTCCACTGTCATCTGTTCACTGCATCCCTCTTGTAACTTTCTCAAGGCGTTCCTGATATTCAACGGCCTAATTCTTTGTGTTTGTGCATTGTCAGGTCATTGTGTTGGAAGTAATAATGCTGACAGCTCAGACTAAATCATACTCAGGATGATTTTTTTAGCTGACGTACGTTCAAGGAAACTGCTGTGATTAAAAAGAGGACAGGAAAATTAATCGTCATCACTGTGTTTCACTTCACAGCTGCTGTAAGCAGGAAACACTCAATTTTAAGTTTACTAACAACCTGCAGACCTGTAAAACAGAACTGGAGAGCTACAATGATGCCGTATGCCTTAAATAAATATAAATAAAGTTAAACTAGCTCTTTCTTAAATGACTATCCACTCTGCAGCCAGGAAGCATACGTTTTAACATCACTGTGTCACTTTTACCTTCTCATTTCGCATTTTAACTACATTACAAATGTAACGATAATTCACAGAGAGAAATGTTCTGATAAACCACGAGGGGCCAACCTGCGTCTCTTCGGGCAGTCCTTCATGTAATGTCCGATCTTCCCGCAGATCCTGCAGCATCTGTCGTTGGGCGCCAACTCGCCGTCTGTCAACACCTTTGAGTCAAAGAAGTAGTCCTGCAGCAGAGCACAACAGAAACAGCATATAGTGAAGACAGATTCAGACAGCGTTCAAATTCTGAATCTTTTGTACAACTTTGTTGTTGTTTAGTCACGAGGGACGTACCACTTCAGAGCCGGGGACGGGGTAGAACGGAGTTCCAAACAACTTTCTGCCATTTATAAACGCCTTCATGATGAAGTTTGTCACTAGAGGAAGCCAAGAAGGAATGATAGGTTTAGAGGTGGCTGCAATCACATAAGTAATCAAGTGCTCACTCTTATTTTTAAATCACACAATATGACATGAACTCCCTGCTTTTTTATTCAAATACCTAACACTCATAAACTGATGAAAAGCCTCAGCTGTCAAAGAGCAAATGTCTGCAGTAATGAAAAAAAACACATCTGACTCAGTACCACAAGAAAATAATTGTTTGCTCCAACTAGGACTGCAACTTATGATTAGTTAAAATTTGGAATAATCCGTTGATTATTTTCTTAATCAATGAATTGGCTGTTTAGCCGAAAAAATGTCGATCAGTGTTTCCCAAAGCCAATGACGACATCCTCAAGTGTCTTATTATGTCAGCAACCCAAATGTTCAGTTTAATGTGAGTGAGGAGAAGGAAACCAGAAAATATTCACATTGAAGAAGCTAGAATCAGAGAATAAGGACTACTCCCTTAAAGAAATAACTCAAACCAAACTTACTTTTTCGGGAAACTCCTGCACCAAGATTATGATTCAAATCAAAGGGATCTGAGGAGAACAAACAGAAGAGTGAGTAGAAGATAAGACAGACTGGAATGTAAAGAAGCTGGTAAAAACAGAGGGATGAGCAGATCTGTGTGAGCACCTTCAATCGCGATGCATTTACTGGTCCACTGTTTCTCAAAGGTGGTGAGGCGTTTCCTTTGACGGATGCTGATGACGTGTTCTTTGAAGTCAAACTCTTCTGTGTAAAAGCGCAGCAGGCCCAACCACAGCTCTCCCACTGACTCTGTGTTCGGCTGCAGCTCGGAGAGAAGCCGGCGCTGTGAAGAGAAAAGAAACTCTTAGTACCGACTCGATTCTGATATGACAGGATTAACATTTTGACTACATTTTGATACTGTCCTATAATTCCACACTGCTCCAAGTTAATGTTTCGCTGAACTCACCAGATCCTCAAGGTCATCGCAAAAGAAAGCATTCCAGCCGTCAACCATCCGCTGGGGAACAGTCGTCCCATCGAAGATCTAAAACAACATCACAATGTGCTATTAAATTCATTTCAGTCAAAGCTAATCACTCCTTTATGTCAACTGTTCTGAGTTTCAATTTCATTTTTCATGTCATTAATCAGTGACCGATACCTCCTGCAGGACAGGAATGACTGGCGGCTGCCTCTGCTGCAGGAAGTAGAGCACCATCAGGATGTAAGCATAGGACGAGAGGCTTCCTCTGGACGCATCCCCGATGTCGCAGCGCTGTGAGCACAGAGGGACGTAAGTCACACAGCAGGAGGCAATATGGAAACAATTTACAGGCATTCTAAGTGAAGAGTAACTTCACCTTAGCGAAGACCTTCATTGTATATCCCAGGAATTGCACCCTTGGATCCAGTGCTGCATACGTAGCCAGCATCCTAGTGTTGTGTTGAGCCTACAGAGACGACCCGTCCAAAGCAAATCATTCAGCAGAGTCAATAAAAAAAAAAGGCACGTTTAAGCATTTTATAGAACATTGAAGGCAGGATCTGCTAACACTCACCAGGGTGTTATAGAGGCTAATATCTCCCTCCAGACCGCTCTGTCTGTGTTCAAACTTCACAATAGGCACTTTAGCTGTTGTGATGGGCAAGATGTTCCTCAGACCTGTGATGTCAGCAGAAAAAACTGTCAGATTCAGTCCTTGACACCGAGATATAGACAGATAAATGATTATTATTAAAACAATCATTCACCTGTATGCTTCTTGAGCACTTTTGCAAGCCCTTCAATGATTTCTTTGCAGTTCAGCCTCTGTTCAGACGGATCACAAATTTAATGTAACAGTGAAACGAATTTATGAGAGTCACTAAATGTCAGTCCCAGCGAGGAAGTGAGTTGTATAAAACATTGGTCCACCTACCTCTGCAGTCTCATGACCCTCCAGAGTCATGCAGATGTCAAGGTCACTGTCGCGGAAGCCGAAGCCGTTCTTGGAGGAGCCAAACAAGCACAGCTGAGCTTTATCTGTGGATTCACACACACACACACAAAGGAAGGTATTTTAATTATAAATTATTCCAATGGTTGTTTAACAGTAAATGACTTCCAGTTTCCTGTGAACTGTGGGAAGGTTTTTAACTTTAAATACGAAGCATCAAATTTGTATGAACAGAAAACAGCAACAACAGCAAATTTACACAGCAAAGAGGAGAACTTTCTAAAATTGTTTATATAAAAATAAATAAATATATAAAGAAGAAAAAAGTTCTAGCTCTCTCACCACTGGTGGAACATAAATAAAGGCTCTGGTAATTACTTGAGAGTTTATGCTCAATGCTCACCATTGTACTCCTTCCTTATAAACCTCTCCAGGCCAGCAAGGATCTGCTCCCTCTTCTGCTGCTCAGCATGAGTAGGTGACAGCTCATCTACAAACAGCAGAACAGAAATGTAGTCACACAGAGCTGTAATGGTTAATCGATTGATCAATTAGGTAAATTAAACTAAAGGATTCATGCCCGATAAATCGTTGCAGAATAATTCTAAGCAATTTGACACGCAAATCATTCAAACATTTAATCGTCCAAGCTCAGAAATTTGGTAATTCGCCACTTTGCAATTTGTTTTTCTTGGTTTCAGTCATCGTGAATGGAATCTTTGGGGTTTTTGAATGTAGGTCAGACAAAACGAGACGTTTAATGATATCGCTCTGTGCCATTGCAGGCAAAGTTTTTCACAGTTTTCTTCTAGAATAATATAAAGCAAAATAATAATATAAAGTGAAAGAGAACTTACAGTAGCACAACCTGCAGAGCCCATCAAGGATATCCCTGAAGCGGTCGTTCATAGGAGGAAGAGGCTTCAGCTCGATCTTCTTAAAGTCTTCAGGACACTCGTCCTTCAGGTGACCATCGCGTTTGCAGATGCTGCACACAACAGTTGGAGGCTGGAATGAAAAAGTTCAAACAACATAGATTTAATGACCAATAATCTCATGACAGCCTTCACCACCACAAAGCAAGTGCAAGATAATGACATAAATAAAAGCTTCAAAATGTTGCATCCACCGTGTCCTACTTACAGCACATCTCTGTTACAAAACATTTCTGTGGGGCAATGTGTCATGGTGCAAAAGTAGCAAAATAAATAAAAATGACTGTGTTTTGTTCTTTACCAACCCCTGAGGTGTGTCATCACATGCCAACAAACCAATAACAACCCATCATAAAACAACGACGACACGGAGAGATGATGCTCCTTTATATTACATATTTTTTTTTTTTTTTTTTTTAAATTGGCTTTATAACACACAACTCAGAGGATATATATCACACTATAAACATACAAGGTTTAGTATTTTTTCTATATTTTACAATTGATAAAGTATTACTTATATTTTTCCATTGAAATATCTGGAAAATGTACGGAAACATGTATACAAACGGGGAACTCCATGATTACCTTCCCACCAGTGAATATCATCTTATCGAACACATAGTGCAGATCCTCTGACGCAACAGATCCATCCTCTGAAACACTGCTTTCTTCTTCCTCTTCTTCTTCTTCCTCCTCCTCCTCCTCCTCGTCCTCCTCTTCCTCTTCCCCCTCCTTGTCACTGTCCAGCAGTCCGTTGGGGGATAAGGAAGTTCTGTTCCCCTCACTGAGATCCATTTCCATGAGGCTGGCATCCAAAGTTTTCTCATCTTTCTTTGTGGACAGATCTGAACCGTCTTCATCATCGGTGTCAGACTCCTCGTCCTCCTTCAGCCCACGGTGGCCCCTCTGAGCAACCTGGCTTCTTTCACCTTTCCCTTCGTCTTCTTCCTTGTTCACCAGCGCAGCCTCCCTCCTCTCCACTTCCTCCAATTTGGCACTTTGCTTGCTTGCCTTCTTGCGTCTCTGGCGCCCCCCCGTGCCCTTTCTCTGGGGGCAAGCAAAGTATTTGTAGGCCGAACGGAAGCGCTCCTGGATGTACTCAAACACCATTTGGCTGTTCAAGCTTCGTGCAACGTTCCTCTTCACGGCAAAAGGATCTAAAAGCAGAAGATAGAGACACACTGTGTGAATTTGTGATATTTCTCCAGAGCTGTATGATGAATTTTCTGACTAAGGGCTTTTATTTTTTACCTTCAATAGCGAGCCTGCGACGTGGCCAGTTCTTCCCTTCCCTAGAGAGGAGCTCCTTCAAGCGGATGCTGATGATGTACTCTTCAAGAGCAAATTCCAGTGTGTAGAAACGCAAGAGCTCCAACCACAACTGGCCCAGTGACACACCTTTACCCAGATCCAAGGTCAGACGGGTCTTTAAAGTGACACAGGTGGTCAGAAGCAGTAACATCAACACTTTCCTCAATTTAAGTTTAGCTCTGAATAAAAGGCAACGCTGCTTGCTCTATCAATTTGATGCTGTAGTGACACTCACCAAGCCTTCTGAATAATGGCCTTCATCAAGTTTTTTCTGATCTGGTTTAGGTCGGCCTTCTCCTCTGGCCTCGTTGCGGTTCTCCCCTCGTCCATCCGTGGAGCTCGGAGGTCTGCGCTCCCACCGGACAAATGTGTCCAACGCGATTCCAGTTAGATGATACTCGTCCACACGCTTCACATCAAAGCCTTCAATCTGAGTGAGGAGAATAAAGTCAAACATAACAGAGGGAAAATATCTGTAAGCAAAGATATGACTTTTTATATGATATGAATTTTGAAGCTGCTTGTTTACGAGTTTTAATGTTTTATTGTAATGTTACTGGACTGGAGGACTTGCTATGGTTGGTCAACACACAGCTTGTCATCAGTCTGAATCAGCGATTAACTTGACAAGTAAAATGATTTAATTGCCAAAAGGTATATTGTCCAAAAGTTTGAGAATATGGCTCATATTAGGAAAAATAATTGTTTTCCATTTCCAACAGAAATGTGCTTATGTTCATCTAAAAAAAAATGATGCACACAAGCCAGCAGGACAGTTACAGAGTTGCTCCCTGATGGCCGTGTTTCCATCTCAACCAGACGTGGACTAAAAGGCATTCTGGGCCTTTAGCGACGGACATTATAGAGTCAAACAGAAAACATGGAAAGAAGAAAGACGTAGTGATTGTGCAACAAAGGTCACGGACAAACAACTCTGTGATTGCATTGTACTCATCTTAACCACTGGACACCACCAGTCTTTTACACACACATTTTAAATGCCTAGCCCACTATGTGTTTTTGGAGAAAAGCTCCTAGATAAACGTTTTACATCACTGCATCTTTTTCTCTGCTATCCAAGCAGAAAAGATTAAGATTAAATGTGGTAAAGCCTCCTTAAAGTTTAGTTTTAGATTTGACTGGCTTCTGTAATTGTGTTTTGTTTTTTCTTTTACATAACTGCAAATAGCTACCACGGGTAGCCTGTTGCACAAAAGTAAAAGGTGAATCTGTGTTGCTCAGCAACAGCAACATGCCTCTAATTACAAAAAGAAAAAACTTGGGGTGATTGGGTGAAGAGCTGCAAGATAGAAAGCAGCGCAGCTCATCACACTTGTGATACTCTATCCACTAGATTCTGACTGGGTTTTTTTTAAAACTTGTAGGCATGTAAAGTTACTCTTTCATCCAAAAAACAAGTTAAAAATGTTGCTTTTCAATTTCTGGCCTTGCACAGTGATGTACATGTGTACTACAGTGGCGCCATTGCTTGGTGTGGTTAGAGGAGCACACCCAGCAGGGATGTTAAATAAGCTTTAAACTTGCAACCTGAAAGGGAAGCAGAACACTGTTTATCAGCCTGGTGTCAAGTTATCCTTTTAACGTGCAACTGTTGCCAACTTTAAAGACATTGTCTAATTTTCACAGTGTGATCACACAGCTTATCACATGATCATCTCTCTGCGAGCACCTCGTGTCACAAAGAGCCTGAAGTTCTGAAGAAAATAATCTTCACCTCAAAGTGGAAAAAACCTGTTCCCACCTACACTTGTCTAAACATAGCAGAGGAGTTCTTCTGGGCCTTTAGCGGTAAATGCTATGCACTACAAATACAATGTATACTTTATTTCCAATAGTCAGAAATGATAAATACAGTCTGACTTAAATTGTTTTTTTTTATATCTTGGTGAGCTATAAATGTGAATTTTACATCTTCAAGAAATTAATGATTTTTAGCAGCTTCACATAATGTCCCACAGTATTATGCGATTGCATGCAGCGTATTGCTAAAAACAAAATCTACATCATCATAATGACAGTGGAGGGATGATTTTTCACTTGTGTCTTTTTCTTGAGTTAATGTGCCTCCTCGCAATAAGACAGAGACCCATCAACATCCTGTGTTCGACCTGCGTTTCCTAACACAGACTTGAGCTGCGTGGGAGTCTTTTTTGCAAAACATGACACAAGATGCAGATAAAGAATGTGGATCATCCTGTGCATTATATAAAATGGGCAGACACTGTCTGCAATGCATCAAGAGGTGTCAGTGTTTAAAATTTCCTCTGCTTTGTATTGAAAGAGAGAAAAAGTTACTTCCCAGGTATAAAAACTGGAAAATGCACCAAAAATAATTCAGGAGTAGATCGGTTGGCACAAACATATGAATTTTCATGCATTTATCAACAATAACATATCTCATTCACTTATTAAGTTTAAATAATTTAAGCATACTACCCAAAACAAGATGTCACAAATGAGCAAATCTGTATTTGGTGCAGAGACGTGAGCAGTTTTCAAGAATCATATTTCTGCTTTTAGAATCTGGACAACGAGGCTTTGGTGTGAATGTGACTGAAGGAAAGTGGATCTTACATATTCTTTTTACAGATGATGCTATAATATGCTGCACAAAGACCTTTCATTACACCGGCTTTGTCTTTTAACCTGAAAGGAAAAATGGCAGCCCAATGCCACCGCAGTGTGTTATTTTAGATAGCATGCTGGGCTCCTGAAGCAGCAGAGGTGAGACATCTAACACAAAAAAACTGATATCCATTGTGATGTATAAGGCATTGGACAACAGTTTTCTTAACAACAGGAATAATGTTGCTATAGAGGGTATACAGAGGTTGATCTCATGCTCTCCTCGTAGGGGAACGATCACCCGGACCTCGTTGTCTACCCAATTTGTAGACATTTTCAGTAGCTGCCATCTGCTGCTAGCTGCTTTTAAATCTACCATTTAATGGATCGCACACATACCGTTTTGATAAAGGTCACAACCCTGTCCTGCCCTTCCTCTACACAGGCTCATTTGTTTTTTTTGGGTAGACATCAGGAGGGCTCAGAGGTGGAACAACAATGACCCATTCTCTCTTCGTACCTTTTTTACAAAATGGCAGAATAAAGGCTCATTCACAGGCACATTCCAACCTTGAATAGCCTGTATAGAAGGGGCTACAGTCTCCCAAAAAAGGTTCAGGTGTACAGGTTAGATGCATAGTAATTTAAATGATAACAATTGTCTTTAACCGTGCATGAGTTTTTTAAAACAGGTCTCTGTACTTCTGTACCAGGGTCAAGGTGCCAACCATGGACGCTTTTCTCAGCTCTTATCCAGTGAGAGTGGATCAGACTGAAAAACATTTGACCTACCCAGCGGCCCAAGTAGACGGGGAGGATCGGCTCTTTCCTCTGCTGCAGAAAGAAGATGACCATGAGTGCGAAGGAGTATGAGGGGATGCCACCTTCAGCCTGGCAGTCGATGTGACACAGCTACAGCGATAAATATGCAAGAAAAGAAAAGCTTTCAGTTCAAATGCATTATTGTCTTAATCCAAACTGTAAAACTTTGTTCAACTATAAAATCATCATCCATGAATATAAATGTTAAGTCCATTAGAAAGAACAACATGTTAGATGTTCTATTATCAGCATCTGGACAAACAGGTGATGACGCTTGTTTGTGCAGAGATAGACCTCTGACTTTATTTAACAAGGAAAACCTGAACACACTTACACAACCATTTCCGTTGAAAAGTATTTATTTCAGGTCTGTCAGTTTTAATAACTAATATGTCCAATATCAGTACATTAGTTTTACATAAGTTTTAGACTGAGGGGCTGGTAATAATTACTAATTAGTAATGAAAATAGCTAAAAATAAAAATAACTCTTCACTAAAACCCATTGGAATATCTTTCTCATTTCCTTTTTCAACTGAGGAGTTGGTATCAGCTACAGCCTTACCCTTGCCCAGTAGCGAAAGGCCAAGACCAGCGGAACCAATCTAGGCTCGAGTTTAGCCAGGGTTGCCAGGTGATTGGTGGTGAGACAAGCGACGTCATTACCTGCGCTCACTTTACACAGCAGGCCGCTGCACAGAAATATATGAAAAACACACAGAAGGAAAGTTGGTACCAGACAGTAAATTAGTGCTGGATTTGCAGGTAAGTGGGAGCTGATATGTGCTGTAATAATGTGAAGTTAAATAAGAGATGAGACATAATTTTCACATTATAACATTTCTCTCATCTGATCATCACTTTAAAGTCACAAATGTTTAGAAATAAGACAGGGATTACTAACAGGGATGCACTGATTGTGACATTCTGGGTTGATGCCCAATTTAAAAGTAACAGTTTGGCTGACAGCCGTTGCCCATAATGATGTTTTTTGTGGGCCATTTGTTTATGTCCCCTTGTATTCTCCCCGTTCACTGCCAGGGAAATAAAAACCAAACTGTTTTAAAGTTATTCAGCGCCCCATTACACCGTCTTTGAATGAGCACAAACTCAAGTACACAAGTTTATAAAAATCTTTTAATATAACCTTCCTTCACATGACAAGGCTATACAACGCCATACTGATGTATAAGCAATTCTACAAATCACATAGTCTTACAAACTGATGGAAGGGAGCCAATACCTCATGAAACCAGCCGAAATTAATGTCAGATCACAGATAAACATCGGCCACTGCCATCGGTTAATGTCATCTTACATGCTAATAGACCGATAGCAGTCAGCAAGGTCAATATCAACCAATACAAAAGGTTTTCTGATAAATCAGTGCATCCTCAATAACTCAATTAAACCTAAACTCCCTCTCTAGACATACAATTTAAATATAAATGAGAGTAAAGTGACAGAAAGATACATATACAGACATAAAAATTATTTGAAAAACTGCATTTGTGCATTTAATCCAACACTCACCTTACAACATCCCGACAGAACACGGCAGGAACTTTGGCATGAAAATCTGACTCAACCTCTGAAAATTCAGCTGGAGAGGAGAAGGGGAAAAAAACAACAACACAGGAAATGACCTCGAGGAAAGTTGCACAAACCCGATTTCATTGCAGGACTTTTACAAAAAAGCTGAACCACACAAAGTAGAATTACTCAGGTCCAAGACCAAAGCAGATTTTCAAGTAATGTTGTTCTTGTCCTGTTGTCAGTGTAATTTGAAAATTCTATCAAACATGTGAAGCACAAGGCCACACTAATATCTCCACACAAACCAGAGCAGTGGGTTTACACAACTTATTGAGAATAAATCGCCTTACAACTTCAGAAGAAAATGTATGATGCACCAAGCAAAACTTACGGCTGTTCTTGATGATTTCCAGCACTTGAATCAAGACCTCAGGTTGTGTCATCTGCACGGACAAAAATAATTAGAGAAAGTGAGACCAACAACAATAAGGTCAAATGTTGCTGCTGATTTACAGTGCCCTCTATGTTTTTAGAGAACATTTATCATCATTCCATCAAATAGCAGATGCAACCTTACCGAGGAAGGGTGGGTGACATCAATGTTGATATCGCTCGTTTTGAAGGCAAATCGGGTAAGACATGAACCATAGAGACGGAGAGAACAAGCTGGAAAACCAAAGAAAACGTATTAGATTATACTGTAATTATACAATATATGGAGAATAACTTAAACTCAGAAGGTTTACAACTGAAAACAGAAGTAAATTACATACTGAGGATCAACAAGGGCTCATTTTAGTAGGACTTAAAATTCTAATGTGTCTCAAGGCATTTCCTCTTTTTACACAACTCACTGAGGTAAATATAAACCAGGCTGAGTGACATCACAGGATACAACCTGAGAGGTGTTTCTTGATGATCTCCTCCATCCTGACGACCACGGCCTTCCGAACCTCAAAGTCCTCCTCCGAGATCCCGTGCTGCCTGGCTGTTTCTCGGACGCACGCGTCTACGGCCCTCAACTGGGTGGCGGAGGCGGGCGGCAGGGCGCGCAGCTCGTTCTCCTCCTGTTTTTCCTGATACACCAGAGCCAGAACGTAAACAACAAAATTCAAAACCCTTATTTCTTCAACACAGTATACAGGGACGAGTGACGGCACAAAGTTTAAATTTCCATACCATTATGTTCTTCTTGTGTCTCTTCTCTTTGATGTGTTTGTGTGCTCCTTGTATGTTCTCAATGTGCACAGAACAGAGCTTGCATAAGTATTGATAGTTTGGGTACTCGGGGGACTGCTGTGGAAACAAACACAGAGGCAAAAGCAATCAGTTTATCCATGTTTTTAATAAACTTCATTTCATCCACCACTTGATGATAATCGCAACCATGACACCCACCTGCTCTTGCTAGAAGGAGATCAAATCAAACAGACATATGGTACAACAGACTGTGGATGAATTAATGGGGCAAAGATACGAGACAAAGTGAAATATTATCATCCTCCTTCATCAAATATGGCAAACTTTTCCCGTACATCAGTGTTTCATTTTGGTTTATCATAAAAAAGCTGTACAACAACTTGTGCTTTATAAAATACGGCGTTAGTTTTACTTAATCCTCAACTGAATTAACTCGATAAAAGTTTAAAGATTCCTTTAAAACATATAAATAACAGTGCATTGATCTGATATCATCCCATCAAACTATCCATCTATTACAAACTTATTCTGGCTGGACCCATAACGCAGCAGCTGTGATGAGCTCAGCTTTACATTTACTGCAAGTCCGACATGACTGGATTGTTTCCTTACTTTCAACAGCCGGTGGATGTAGTCTCTGTAGAGGCGCTCCTCTGCTTGCCGGAGGCCCAGCTGTTGCTCTGTCAGCGGTCCTTCCTCCACAGTGGGCCTCACCTCTCTGCCCTCTTGAACAGACTGATGCATCAGTGCAGCAGCTTTCACCCCTACAAAACAACAAAGACTGAGCAGTTAACCAGAGATACTTTCGGTGCAGAAGATCATCTCAGGGAAAATATCTTACAAACTCACCATGGGACTTTTCCTTTGTTGGAGTTACAGTGGAGCTCTTGGCCTGCTCAGTGAGGCCTCTCTCAGGTGTACCAGGGACCGCAGGAGAGCTGGTCCCTCTGTTTGCTGAGGGGCTGCTGTCAGCAGAAAAAGACGCCCTGTAGTCAGGAGCCTGTGCCACCAGCTGCTGTTGCGAGCTTACCGCTTTTCCTTTCCCTCTCTCCCCAGAACTCGTCCTGCCAGTCAGTCTTGTCAGCCTAGAGGGCCGTCCTCTTCTCTTGTCTTGGGGGATATCTGTGAAAGTTTTGCCTGGCCCGCGACTTCCTATGTTATGTTCATCCTTTGCTGCAGCGAGGTGTTCTTGCCTGCGGGGTGCAGACTTGGTACCGTCTCTCTGGGCAGGAGCGTCTTTATTTGACTTCTCGCTGGACAAAACTTTTGCTCCTCTGGGTTGAGACTGTTTGCCTGATTTTACTGGACTTCTGGACTCATCCATCCCTCCTGTCCTGCTGATCTTGTCCCTGGTGGAGTTAACACCACGGTGAGGATGACCGGGGACAAAGGCCACCTAAAGTCTAGGTAAAACAGGGACGAGATATCATAGCTTTCAGTCAAAACAGCAAAACTACTCCACAAAAAAGCATTGTGATAGCCTGTTGTGTCTTTCTTTACCATTCAGGTGAGATCAAATGACCAAACACATTTGTCAACTTAATTTGCATTGCACTTCCTAGGACTTATATACGTTTTTCGTACAGAGATGCATTGAAATAAATCTACAAAGAAGAATATTCATATTCTTGAACATGCAAAAGAAGAAAAAGAAAATGGAGACAAGGTTTTACATTACACATCAGCTCAGTTAACTTAAATGTTTAAAAGGTCACAATCAGAATGTTGACTATATGAATAATAATTAATTATTAATGTTCTACTACAAATTTTAGTAATTGTATTGATGCAGCTTTTGAGTTTATTAAGATGAAAACAAAGCTTGAAGACTGACTATTGTTACTTAATTTTTGTATGATTCCCATTTGAAATAACTAAATAACATTCTATTGATTTGTGTGCGACAAATAATATAAAATAAAATAAAAAATGACCTTTTGTTCTCTTTGTCTTTGATCATGAAGCCAGAGTAGTAAACAAAACATTTAACATTGGCACTTAAAAAAGTTGCCTTGGTTGGTAGAGGAATTCTTTCACTTTCATGTGGACAGTTTCACAAAAGTTTCATCTCCACATCATTACTAACTGTCTGTGCCAAAATGTTTCCCATATCAGCAAAAACTATAAAAGCAGAATTAAGTTGTTGTTTTTTTTATTAATCCACAGAAAAAATATATATCACAAATTTAATCTTTCAAGTGCATTTTTCACAGGATAAATAGTAAGTAGTATATTATAGGATTTGATTATTTCCAATTATTAGTTGATCTTTTATTTTATCCATTAACAAATGAATGAAAGTAATGAAAGTAAATATTAGCACCAGCCCCAAACACTACAAACCTACTGGCTGGGCTCTACATCATTCCTATATAAAGAAATGACCTTAAGCTTGTAAGAAGCTGAACTGTCAGAAAGCGGAACAGTTCTGGAGTTTAAAACAGGGACTTTTAAGCACTGAAAGAAGAGGGACAGCTACTGCGTCAGCCAAACATTCAAATGGGTTGCCATTGGTAATAGAAAAACAAATATCACAAAACAACATTTAACTCTTAAAACGGCTGCTTCTACAACTACTTTCTGATAGATTAAAATGTACAGGAAACCAAGCGTTTTCCCGCAGCAGACTGTCAGACTACAGAATCAGAAATTGTCGGGATTGAATCAGGCATGTACAGTATGGAGCTTGACGCCGTGGCCGTCCCCCAAACTGTCGCTGTTTAGAATCCCTGATGTTTAAAGGAAGGATACAATTATGGCTCATGAAATACTTTTAAAAACGAACAAAATAAAAATTATTTAAAAGCCAGTGCGACGGCAGAATGAACAGGAGTGATGGGAGACCTTTTCTTTGTTCCAGTTAAAAGCTGCACAATATTGTACAAAATACATGTTTTGGGGCTGATATTGTGATTGCAATATGGTTTACTATGAGTGGGAATCAGCAGGACATGAGAGAATGTGCTGTTTTTTCTCATTTATAATCATAGTAAACTGAATATATTTAGGTTTTGGAGTGTGAGGTCTAACAACAAAGAAAGTTGAGGACTTAATTTGAGGCTTTCAGTGGTATTTTTCAATATTTCAAAGGCTAAAATCAAAATCAAAATAATAATGTAACGTTACCGATCGATTCAAAATAGAAGTTAAACCCCTAATAGAGTTTCTCATAAAAATCTGAAAATTCCTACCACAGTACATAATCGAAAAAAGGTCTATTATCAGTCTCTTGTTAATGACCCTGTAAACACAAACACAGAGCCACAGCGAGCAGTGCAGTGATGGTAACGTTACCGATGCTGAGTCGAAGTCTGTTTTCTGAGAATCTCGTAGCACCACCCTCCTCCACGGGAGGTGATAGAAATGAGTTTCGAGTAATGTCTTGTAATGGCTAGGTGTTGCAGAAGAATACTTTCACTTGTGGCTAAAGTTAATGTTCGGTTTAGTTTAGAGAAAAACGAAACTGAGGGAAGAAACAGACTTCGATGTAACACCGGGACTTAACGTTAGCTCAACTTCCACAACAGAAACGAAAAGGGGGGTCATCACAAACGCAGAATTATTGACTACAATAAATGCTCACCATTTAAACCAAAATGTGTTTCCTGTGTTTTAGCAATGACTCGCGTTGACTTCCAGAGACTCTTTGCCTTCGACTTTGCAGTTAGCTGTGTTCGCAAGCTAACTAGCGTTAGCCGCTGTGCCCGGTCGTCCGGCTGAGCTAGCTAACGGGAAATAAATAATACTGGCACACATGTTGCCACACAGCATCAAGTCATTAAAGACAGAAAACAACACTTGGACCGCTGCAGCGCAGAGGAGCGCGGGCGAACTTACTTTTCGAGCTCTAAAGTTGAATCCGGATTATTGTTTAGCTGTCTCCATGGTTCTGTTCTAAATAATGTTTTTCAAACCCCACGGCCCTGGTCAAAACAGCAACATTGACGCCATGTTAATACATTACCCCGCTGCATTGTGGGAGCGCCAGTGACGATGAAGAGGGGCGTGTAATGTGCTGCGTTCTAACACGGCTCGGAAACTACAGTATCACCCAAGTCTTTTGTTTTGTTTTGTTTTTCTTTTCATCACCCAAGTCTTTTTTTTTGTTTTCTATTTTGTTTCTTTTCTTTTCTTTTCATTTCATCACCCAAATCTTTTGTCTTTATTTGTTTCTTTTGTTTTCTTTTTCTTTTCATCCCCAAATTCTTTTGCATTCTCCTTTCTTTCCTTTTGTTTTCTTTTCTTTTGTTTTGTTTTGTTTTCTTTTGTTTTCTTTTTCTTTTCTTTTCAGAGTTTGGAGGGTTTTCTTTTAAAACACATACAGATTCAGTTAGTAATTACCTAATTGAAATGTAGACCTAGTCAGTAACGTAATCCAAGTATCACAATATGAAAGTAATATAACATGACTACTTTCCATCACGTTTGCATAACTCCTTAATCCTTTTCTTTTCATTTCCTTTTCTTTGTTTCTTTTATGGGGAATGAAATGACGTGATTGGAAGT